>NC_090279.1:146410928-147010928 GCF_040414725.1 Anabrus simplex | reverse complement strand
CATCCTCTTCCAGTATTCAAGGGCACACTTAGGTTTCTCTATGTCCTGCCTCGGTGTCTGACCCCTTTTCCTTCTCAGTTTACCTGTCCCTGTGTTGTCGACCAATTTCTGTTTAGTGGAGAGGCTGTCAACTCATTGGACTAACCTCGTTGAAACTGTGCTCAACACCATCTTGGAGCAAGCGACCCTGCTAGCTGAACACTGTAGCCAGTGGTGGAGAGCAGTACAATTCCTCTCAGCTGTTATTCTTGGCTTTCTATACCTGGATCACTTTCTCACCATCAGATAGCTCCACCACTGTTCTAACAAAGGCTGAAAGGACTCAAACCAGCCCTCAGATAAGAGGTAAAAATCCCTGAACTGGGCCTCCAGGTAAGAGGCAGTACTTGCTACCCCCTGGTCCACAGGGCTGGCTTCATTTTCTCTCCGCCATTGTCGTATTCTCAATATCTTGTGGTGGCTATAGTGTTATGATTATGGTACGTGTCGTTCATGAGCGAAATGTGTTGATTACAAGCAAAAGAAAGGACAGAATTAAAAGTTACGAGTTGTTAGGCTACCCAAAGATGGCTTGCTTGTTTCTGAATGAAATTACTTCATTTTTCATAGGAAAACTAGTACTCACAATGTCTCCCAGCCATTTAGGAAGAAAATACTGTAAATTTCTACAGAGTTGTTATCGGTTTGCACCTGTGATATCATATTTAATTTGCAAATTGGTAATGCTGATGAGCCGTATGAGCCTACTGTAGTAACCCATTTACGGTTTTCAGTAAGAGGAAAAACCCCTAGCAAGTACAGCATACCTATAGTGAAAACCCAGTGGTAAAGGCAGGACTTTTTAAACAATCGATCATTACCCATGCACTCATGACTCTGACTGCTGTAAATAAACAAGCAATACCAACTCCATTAAAATAGTGTCTTTCGTTGCACTTTATTTTATTAACTTCTTCTATCACATTCGTCCTTGTTTTGTCTGATCACCTTGCTGCTTATTTCGCAATGCACATATGTACTGAACAAGAAACATTTTCATTGGTGCTAAGATGGCGTTGTCACTTCTCACTCGGAACGCTAAGCATACAGTGAGCCATCTGGTGACAAACGAGAGTACCACTTACAATAGACCAATGGTAGAGTATCTTTAATTTCAAACCGTCATTATTAGAGACATCTTCCTTCACGAGATTTTCTTCTTAAGACGCAGAGCAAAATTCTCTGCAAAGCGTAGAGAATTTCACCTTGTCTTCTTGACATGGCAGAAGCCCAAACTCCATATTATCATGTTACGAAAACAGTATTAATGACAACAGGGTTGCCATATCGAACAGCTCTGCTCAACAGCATAACGGAAATGTTGACACACAAATTGATGGAACTCAGCATTTCACTTCAAGATAAAAGGGGAAGAAATTAAGCAAAAATTATATTTAGGAACTCAAGGGGATGGGGGTTTCAGAGGGGGCTCATTTTGGTTTTCACAGCAATAAGGGAAAATGGCAGCACGTACATTTGTGAAACTCAGTACTTGAGCTCAAAATAAAATGAGGAAGGAACTAAGCTGCATATTATTTTCGAAACTCAACGGAACTGGAGGTTTAGAGCGGAGGCTCATTTTGGTTTTCGCAGCAATACGGGAAACTGGTGGTACATAAATTTGTGAAACTCGGTATTTAATAAAAGGAGAAGTTTTTTATGGTATTTGTTTCACGTCGTACCGACACAGATAGGTGTTATGGGTACGATGGGATAGGAAAAGCCTAGGAATGGGAAGGAATCGGCCGTGGCCTTAATTAGGGTACAGCCGCAGCATTTGCCTAGTGTAAAAATGGGAAACCACGGAAAACCATCTTCAGAGCTGCCAACAGTGGGGTTCGAACCCACTATCACCCGAATGTAAGTTCACAGCTGCGTGCCAGGAAGAAATTAAGCTGCGAAGTATTTTTATGAAATCTAGGGTACAGGGATTGTAGAGGGGGCATATTTAGGTTTCTACAGCAACAACGATAAACTACTGCACATACTAAACCTCAGTATTCAAGTTCAAAGCAAATTGGAGGAAAAAAGACAACAGATTTTTTATAGGCTCGGGAGGTTTGGGATGCAGTTAATTGCATTAAATAAATTTGCCCAGGCAACGCCGGATACTACTGTCCTGCCGTATCACCAGATGAAAAGAACGGTAAAAGTTGAATGTGCTTGTGAAAAAAAAAAGTAATAAAATGTAAAATGTACTTAAGAAACAACAGCTAAATAACAAAATCAAGCACAGATAAAAATCATAAGTGAATTTCTGTATGAGTACAAGTCATGCCGTGATGTACCGTTGCGCACCACAGGGTCAAAATCTTCAGTAAAAACTGCTGTACAGTATGTGAATATTACAACACACACAAATAAATAGATGACTTCTCTTCAGAGATAAGCCGCTGGTGATTCACAGCGTAATGGATTACGCGTTACATGTAGCACAACACACAAGGAAAATGAAGGAAGGGAACAAAGTGATGGCTGTTCCCCCAATTATGCTTCCTCATCCTTTTTCTTTCTTTCATAATACAATATAAATTACATTGTAACATTCCTTAATCACGAGGAATTATGGGTGTCCAAGAGGGGGGGTGTGTTCACTCCTTGTAGGTCCATAAGAGCAGTACTGTTTCCTTAACATGGAATGATCTATAACACCTTTTTTTTTTTTTTACAATTTGCTTTGCGTTGCACAGACAGAGATAGGTCTTTTTGCTCTTGATGACGTGCTGCGCGTCACTATTTCTCCCGAAACATTATCACACAGCAGTTTTTGCAGGTGCAACACCATATCATTAACAAACGTTTTTGTTCTATACCATCTACCGATAAAGAGTAAAATAAATATCAGTGCTGACTTTGTAAAACGTTAATTCCAAGAACCAGTAAGTCACTCTATGGAAAGGCGGTATGGAAATAATCCAGCCAAAGTCTACTTTTAAAAATATCAACCTGGTATATTATTTAAGGAACTCAACGAAACTGCAGATTTAGAGGAAGGCTCATTTTGGTTTCCGCAGCAATAGGGAATGACGGTGAAACTCAACATTTAACTTCAAGATAAAAGGGGGAAAATTATTTATTTATTTTCTGTGTCTAGATACACTGTTAAATAATGTTTATCCAATATTTGGCTACAACGACAGCTTTATCATTGGCATTAAAAAAATCTTCCTTTGTCACGGTGATGGTAAATGCTGACAAGCCAGAAGGTGTTCTTCATTCTGTAGTAGTCCACAGTCACAGGTCATGTTCTTGCACATATCCCCACTTAGCTAAGTTAGACTTGCACTTTGAAGCACCTGTCCACAGTCGATTCACCTGTCCACAGTCGACTGAGGGTCTTCCAGAAGGGATACGGAAGGCAAAAGCCTGCAGAAGATTCTTCCTTTAAACTCAGCGATGGATTATTATTTATTTATTTAATGACTTTATTATGTACTTGCTGTTGCCACAGTTCACACCGTCATTTTTCTGGTGTATCAACAAATGATATGGCTGATCTTAAAAAACTCTTCCTTGACCTGAGTCTAATGGGCTGCATTTGTAGCCATAAAGAGGGTTGACGTGAATCGGTTGATTGCTTCCAACATTAAACTTCCGCTGCTACTTTCCTTCTTATGTAAGGATGGGCGATTCCTGCAATAGGATAGATATTTTCTGTTCGAGTTGGTCTCAGACACCCTGTAATTATGCGACCAGTCTCGTTCACAGCAATATCTACTTGCTTACCATTGGCAGAGTTTCTCCATGTGGGTGATGCATATTCTGCAGCTGATAGGCAGAGGACCAGGGCAGATGCACATAGGACATGACGGTATGCACCCCAAAATGTGCCTGTTAGTTTTCTAATGACATTATTTATCTATTTTTTTACAATTGGCTTTATGTTGCACCGACACAGATAGGTCTTATGGCAACGATGAGATAGGAAAGGTCTAGGAGTGGGAAGTGAAGGAAGCGGCCGTGACCTTAATTAAGGTACAGCCCCAGCATGTGCCTGGTGTGAAAATGGGAAACCACGGAAAACCATTTTCAGGGCTGCCGACAGTGGGGTTAGAACCCACTATCTCCTGGATGCAAGCTCGCAGCTGTGCAGCCCTAACCGCACAGCCAACTCGCTATTCCTAGCGCACACCTTTTGGTAAGAATAATTAACCTGATACGTGATTTCTATACCAGAGGGAAGAAATAAAATCAAGAACAGATATAATGCAAGAAATGGTGAAACTGTGAAGGGCCACAGAGTACACGAGTATGTCACGACATGCTGCTGACAGCCGCATGTCTACCTGTGTGCCTCAGAATCTCAGGAAAACTTGAGGGGTCAACAAAATTGTAATCAAGCACATTCTAAATGAATATCTCACCAACGATATGTACAACAGTTAGTCTTATTTAAAATTATAATGTATTCCCGAGACCTTTCCTTTCGTCTAATGGGCCTCCCTGACTGACTGGTCAGTGTAGTGATCTTATGTTCAGAGGACCCTGGGTTTCATTCTCAGCAGGATCAGAGATATTTTAACCTTAAATGGTTCATTCTATTGGCCCAGGGACTGGGTGTTTGTACTGTCCCCAGCATATCTGCAACTCACATACTGCTACTCTTCACAATAACATGCTGTATCCAATACACAGCAGATGCCGCCCACTTTCATCGGAGGGTCGTCTCACAAGGGCTAGAAACTGACTAAGACGTCCCTCCCTGGTTATCACATCATTATTCCAAAGTCTTAGTCAATGTCCTGTTAAATACATGCTAAGGAAACCTGGGTAGCACATTTACGTCAATCATTAGTACGTTCGTAACTCCCATCATAAGAAATATAAGTTAGCGTTCCAGGCCACATTGTGCACACGACGCACCAGTGACGAGTGGCCTGGGTAAGGATTTGGTTCAGAACTTAATTTCATGGCCGCAGAGCACAGCAGCATGTTGGCCTACAGCTGCAGGGAGCGTCAGTCTCAAGCCAGTCTTTGACGTGGGCCTGTGTTTGTTTGCATTGTGCAAAAGTAGCTCATGTGATGTGTTGGTGCTTAATTATACGTTCCTAAGTGAATTGTGCAACAATGTACATAAATTGGGCCCACTGTAATTACGCATAGTGGTTTGAAGGACATTCAGTTATGGAGAAGAAGAAAGCTAGACAGTTTACAAATGATGAAAAATTAAAGTTTATTGAGGAAGCGGACGCTAATCCGCACATAAAACGTGTGTAAATCGCCCAGATGTTGGACATTCGTACGATAACTTTAAATATATTTGTAAACAATGTGTATACTGCGCGTCTCTAAGAACGTTTTTGTTGATGTTTTATCATGTTGGTGTTCTTAAAATGTATTATTTATTTCATTAATTATAATTGTAAACACATGTTTGTTTGTTTACATCGTAATTAATTTTACATTCAAATCTAACCTTAAATTTAACAGTGTAATTGTTTTCATTTTTTAGCATGTTTTGACTTTTCTGGTCCCCACAAAAACGTCCTAACCAGTTTTGGCTGTATTTAGCGGGCACAAGCTGAGGATTCATTGCTCTTCTTTTCAATAAAATGAATAATAAAGGCAACTATATTTCAGCCAACATTTAACACACTGAGTGTAATGTAGTCCATTTTAAGAACAAGTTTCAATAATTTAATTCTATGCCTCACTTTTTACACAGTAGAGATTCACACAAAATCCTCTTAAAAGAGCTTCATGGCATGTGTCTCTTTTCCTCTAAGACCCTCAAATGAACAGAGAAATATCACTGATGAGTTTTGTTGTAGTAACCATTAAAATTAAGGAATCGTTAGTATCAGCGGACAAAACGACAAAACCTTGAGGTTGCTGAATGCTTCAAATATTTGGAAGTGAAATAATGCAGGATGCAAGGTTGGATAAGGAGATCAGCAGAAGAGTACAAGTGGAAAATACGTTCTACCAGAAAGTAAGAAACTTAGCGTGGAATAGAGGAGTTCCTATGAAATGTTCAGAGATAATGTTCAAGATGCCTCATCATCATTATTTCCCCTTATCCAGCTCTTGACGGGTCAAGGTATTTATGGCACTTCTGTATCTTTCTCTTTCCTTCTACCATTCGTCTTCCACGATCTTGTCCCAGCCTAAATTTTGTCTTCTTATGCCGCTCTTCACTGATTCAATTCACCTTGTTCTAGGCCTTCCCCTTGCTCTCGCACTTTGCCTTCAGCATCTCACTTGGAATTCTATTCTCCTTCATCCTCTTTACAAGTCCAAACCACCTTAGTTTATTCTTTTCAACTCTCTCACTTACCTTTCCTATCCCAACTTCCTTCCTAACATCATTTCTCAATCTGTCTTTAATATCATACTTCTTAGGAATTGCATCTCATTGGCTTGAATTCTACGCTCTTGCCTGCTTGTCAAAGTCCAAGTCTTAGCTGCATGGGTACATAGTACATTTGTACAAGATGTCCTATACACCTGTATTATAATAAGAAGAATGTGTGCTTAGTTGAGCATAGTACAGAATCTTAGTCCTTTCTGTAGTGTATGATCAGTTTTGTTCTTTTCGCGCACTTTAGTATGTGGTATGTGTCACACACCTTTTACTGCACAGCACACATACAATCTATGTCAGGTTTGTGGACTCTCTTGTTAATACACAGCTTGTAGTGAAAGCCATGTACTGAAAGAAATTTAAATTAGCGTTCCAGGCCACATTGCGTGCACGACACACCAACTACGACTGGCCTGGGTAAGGACTTGGTTCAGAACTTAATTTCACAGCCCCAAGCACGGTAGCATGTTGGCATCAGTCTCAAGCCAGTCTTTGGCGTGGGCTTCTGGCTGTCTCTGGTCTACGACTTCTCCCCCATAGCAGGCGAGCTGTAGAATTCCAGTTTTATTTCTTCTCTCTTCTTATTTCGGTTCCTTAGTAGCTCTTGATATGGTCCTGTTGATGGTAAGTGGTGTATGATCCTGATGTCCTCTATGTAGTAGGTTTTTCCCATCATCTTGTATAGAAGTAGTGATGGGACTGTCTTCCCTACTCCCATTGTTCTTTTCATGTACATCGCCTTCACCAAGTCAATTTTGGTTAATTCACCTCATTTTAACTTTTCCCAGATGATCAATATGCCATAGGTGATGATCGGGACTAATGCATATTTCTAAATAGTGCCACTGCTGTGCTGATAGACATATTCCTAATATTCTTAACGTAGTACATTGCCCTAATTGCTGCCACTGTTCTTTGTTCTATGTGAAAACTATATGGCGATGCTGTTGTTTACAGTGTAACCCCTAGGTATTTGAATTTGTTAACTCTCTCTAGTGGATTGCCTGAAAACACTATTTTGTCGGTTACTGCTGCTTTTCCACCCTTCCCAAAAGTCATCTGTATAGTTTTCTCTTGGTTTGATGATAATGATGATTGTTGTTTAAAGGGGCCTAACATCTAGGTCATCAGCCCCTAATGGTACGAAATGACACAAAATGGAATGACAAATTAAAAGGTAAAAAACCTCCACTGACCAGAATTCAAAACTTGAGGACAAAAAATGAATAGATGGATATGAATTTAAAACAATCAGTGGATCTGACCCGCAATGTCTCACATTTACAGAAACAAACGTGACACAACAGTATTACTGACCAATGGACTGCGTCTATAGCATAATACTGAATCGATGATGCTTTTAGTCTATAGGGGTCCAAAATCCAAGGCATCGGCCCCTCGTAGTGGTACTTATCGCTAGGAAAGTAGAACCATGGTATATGTCATGTTGCGGTACTAATCAAAAGGAGCGTAGACTCGCGGCATTCCACACAGTAGGGTACTACTCACAGGTAATGAAATTCGCACATGGACTATAGACCTATGGTGTTTTGCACATTGCAGCACCTTTAAAGCAACGCAAACGTATGGTGATCATCACATACGCGTACTAACCGCAGGGACCCGCACTATCCTGTGGTGTTCCTCACATTGTGGGTACTTATCATAGGCAAGCCAGAACCATGGTGTCGCTCACCCATGGTGTCGTTCCTAAAGTGGTACTAATCACAGGTACTGTAGAAGCCGGCAACACACACTGTTGCTACTAATCACAAACTTATTTGGTACCTAACATAGTGGTAAAAGCGGCCCATGGCGTTCCCTACATGGTGGTACTAATTACAAGTAGTATCATGGTTCTAATTTGATCATCCTTTGGTCGCCCCTTTTAGTTGCCTCTTACGACAAGCAGGGGATACCGTGGGTGTATTCTTCATCTGCGTCCCCCACCCACAGGGGGTTTCTCTTGGCTTATAGTGACCATCGTTTCCCCTGGCCCGATGCTCCAGTTTGTTAATTGCATCTTTTACTTCTGTCCTGATGGGAGACCCGATCACCATGACATCTGCATACCGGATTACAGTTGCATGCGAGTTCTCCTTAATGATTTCCATGAGGTCTGCTGTATAGATGTTAAATAGTGTAGGACTGACAGGGTCGCCCTGCAATGCGCCATTCGTTTCGTTAATCCATTTTTGATGTTTCCACATTGTTATTTATATAATATATGTAGTATACAAGGTCAAATGTTCTCCTGTAGTCTACAAATACCACATAATACTCCCCCTCCCCCCCCCCCCCCCCCCGGGGTATCTTAAGGAGTACTCTATTAATAACGTATGCATAAGAGACTTGGACATTGGTAGCAACAGATTAGAGTAAAATTCAGGCCAGTGAGGTGAAGTTCCTCAGGAGTATGGTAAGAAAGAAAAAACAGAATAAGAAATGCTTAGGTCAGAAAAGAAATAGGGATAGAAAAACTGAGTGACAGGATGGAATGAAACGGCATATGGCTTTTAGTGCCGGGAGTGTCCGAGGATATGTTCAGCTCGCCAAGTGCAGGTCTTTTGAGCTGACTCCCGTAGGCGACCTGTGCGTCGTGAGGAGGATGAAATTATGATGAAGACAACGCATACACCCAGCCCCTGTGCCAATAGAATTAACCAACGATGGTTAAAATTCCCGACCCTGCCATGAATCGAATACAAGACCCCCGTGACCAAAGGCCAGCATGCTAATCATTTAGTCATGGAAGAGGACATAGGATTGAAAAGACTAAATTGAAATAGTTCGGACATGTTATGAGGATGGAGGAGGGAAGGATACCAAAACAAGTGTTGGAGCTTAAGATAGAGGGAAAGAGGGCAAGAGGGAGACCCAGAGCAAGATGTATAGATTCTGTCAAGAACAGTATAAGAATAAAACTGGACTGGTGAAGAGGAGTGGTGGAGGAGAGGCAAAAGTGGAGAAGTACAATCAACACCCCGACCTGTCAGGAGCTGCACAAGAAATGAATGAATGACTGAATGAATAATTAAAATAACTAATACTGAAAAGTTTGTACTGGTTAACATACCATAGATCTTTTTTCGTCTTCTTTTTCTCCTCCTTCTCTTCATCAGATTTCGCCTCCTTTCTCCTCAATACAGGAACTGAATATTAAGGCATTCTGCACATTAGGGCATGTTACCTTCTTCTCAAGCAACATATTGTATCCTGAAATAAAAGAGAAAAACAATATTTAAATAAAATGTACAACAGAAATTGATAGACAGGCATAATTTATGAAATTCAGGATCTTTTTATTCGAAAGGTTCCCCCCCCCCCATTTTTTTTTATAATTTGCTTTACATCGCACCAACAGAGATAGGTCTTATGGCGACGATGGGATAGGAAAGGGCTCAGAGTGGGAGGGAAGTGGCCGAAGACGAGGCCCAACATAATATATATGTTCATTCTGGGTCTTTCTAGGCCAGAAAATGGTGGATTTCATTTGCCTGGTGTGAAAATGGGAAACCACGGAAAACCATATTCAGGGCTGCCGACAGTGGAGTTTGATCCCACTATCTCCCGGATGCAAACTCTCAGCTGCGCGCCTCTAACCGCACGGCAAACTCGCCTGGTCCAAAGGTTCCCAAACAGGTTCGATCTACCACCCTTGACTCCATAAACACACTATCTGTATTCCCCCCTTCTTCACCCTCCTCTGCTCAGAGAAGCAATTCACACAACCCACAAGGCACAGTCACATCTCGGACTAGGATTGTGATGGTTTTGCATCATTTTATTGATACAGCAGGACCTCTGTTATCTGGAACACTTTTAACTGAAATACCGTTTAAATGTAACGACCAGCAAAAAAAAAATCAGTTAAAACAAATTGAAGAAAGATTGTTTATTATCTTATGACTAGGGCTTGGAAGTTGAGAGAAAATCTCTTTTTTTTTTCTCGAGTGTCCGAAGACGAGGCCCAACATAATATATCGTCGCTGCTGGGACAAAACCTTCTATGTGAAATATTTTAGCTTAGAACTTTGGCCATAAGGTTCCGTCATTTAAGGTGCAATGTTGTGTGAATATTGTCAAGGCATTCTCGCTCTTCGTAATGTATGAGCTGCAGGTCAGTATATCTCCAAGAATATTATCACATAGGAGGTTTAGTCCCTGCAATGACTATATGTTCATTCTGGGTCATTGTAGGCCATAAATGGTGTGTTTTATTTGTCATTCTTTTGCCTTTTTTGATATTCTTTCTTAGCTTCTTTCAGGTCTTAAGGCATTTTTTTTTTGCAACTTCACCTTCTTTCGACTACATTTGTACTGGCTGTTTTCAATTCGAATCATCATTAGTTCATCCATCAAATCTTAATCATCTTGTCTAATATTTGAACGATATCTGAAAAGAGGGAAAATGAAATCAAATAATGAAACTAGTGCTTGAATAAAAACAGGGGTACCAATTTATATGCAAGATAAGTGAAATATTGAGAGGACAAATTTTGATGTGAGTGTTTTTGAAGAGGGATATCTCACTTGCTTGAAGTATGAACCCCTAACATCCGTTGATGTGGAGAGAAATTTCTCGATGTTTCACGACGTGCTGTCTGAAAACCGACGATCCTTTACACCCAAGAACCTGGAGGTGACTATTTGATATCCTACAAAGCAGACTGAGGTAAGATTTCCAAATTCCAATTTCTGTAACCCCAATGTCGTTAAGCCAAATATGATTCCAGTTATATTAATTGCAATTTCTTTCTATAGGATGTCCATTGCGAGTTCGCTGAATTCACTCTGGGTGAGAAAAAAAAACCATTTCATTCTAAATTCTACAAGTAGTTTTTTAAGGAATAAAACATGGAATTCCTTTTTTAAATTATGTTAATCTAAAAATAGGCCTATATACTGTCTGAAAGAAGAAGTATTTCACTCATATTTTTGCACTGTATGATGCATACCACCAGAATTTTGCATTTTTAAACATTATATTCCGTCATTAAAAATATGTATACTCATGTTCATAAAAACCAGAACACCTTGAAAGATTAGAGATAGTTCATATTTACATGACATGTGCATTAGTATGTTCTGAAGAAATGAATAGTATTTGAACAATGTCGGCTCTCAGGCTGAAGGTCGACATCGAAATCTCTGCGCACCACCACCGACTAGTAAAATTTGCCTGTGGCTCTCGCTGTCGCTATAAACCAAAGGTAATGGATCAGTGTGACTTCAGCAGACGTGCACGATGCCTCGCAGACGTATGCGAGAACTGTACCGTCAAATGAGCGAGTTTGAAAGAGGGTGCATTATTGGCATGAGGGAACGTGATGAATCCATCCGGGAAATTGCTGCTCATTTGGGACAAAGTGCGTCAGCAGTGCAACAGGTGTGCACAGATGGTTCACAGAAGACCGTAGAACACAGCAAGATGGGTCTGGTCGCACCATCCCAACCAGCCCCCGAGACAACTGACACCACATCCCAACGGCATTGCAGGACAGATCTGCCTCCTCCTTGGCTCTGGCGCAATAGTGGAACAGTGTAACACATCATACAATATCACGAGTGACAGTCCATTGCCGCTTATTATGGTTTGGGTTACCGGCGTGTCGTCCACTTCTCCGCCATAAACTTCTGTGCATAAACATGCTAGACAGCATGACGGAACAACGTCACTTGTGACAGGAATGGCAGCAGATAGTGTTTTCGGATGAATCCATTTTCTATTTGTTTGAAAATGATGGCCGCATTTTGGTTCACCACAGACAGGGGGAGGGGCATGATATTGACTGCATTCGCACAAGACATACAGCACCAACTCAAGGCCTTATGGTGTGGGGTGCTACTGGGTACAACCACAAATCCAAGTTGGTGCGTGTCCAGGCACTGCGACAAGTTTGACCTATGTAAATGACATCCTGCGACCCCTAGCCATACCATTTCTGCATGACACCCCAGACGCCATATTTCCGACAAGACAATAATTTTGTGAAGTTTCTGTTGGACTTGAAATAGACTCGTGGTTTAGCTCACAAGAGCTAATGAAGACCTGAACTTATAAGTAATTAAAATCACATTAAAATATCAGATGTGTAGGCCTACGCAATGTGTGAAATTAACGTGTGCGAGTCATTAATATATAACCATTGACAAGGACAGATTGCAACCGGGCCCAGTTCCCTTCATTTAGTGCTGTGCCGCGTAGATCGGACTAAAAATCTAAGCGGAGGCTATGGTCAATCATTACCCAGTACTAAAGTTGCGTCGTGCACTCAAGCACACAAAGCGGAGAAGTAGATGGTTATAATTTAATTCAACAGTTCCAGATACGAAGGTAGCAGGTAGGGACCCTCTTCGGAGGCAGCCCTACCCAGGGAGTGGCGCCCCTGCCTATGCAAGTCCCGGAGCACACTGACCCGGTGTGTAACATCTGGTATGGGTCCCAGCTCAGCGTTACGAGTGAAGACCTCAACGGCATCTACGGCGGAGAAGGTGGACTTCGGTACGGCGGAGATGGCGGAAGGGGCATACCCGTAGCGTCTGTACTCCAGAGGAGCGGCTACGAAAGGCGTCTGTCTCCATGTTAGGGGTGGCCTAATTTTGAACCTGGCAGTAGGTATAAAATGCCTTTGGGTGTGGCGAGCCCATCGTAACAATAGCCTATATGGACAAAGCAGATAAGGTGCCTCGGAAAAGGTTAGGGCGTCCCCTGCTAAAAGCGACGCGCAGCTCTTCAGGTGCTGGGGGAACTGTGAAAAATGGGCAACCAGCACCAAACTACATCAAAATTGCAACAGTTAATGTACTGACACTGACGGGAAAGACAGAAGAACTGGTTGACTTCATGATAGAAAAAGATATAGCCATACTTGGACTGTGCGAGACCAAGAAGAGGGGTACAGGGGAGATCCCTCTGAGAGAAGGATACAGGCTGTATTACAGCGGAGGACCTGAAGCAAAAAATGGAGTGGCCATCATACTTAGAAGAGAAATCCAAGAATATCTGGAATATACAAAGTACGTCAGTGATAGGATGATGATGATGATGAGACTCCAGTTTGAAAATGGCGTGAAAGATCTATTTCAGTTGTATGCCCCACAAACTGGTTGCATAGATGAACACCTAGAGGACTTCTTAGAGGAAGTGGAGAGACAGATAGAAGATAAGGAAGTACTATTGATGGGAGATCTAAATGCACAAGTTGGAATGGAAAGACAAGGAAAGGGAGATGTTGTAGGGCCCTTTGGATATGGAAATGTAAATCCAGAAGGCGAGTTGTTGGTGGATTTTTGCATGAGGAATCAAATGATTGTTGGAAACACCTGGTTTAGGAAGAAGAATAGTCAGAAGATTACAAGGTATGGCTGGGGAGACAGACAGACAAAGACCATGATTGATTATATAATCATAGAGAAAGAACACCGGAAGAACCTTGTAGATGTAACAGCCATGCCTGAAGAAGCCTTTGGTGGAGATCATAGGGTTGTGATAGGAAAATTGAAAGTTGGAAAGATTGAAAAACCCCAATTAAGAAGAGAGAAAAGGATTAAAGTATGGAAGTTGAAGGAGAAAAGCATACAAGAAGAATTTCAAAGGGAAATAATACCCTTGGTACCCAGGACAGAGGTGGGGAATGTTGAAGAGGAATGGAAAAGATTTAAGGAAGCACTGGTTGGATGTGCAGAAAAGGTGTGTGGTAGAACATCAGGAAATGTGAAAGACAAAGAAACACACTGGTGGAATGATAGGGTAAAGATTAAAGTGAAGGAAAAGAAAATGGCATGGAAAGCATGGAAAACATCTAAGACTGAAGAAAGTAGAAGAAAATATGTGGAGGCAAAGAATTTTGCCAAGAAAGTAGTGGAGGAAGAAAAGAGGAAAAGCTGGGCCTTATGCACACAGACATTGAGAGATGATACGCAGGGCAGCAAGAAATTACTGTATGGTATCTTAAGAAACAAAAAGAGAGATCAAGTAAACACCAGATTTGTGAAGGATGAAGGTGGCATAATTTTAACAAAGCCAGAAGAAATAAGAAATAGATGGAGAGAGTATTTTCAGAAGCTGCTGAACATAAGAACGGATGACAGTCATTCAATGGACGACCAGGAAAGGCAATTAGTTGACGAAGAAATGGATAAAGAAATTACAATGAAATTGAAGTGGCAGTAAGAAAGATGAAGAATGGAAAAACTGCTGGAATAGATGAAATTTCAGTGGAGATGATAAAGGCAGCTGGAGCTGTAGGCCTGCAGTGGACATATCGGGTTCTCAGGAATGTCTGGGAGAATAAGGAGGTCCCTGAGGATTGGCAAAAAGGAATAATCATCCCAATTTTCAACAAAGGTGATAAGAAAGTTTTGAAGAACTACAGGGGAATTACTCTAATATCCCATGTTGCTAAGATAATGGAAAGGATACTGGAAAGTAGAATAAGGTTGAGGGTTGAGAAGCAGATACAGGAAAATCAGTTTGGTTTCAGAAGCGGAAGGTCAACAATAGAACCCATTTTCATTATGAGACAACTAATGGAAAAGCATTGGGAGTACGGGAATGATATGGTGATGACATTCATTGATATTGAAAAGGCATATACAGTGTCCCTAGGACGAAAGTTTGGGACAGTCTGGTGCAAAAAGGAATTGGACAGGGATTAATAAAAATGATCATGGCATTGTATAAGGAATGTTGTAGTTGCGTGCAAACACAAGTTGGCAGGACAAGTTGGTTCAAAATAACTAGTGGGCTGAGACAGGGAAGTGTTTTATCACCAATCCTGTTTACAATACTAATGGATGACATCTGAGAACAGCAAAAACAGCATATGGAGGAAGAGAAATGAACATGATGTTATTTGCAGATGATATTGTGATTTGGGGAGAAGACGACAGGAAGGTTCAAGAACAGTTGAATATGGTGAATGGGAAGATTGAAGAATGTGGATTGAAAATAAGTGTAGAAAAGAGTAAAACTTTTGTTATGACTAGAGGGAAGAAAGAAGGGAAAGGTCAGATTAGACTTGCAGACAAGCCCCTGGAAGTAGTGGAAACGTTTAAATACCTGGGGAGTGAATTAATGGAGAATGCTCGACTGGATGCTGAGATTAGTAAAAGGATTCAAGCTGGAAGTTGTTTCTATCATAGTGTAAGAAATATGTTATGGGACAAAGATGTGCCAATGGAAGCAAAGGATACTATGTACAAGATGTATTACGTACCCATAACAACTTACGGTGCAGAAACTTGGACAATGACAAAGGATGAGAGTCAAATACAGGCAGCCAAAATGAAATTCTTGAGGAGTATGATACAGAAGAGTAGAAGAGACAAAATAAGGAATGAGAAAATCCGGGAAGAAATTGGAGTGGAAAAAATGAATGATAGAATAGAGAAGAGCCGACTAAGATGGTTTGGGCACATAAAGCGAATGAGCGACAAAAGAATGCCAAAAAAGGTGATGGAAATGCAAAACCAAGGAAGGAGAGGCCGTGGACGACCACGATTGAGATGGAAGGATACCATCCAACGCAGCATTATAGAAAGAAACCTGGACTGGGACACAGTGTTGGAGGAGGAGTGGTGGAAAGACCAAAGAAAGTGGAGAGGAACCATATTTGCCCCTACCCGGCTACAGCTGGATAAAGGGAAATGATGATGATGATGATGAGTTCCAGATACAGCCAACACCAAGCAGAAAGCAACCGTGAACTATCCAGGAGTCGACAAGAAGACCTTCATCTCTGTGCTGTGCATCGTAGTCATGGGCTAAGCACGCATAACATAGTAGAATGTGATTTGCCGCTGATGGAGAGATTGCCGCCAAGGTAAGTCTTTTCTTCTATAAGCATGTGAAGTGATAGCAAGATGCGCTACTTTAGGGCCATTTTAAATAAGTAAATTAATTTTTAAATGTAAGCCAGAGTGGCATTTGTATTGCTTATTTCTGTAAATTTAAATATGTTCAGGGCTGCTTGCATGCCAAGTCCCTGAGCTATGTGTTGTAAATATTTAGATGGAAAATAAGGGAAAGAATAAGATATAGGTGTGTGTTTTTGTTGTAAGTATTTTATTCCAGTTTATGTTGAATTAAGATACAGTTGTATGGGTAGATTTTTCATGAAAATTCTAATGGGCTGTATGCCACCAGTGAGGAACCATTAAAGAGGATTAGACTAGAGACAGTATATACCAGGACGTTTTATTGCATGATGCATGAATTTCAGCTGTGAGAAGACGCAACAGGAGACCTTTCAACGTCGAAAGTACAAGAGGGTCTTTAACTGTGGTGGCAGGCAAATTCATGGAAATGTACCGGTCGTCGAACCGAGGATTATTTATATGTGAGGCTAGAGAATTGCCTGTGGATATTTAAGGGGGTGGGATGACAAGAGATAGGCAATGAAAGCCATGGGGTTATATCTGGAGCTATGATGATGAGTTAATGAGCCGCCCGATTATACATGAGATTATGTTAGGCCGTGAGCCATAGTTTTGCTAGCCAGAATTGTGAGTTTATCTGTAGCACTGGAAATGTTGTTGAGGGCCGATACTGCCAATTGTTCTTGCCCCAGGTAGTCGACCTTGCCTCAGCTGTATGCTGGGCAGAAAAGAATAGTGAAAGTTTTTACAAATAGTCCCTTTATGCTCAAGAATCACCTGTCCACAAAGCCCCAGTTAGATGTTTGTGCTGCCAACCAGATGACTTCCTTGCCATGTCAAATGCTACTGCTATGCTGTATCTACACGAGATATGTGATATCCAGCGCCTGGATATGTTTGGTTCGTGACCCGAAAGCTCAATCAACTTCAGTGTGTATATTTTGTGTGCTTATTTACAGGTTTTGGTTATTTCATTTTGTGATTTGTAGTGTTGTGTCCAGTGCGTTATTTCTTTGTTGTGATGTTGTCATTTGTTTGATAAAGGGGAAACATAGTCCGATGGCTGATTTGGGAAGAAAGGTTCTGACCTTATCTGTGATCATGGGTTCAGACCCATATACATAGAATCTGTAACCATTTTGGAAGGGTGATTCAGATGCAGTCCTAAACAAGTGTTTTATATATGTGTCCAAGTGATCGGAATATTATATATATATATATATATATATATATATATAATGCAGGCCATTACTAGTGGATCGGGTATTACTATCGCATATCATGAACGGTTTAGAAATCGAGCCCTCGGGCAAAAAAACTAGGGACTTAACAAAGCGAGCAGCTAAATAAAATGTAAACTCAGATTATTCCATGCAACAAGAATTTCTTCTTAATATCTCGGGTTCGTGCCCACGTTGTTTGTAAATGTTTTGTTCAATAATGTCCAATTATTTAAAAATAATTTTTTCTTTGATTGACAAAACCAGTGGTCAGTTGTTTATTTAATTTATTTATTTTGTTTACTTTGATTTATTTTTATGTTTTTAATTTTGTAAGTCCATTTTACCTGATTACTCGTGTACTCATTCACTAGATTTATATGTACGTATTACCTGTCCACATACTTTGGTGTATTTTATTAGCTAGACATATTTTTTTATTGACCTTATCCGGGCGTACCACGCACTTCTACCCCTGAGCTAGGCCGAAATTAGGACAGGATACGGTACAGTGTGAAATGGCCCTAACAGTTCAAAAAAGGCTACAATAGTGGCACAACTTCAAAAAACAACTTGTGCGATAAATGAGATTATAGTTTCTGATGGACCGCAGACAGTATTTAAATTCTTCTGCTACACTGGTTCAACTTACAATGTGTGTCACTATTGACGAACAGAATGTGCTACACAACTGCTGAGCTGCAGGTGCAAACTGAGATGTGTCAGTATTGCAGCCAATGTAAACCACAAAGCAGAGAATGCAACAGCGGCACTTCTGCCATTTGTTGGTGGAATACTGAAGTATAAGATATGCCGCTGTTGCTGCTGGACGGATGACTAATCTGCAATGTTGGAGAATGCATTAACTCCAAATTTTTATTTTGAGTTGTGCCACTATTGCAGCCTGAGAGATATTAAGACAAAGGGGATGGATTAATGAAATGCATGGACCTTCTCTACTGCCAACCCAGTTTGGTTTGGCTCTTTCATTAGTGCGTTAGTAACTGTTTGTGCAGTTGTTATTGCACTTTTTTTTCCAAAGTGCTTTTATTAATCGTCATAACAAAAAAAAAAAAAAAAGCAGAAACAGTTCATGATAATAAACGAAAATCCACTGCCTGTTTCCAGTCATTAGACCGGGTCAGGAATGAAATGAATGAAGCCCCTATCTAGAAGCGAGGATAGGAATTGCGCAGGCTGCCGAACCCTGTCGCACTCCTCTGGGGCAATGATTAATGAATGACAGATGAAATGATATTGGAGAGTGTTGCTGGAATGAAATATGACAGGAAAAACCAGAGTACCCAGAGAAAAACCTGTCCCGTCTCTGCTTTGTCCAGCACAAATCTCACATGGAGTGACCTGGATTTGAACCACGGAACCCAGCGGTGAGAGGGTGGTGCGCTGCCGCCTGAGCCACGGAGGCATAGTTCATGATAATGACAAAAGAAAAATTAACAGCAGTTAAAAGAATTAAAAATGGTGAGATTTTGCATACTGTGGCAGCTGATTTTGGTGTTTCCACTGTTTCTATCTGGGTCAAAATTAAAAATAAGTTTGAATAGCATGCCCCAAAATGCCTAACAAAACAGTGAAAGCCTGTCAAAATGAGGCTGCATTTTTATGGTTCACGCAACAGAGAGATAAGGGAGTACAGTAGTTTGTTAACACTCTATATGTATTGTCCACATTTACTTCAATCTAAAAAATAAACAAATAAATAAATAAATAAATAAATAAATAAATAAATAAATAAATAAATAAATAAATAAATAAATAAATAAATAAATAAATAAATAAAAACCCTCTAAGGAACTAAGAGGCAAGTAACACAGTTTACTTTCAGTATGCTCCTAGTGTGTCAGTGGACATGGAAAAGAGCTCCTTAATGTATAAGACTTTGTTAGTAGACAACCGGCAGTCAATTTCCTTTTAAAATTTACAAATTGTCTTTACTGTATATTGTATTTCAGGATTCAATGATTGCCCGTTACATAAAACAGAACTATCAAATCACTTAATCAGTTGTGTATTGAATAATATATTTTAAATTAAAGCTTTGCTAAATTGCATTACTACCTACTTTATATTAATTTTGCTCTATCCTCAAATCTGACACAGAAATGTTAATATTTTTTTTGCTAGTGGTTTAACGTCACACTAACACAATGAAAGTTTTTGGCGATACAAGGATGGGAAAGGGCTACAACTGGGAAGGAAGCGGACGTGGCCTTAACCTTCATCTAGTTGAGTGAGAATAATTACACTGCTCATTGCGGAAGAAAGTCATCTCTGGGGTTCAAAATGTGTGTCTTTCACGGCTTGATAAGTTTATTTTTGGTCGAATTATTAGCAGTGTCCTTCAGTGTGATTAGAAGATGTCATGTTAGATACCTGTACAATTATTTTTACATAATTTTTCAAAACAAAAAACGCTATGTATTATGCCCCTTAACAATACTATATGAACTAATGAAATTAAATCCATAAGACTTGTCATGACCTACGTTAATCACATCATATGAAGCAAATTAGTAATTGCTAAAATACCATTTTGGAAGAACAAAACATCTTTGGCCTTCAAAAACCCAAAGTATGCTCTAAAATACTAAATAATTTTCTCAGCTTCACTTTGTTTCTCATCTCAAGTATCACTTTTTCTGCAGAAAGTAGGTAAAAGAAACACCTTACATTTACGATGCAATAAGGATAAACATTTCTAGTGATTGTAACTGCATTCAGCTAAATGTAGCTGTTAATAATGTTACTTGTTTTACGTCCCACTAACTACTTTTACGGTTTTCAGAGACGCCGAGGTGCCAGAATTTAGTCCCACAGAAGTTCTTTTACATTCCAGAAAATCTACTGACACGAGGGTTGAGATCAGAAGGCCAGCACTTCAACCGTCTGAGCCACTCAGCCCGATGCTAAATGTATTACATTAATATTCAATATGGAGAAACAGACTGTACTGCTCGAACACAGAATTTTCATCTGGGTAGAAAAAAATAGAATAGAATTGTTTCATAGAGAATTAATTTAAACCACTTGCACTAACGAGAGCGGTACAAAGTCGGACGACGAAATTCAATTTGATTTGGATAAGAGTGAGAAATGTCCAGATTTTATCCCTGAGAGTACCACTAAAGAAGATGTTTCCAGTAACCCTGACGACAATTCAGCCATAAGTAACAGCAGTTTAAGCCTACAGAAAGCAGAAAATCTTATGGTTAAACATGTTACCATGTTAAACATGTTCAACAAAGACTAATACATCAAGATATCAAAGGAGACTCAACAAAGAACTCTGAAATAAGGGATTAGCTTACGAAACAAGTAAAGGGAAGAGAGTTAAAGAAAGACAGATGTTGCCTTTGAAACCATGTCGTATACAATGCAGTGAGCGAATCTCCGAGTTAGACCGGCAAGAATGTTTTAAAAACTATTATGCTATTGGTGATCATGATAACTGAGTCCAGTACCTATCTTCTCTCATCAAAATTCAGACACCCAAAACATGCAGAGTTCGGCAAGGGAGTCAAGGGAAGTCGAGAGTGTGTGTTTGTAAGTACAATATTATCTTGGAAGGCAAAAGTCATCAAATGTGCAGAGAATGCTTTCGGCGAACATTAGGAGAGACTACATGTTTCGTAGAACGGGTCACGAAGAAAAAAATGACCTCATCAATGGGAATAGTACCTGGAGATGGAAGAGGGATGGCAGCACCCCCAAATAGAAGATCAGACAGTGAACTGGAAATTGTGAAAAATCACATTATGTCTTTTCCAAACTATGAAAGTCATTGTCAACAGAGGACAACAAAAAAGTTTCTATCCCCAGACTTGAGCATTAGTAAGATGTACAATTTGTATAAATAGTTTACAGATAATCCTGTGTCCTTGAGTATCTATACTAAATGTTTCCATGAATGTTAAGAAGCCTAAACCAAAAACACATGTCACAAGTATGATTTAATTAATATGAAAATGAGCACATTGTCTGGGGACACCAAAGAAGAGTTTATCAAAGAACACGATGCCCACCACAGGGCTGCAGAGGTAGCTTATAATGCAAAACACCAGGACAGACAGCCCTATTGGATGAAAGGAATTATTGCCTTTGACCTTCAGCAATGTCTTCCAACGCCCTTTCTGACTACTTCACTATCATTTTACAAATGGCAATTATGGACATTTAACCTGACCGCACATGACTTGAAAACAAACAAAGCAATGTGTTTCTGGCAGGAGTGGAAATCAAATTGCTTTCTGTATATACCAGTTCATTTCCCAATTGCCTGACAATATTCAATCTGTAGTATTTTATTCAGACTGCTGTGGTGGGCAAAATAGAAACTGCATTGTAGCTGCAATGTTCGCATATGTTATGCAGACTAATGACCGCATACAAGAAATACACCACAAATTCCTGGTAAGTGGACATACCCACGTGGAATGTGATGCAGATCATGCAGTAATTGAGGAGGAAAAGAAAACTGGGATGAAGATCAACCACCCAAATGACTGGTACCAGTTAGTGAGGACACACAGACGCAGAAATCCCTTTGATGTGTTTGTTATGGAACGAAGACATTTTCTGGATTTCTAAACCCTCCTGAAGACAACGGGCCCATTTCAAATGAAGAAAGTTGATACTGAAGGAAATAAATTTCTCTGGCACTCAACACATTGGCTGAAGTATGTTAAGAAACCAGTAAGTACCATTTTCTTCAAAGACACCTTCAATGAGGATGTAAATTTCAAAGAACTGTCTCTTTGAAGACAAGGAAGAATATCTTTACCAACTTCTCTATCACTGATCCATGAAGGCCCAGTACAAATACGCAGAGAGAAGAAGAAAGATCTTCTGGACCTCCTTCCTCTCAATGACAGCATATTTCAGGATTTTTATAAGAATTTGTCAGTTGCTGCCATTCCTACAAGTGATCCAGATCTCGAAGAAGTTGATGCTGATGCATGGAAGGAACTTTCAGAAGTGCAATGACTTGGATGTTTCCATTAGTACAAGCTGTTTATTGTAAATATCCTTTTTTCACATTTTTTAACAAAACTGTTTGAATAAATTACTTTTTGGTAGTCTTAAAAGTGAAAGTTCAAAACAGAGTAATTTTTTTTGCCAGTCATTAGTCGGGGAAAAACCGTATAAGACACGAGGATGGGTCGCAAAAAGATGGGTTGATCGAGTAAGAGAGATCATGAATTTACCATGGAGAATTACTATCCGGAAAACACAAGTACGTACAGAATGGTATCAGCTTATAAAAGAAACAACAAAGTCCTTGGGTCACGATACTCAGTCATGAGTGGAACGACTGGAGAGAGAGAGATATACATATATTTATTTTCATAGTATCCCATTGAAAGAAGGCATCAAGATAACAATATTTTATAAATTTTATTTCTGTGCTTCAATATGCCTATTTTAGGCTAGCAATTAACTTTAAATAGCTTTCCTGTAAAAAAAATACTTTATAGACTTACCTGGTTTTTCCTAAATGCTGTAGATATGTTCCTACATGAAAGTTATTGTACTTCAACCCTTCTATACGATACTTCAGTTTCCATGCAACCTTCTGAATCATCCTGCATAAAGAAAAAAGAATTCATTATACCTCTTGAATAATTTCAATTAAGTACCTTCTCTAAAATATTTATTGGTTTTATATTGCACCGACTCATCTAAAATAAATGATGTGAAGTCTGGTGATTGGTTTATTTATTTGTCGTATAGCTTTTAGTGCCAGGAGTGTACAGTAAGTGTGGCTTGCCAAGTGCAGGTATTTCTATTTAATGCCCATGGGTACCGTTCGCATCTGGATATGGGATGATGATAAGGTAGATAGGTGGAGAGAGAGTGCGAGCAAAATCCGGTGTCAACATGTAGCCTACTCCTATAGAATAACACAAAGGGGTACACTCAAGGCTTATCGCCTCCATCCGACGCATGAAACGCCCTCAACAGCATTATACACTCTCACTTCAAATGAACACTGCGAAGGAGTTTGGAAATTAATCCAGGCTTTTGGGTTGTAATCTAATTATTAGAATTTTTATACCACCACCTCTGCTATTCTACCGCCCAACATTCCGATGGTGAAAATTCTTCCCACCAACGGAACTCGAACCAGCTAACCATGGTATCAGACCATATAGACCTGACGCCTTAACGATCATGGTCACCAGGCAGGTAGTGGCTTGGTTGAACACTGCTGACAGCTGTAGGTTCATGTGCTGCAGGAACTGGAACTTAATAGTTTTTCTTTCTTTTTTTAAAAAGCTGCACTGACTCAGACAGGTTTTACAGCAATGCTGGAATAGGACAGGGCTAGGATTGGGAAAAAAGGTACACCTGGTATGGAAAAAATATAATAATAATAATAACATTTTTTTTTGCTATTGGCTTTACGTCGCACCGATACAGATATGTCTTATGGCAACGATGGGACAGAAAAGGGCTGGGAGTGGGAAGGAAGCGGCCGTGGCCTTAATTAATGTACAGCCCCAGCATTTGCCTGGTGTGAAAATGGGAAACCACGGAAAACCATCTTCAGGGCTGCCGACAGTGGGATTCGAACCTACTATCTCCCGAATACTGGATACTGGCCGCACTTAAGCGACTGCAGCTATCGAGCTCGGTAATAATAATAATAATAATAATAATAATAATAATAATAACAACAACAACAACATTGTTCAGTCATTCGTCCAGAGACCCTGTAAGCAGCAGAATGCCTTGCATTGAACAGGAAGGATCTCATTGGTAAGTTAGAAGCCAAAGAAAGAAAAATCCTGAGAAAGATCCTAGAACTAACCAGAGAAAATGGTAACTACAGGAGACAGCATAACAATGAACTGTATCTGCATGTGGAAAGGATAACAGACACCATTTGGAAGAGTAGGATTAAGTTTTTATAGCCACATAACACGTATGAGCTCACAGAGATCGGACCAAGTGGATCTTTTCCTACTTTGTAAAGAAGAAAACCAAAGTATCCCAGTTCAATAAAGTTGAAAAATACCTTCAAAAAATAGGGATCACGCATAAAAACATCCAGGATCGTGTTCCTCTCCAGAAGACAGTTAGAGCACACCGGCGATTCCAGGAAAAGCCAAAATTGAAAACAGGGAAGAAGTGGTCTGATGAAAAAAAAGAGGTTCACCAAAAGGGAATATGGGAAAACTGGGAAAGAATTAAAGCTCAAGAATGCAAATGGTTGCAATAAGATGGTCCACAGCCAGCTGAAATGAAGCAGAACAGAATGATATTTGTTTTAAGTCCCATCAACTACTTTCACATTGTTTGGAGATGCTGAGGTCCCAGAATTTCATCCCACATGAGTTCTTTTAAGTGTCAGTACACACACCAACCAACACTGTCACCAATATTTTACCGGGCGAGTTGACCATGCTGTTAGGGGCGCACAGCTGTGAGCTTGCATCCGGGAGACAGTGGGTTTGAACCCCAATGTCAACAGCCCTGAAAACGGTTTTCCATGGTTTTACCATTTTCACACCAGGCAAATGCTTGGGCTGTACCTTAATGCCACGGCCGCTTCCTTCACACTCCTAGGCCTTTCCCATCCCATCGTCACCACAAGACCTATCTGTGTCAGTGTGACGTAAAACAAATTGTAAAAAAAAAAAAAAAAAAATCATATCATTTGTATGAGGGGCTGGCTAATGGTGTGACAAGCATTGCCCATACCTCAGTCATTTTTACACTATCATAGCCAAACATATCGATGAAAGTAATAAATTTTGTTCTAGTCCACACCAGAAGACATAGTGCACTGTAAGGATCAGGTCTCAGAAGAAATGGGTCAGAGCTTTTTATCAGTTTACATAATTATGTTGGGTTGTTTTCAAACCTAGGTATATGGTGGTACCCGAATGGAATATTTAAAAACACGATCCTGCTATACCATCCACCAGAGACTAGATTTTTTTTTTTTTTTTACAAGCTGCTTTACGTTGCACCGACCACAGATAGGTCTTATGGTAACAATGGGATAGGAAAGACTAGGAGTGGGAAGGAAGTGGCTGTGGCCTTAATTTAAGGTACAGCGCCAGCATTTGCCTGATGTGAAAATGGGAAATCATCTTCAGGGCTACTGACAGTAGGGTTTGAACCCACTATCTCCCAGATGCAAGCTCACAGCTGTGCGCCCCTAACCACACGGCCAACTCTCTCTGTATTTTTAATCTCATCTGATCATTAGACCTCGGTGAGACTAAATGTAATGACAATTTAAATTCTA
Source organism: Anabrus simplex (assembly GCF_040414725.1). Taxonomy (NCBI): domain Eukaryota; kingdom Metazoa; phylum Arthropoda; class Insecta; order Orthoptera; family Tettigoniidae; genus Anabrus; species Anabrus simplex. The sequence goes on along the minus strand of NC_090279.1, from coordinate 146,985,205 downwards.
AATTTCATCCACTGATCAGAATTCAAAACTTTATGATTAAGAATGAATCAGCACATCCAACTCACAATATTAAAAGTTAAAAGTAATTCCAAAATCAATCCACTGACCAGAATTCAAAAAGAAGATGATGAACAATGATTATGAACTTAATCAGTGGATCCGACCCAAAATAACCTTAAAACAGTAGTATATACTGACTAATGGGATGCTCCCAAAGCACAATCCTGGATCGATGATTCTTTTTGTCTAAAGGTGTTCAAAACACAGGTGAACAGCCCCTCATAATTATACTTATTCTATTGCTAGTAAAGTAGAATGATGGTAATGCAATGGCAATGGCGTATGGTTTTTAGTGCCCGGAGTGTCCGAGGGCATGTTCGGCTCACCAGGTGCAGGTCTTTTGAGTTGACTCCCGTAGGCGACCTGCGCGTCCTGATAAGGATGAAATGATGATGAAGACGCATATACACAGCCCCCATGGCAGCGGAATTAACCAAAGATGGTTAAAAGTTCCCGACCTTGCCGGGAATGGAACCCAGCACCCCTGTGACCAAAGAGCAGCACGTTAACCATTCAGCCAAGGAGCAGAACAAGATTTTGGTGGTATTTCTCATGTAGCGGTACTAGTTAAAAATAACGTAGACTCACGGAGTTCCACACAATGTGGTACTACTCACAGGTAACACAAACCTATGGTGTTTCTCACACTCATAGGCAACGCAAATCCATGGTGTTCCTCACATAGTAGTACTAATCGCAAGAAAAGACGATTCATGGCGTTCCTCGCGTGATAGTACTAATCACAAGTAATCTCATGGTTCAAAATTCAGCAACCCTCAGTCACCCCTTTTAGTCGCCTCTTACGACAGGCAGGAAATTCCGTGCTTGTATTCTTCATCTGCGTTCCCCGCCCACATAGGGTTGCCAGATTTCCGGATGGCAAATAAGGAACAGTCGCTCGATTCCAGATAGCAAATAAGGAACACTCCCATTTCCTTGTCATATAGCACTAAAGTAAGGAACCATAGCCATGATTAAGGGAAAAGACCAGGGTTATATTAACAAATAAATACCGGTAACAATATAGCAGCATCAGGGTGAAATATGTAGGTACTTAATTTATTACAAACTAATAATGCATTAGTGTTAAACTGAAATGAATATTTCACAAGTACTTGTCATTTGAAGAAGCAATTTGTAAGTTTCTTATTCAACAAAATTTGAGAAATTCCTTACAATTCTCAACATAGTTGAAGTACACAAGAAGTTCATTTTTAATTAAATATATTGAGCATGTTTCTGCCATCTCTCCATTTTATTGCCATTACAGAAAGTACTCTTTCAGTATATGCATTCGATGGAAATATCTTTAAGACAAACTTAAGTAGGCCTACCATCAAAATGTTCTTCATTTTTTCTGGGCCAATTAAACCAGTGATACATACCCACCTATTTACTATTGTTTTACTTAGGAAAGTTAGTTTTATCTTCTCACCAGCACCACTCTCACCAGAAAACAAATTAACTATTTCTAAAACTTCTGAACACATGCCATCAACAATCAGCTTTTCCTGTAAACCTAATGTCTCGACTAACTTTAAAATCTTGCTGTACTGAGGTGAGTTTTCTAGAGTATTCATCAGTGAAAAACATTAGAATCATCACTAAAATGAAACCATTTACGGTACATAGATAAATTACTCAAACCTCATAGACAAGTATAAAATCATTTTCACAAACCTTAACTTCCCCTGTAAATAAGTTATTCAATAAGTTAACCAAAAAATGATTCCCCATTCTCTGTTCCTGTTGCATTGTTAAATTTTTTATAACAGTATATACTTCACAAACTGACAGATCACTATTTTCAAGACTAAGAACTGCCTTATGGAAAACATCTGCTAAATGTAACAAAAATGTAGATACAATTCTACCAGAAGTGCTTGCTTACCAAAATCATTCTGAGGAACCTAACAAATATTTCTTTACAAATACTGGACACTCATCAACACTTGAAAAATAAAATACTATCGCTGGGAGGTTTCTCAGCAGTCTTTCAATAGCAGACTTTATAGAAAGCCATCTTGTTGGCACATGTCTTAACAAATTAGTGTATTCAATAGAAAGAAACTGAAATTCTTTTAAGTGTGAAACTCTTTTTATTGAATTTGAAAAGTATTTGAATACTATAATTATCAACATTTCAATATCAATTGACACAGAATTCATCCCAGCTTTACATGAATTGTGAACAACATGTGCACAACAATTATGACTTAACCAAGGTTGGATTTTCTGCCTTTAGGTGTACATATACAGAAATTTTTCCCAAAATTAGAACTAGTGTTGTCAGCAGTATAGCTTGAAATCAGGGACAACATTAAACCATGTACTGAATTTCTGTTATAAATTTGTTGAGACATTTTTATAGCAATTTCATCCATATATTCATAGAAGTCTATAATTCTGTTACAAATACCTAGTTTTTCGTTGAAGTACCTCACAGCTATTGGGAAACATTTTTGGTTTCCTTTATTTGAAGCATCGAAACCCACATAAAAAAGAAGTGTTCTCTTAATTATTTTGTTACATATTCCACACTATATGGACCTAATACAGCTTTCACTAGACCCTCATACTTTGTCTTCCCACATGATATTTTATTTGCTAGGGAAGAATCCGGAAACAATTCTGACAAAAGTTTGACATTGCAGTCTGTGTTGGCGTAACTTACGTGGTGTTTTACAGCATGGTATACGAGCGTAAATTCCGATGCATTTTTCTGGAAAAAAATAGGCCCACATTAGAGACTACTCGTTCAAAGAAATGTACGCTGACCCACCTCTCACAATGAAAATGTTGACTTAGCTTTTCTGACTCGGAAGAATTTTTCTGAAAGTAGCTTTTCAATACAGTTGCATGCCGAGCTGAATTCTGCCTCTCCTTATGCGAAGCACTGTTGAAATGTTGCCGTACATCCGTCATTCCGCCGTGACTAATAGAACAACCTTCTCTAGCTATTCCAGTATACACTCTGTAACTCACTTTGTACTTAGTACCCACGACGTACTGTAATTCTGGGAAATCTTTTTTCCAGACGAAACGATACTGCTGCAACCTCCCTTTCTTCTTTGTGTGTTTCTCTTCAACTTCATCGATCTCTTCCCGTTATCGTTTATTAATAAATTTATCCATTACGGTTATCACTCAAAATATTCCATGTAGTAAACGTAGCTGTAGTTTACATAACACACTATACAAAAGCAATTTCTTGTTTACCACAAACGTCCTGCGTCCGCTCACAATGTACCTCGAGCACACTGCCAGAGGCGCTGTTCTGAACTATGATGGCTGATCATTGGTCAGGTCGGAATAAAGAATATTTTGATCATAATCGCACACTTTTTCTGTACTAGACCACGATATTTTAAAAAACGGAACATTGGGTGTACGTATTGTTCCAGGCAAAACCGTACATCTGGCAACCCTACATCCACGGGGGGTAAAAATGAAGTTGTCTCATGTGTTTACACGGTTTAAAATGGCGGTCCTATAGTGCCTAAACTGAGATTAGAACCTATATTTCCCTATATTCCTAAAATTCCTATTTTACCGGGTTAGTTGGCCATGCGCTTAGGGGCGCACAGCTGTTAGCCCCACTGTCGGCAGCCCTGAAGGTGATTTACTGTGGTTTCCCCCTCTCACACCAGACAAATGCAGGATCTCTACCTCAATTAAGGCCACGGCCGCTTCCTTCCCACTCCTAAGCCTTTTCTATCCCATCAACGCCATAAAACCTGTCTGTGTCGGTGCGACGTAAAACAAATTTTTAATTCTATTTTTATCCTTAAATCAATTAAAACTGCTTTTAATTTATTCCGAGAAACTGAAATATTTGCAGACACATTTTCAGTATCTTGAACAGTATATTCTTAAAAATGTTTTCAAACAAAATCCTGAAAGTGGAAAGCTGAAAATCATGCCCTCCGGAAGACCTTCAGAACCACCCATGGTAAACACACTTGTAGTCTATGTGTTGGCTTCCAAGTCATCTTTAATAAAACTGTGGTTACAGACATTTCTAAATATCATATCAGATAGCAAAATTATATTCTGTGATGTTTGCAGCAGAGGTTTTTTTAAATATATTTCCTCCCTGAAGTGTTATCATGAATTTAGCAAATTAAAAATGGTATTCTAATTGATAAATGCTTATTAAAATACGCAAAATTGAAGCTGCCTAGAATACATTTTTAGGACTTACTTTTTTATATTTGTGAGCTTATTTTAAGCACCTAAAATAAAAAAATAGCACCTAAAAAATCGAGTTGTTCTGACCATACAGTTCCTGACATCTACCTTCTGATATCCAAACTAGCAAGAAATCTTAATCACATAACGTGAATTCTCATTTCTAGGCAAGTAGCACAGTATCAGCAATGACACGCTGTCTCCACTATATACACCACCCGGCATCCAACAGCACTGAATGCTGCCAGGGCTGCCAACAAGTGGCGATATATCATGGGCGAGCCATAGGTAATGTGCGTAATTGCACATGCTGAACAAACAGAGACAATGAAATGTTCCCAGAGAATAAAATGAAGAGTGTTGTTTCGAGCAGGTCTATGGAAACAGGACATCAATGCTTAGCTGCACATCTAGCTAAAATCAAAATATACCTGACGGAAAGTGTACCATCCGTAAAATTACTGGATCAGTGATGGACTTGAAACACCTACTTCAGTGCACAGGACTTAACCCTACCCAACAAAAACAAGGAAATTTACCAGCCCTATACTGGACAGCCAGGAACATGATGAAACAGCACTATATTCCCTAATACATCTGCAGATTATAATGTTATTTGTATATTACTGTTGTTTAGAGATACAGACGTGTGCAAATTATTAGAATAAATGATAAATCTAACAGTAATTCACTTTTAAAGTATAATTATAATAATTTATCAATATACAATGACCTCTTTAGTACTTTGTGTGCATTCCCTTGTTTTTTTATAACCATTTGGATCCTCTTTGACATGATTGACACAAGGTCCTTGCACATTTTCTGAATTTCTTCATCTCGATGCCATATATCTATGATGTTTTCAATGAGACCAATTCTGGTTATTGTTCTTTTCCTCAGTCTTGACTTCACAATTCCCCATAAATTTTCAATTGGGTTGCAGTCTAGGCTATTATCAGGCCAAGGCAATGTCTTTATACTGTTTTCCTTCGAAGAATTTCTTAACAGACTTGGCCTTATGGCATGGTGCTCCGTCATGCATAAAAATGCAATCTCCATCAGGAAACTAATCCCTGATCTGAGGCAGCAGGCGGGTTCGAAGCACCTTCTTGTACTGATCCTGCTCCATCGTGCCCTCAACAATGTATAATCTGCCACATCCATGAACTGACATGCAACTCCATACCATCACTGAAGTTGGATGTTTAACTTTCTGTGTGGTACAGTTTGATGAAAACGCCTCATGAGGGGTCGTTCTCACATATTGGCTGCTTTCCTCGGACACAGAAAATATGGACTCATCAGAAAAGATTACCTGCAAGATATTAAGCACTTATTGGAATGGCTTTTTCAACAGAATGTTTTGAAAATATAAGAAAATAAATCAGTAGAGCTCTGACTGAATTTTTGAAAAAATCCACTTAAGCCATGAGGATGAAGTTACTTCTTAGCAAACAGTAAATTATGGGATATATCATGTTGCTTACCTTTTCCCAATTGTCCTTAAGCTCATTATGCATTGGTTTTGCCCATTCCAGTCGTTTCTTAGCCATGGTAGGTGTTATTTTGGCTTTATTTCTCGGCTTTCTTGCAAGAAGTCCTGCAGCACAAAGACTGCTTCTGACAAGTGATGGAGATATTTCAACTCCATAGTTCTTTATTTGATTGCTCAAGTCCTTACTGGTGCTTCTTCGATTCATCTTAGCCATTTGAATCAATTTTCGTTGCATATGGGGGCTCATTATCGGTTTTCGACCACATTTCCCCTTACGTTTGACTGCACGGTTTTCCCCTGATTTCAATGCAGAGCTGATTCACTAACCGATACTTGCGAAAGATTCAATTTACTAGCAATATCTTGTTGGGAATATCTACCTTCCTTTAATAAACATTCAGTCAATGCCAATTTATGGGGAGAAAGATCTGTTTTCTTAACCATCACCTCACTTTTGCAAAAAGATACAACTTCAGTTCACCACTTCAAAAACTCACAAGGAAACAAATCCAAAACCCAACTTTATCCCAAACTTGGATTATACAGACATATATAAATAATATAAAACACTTCTAGGCTTCAATTCTGGCATAGGAACTCAACACTGCACTAGAAAAAGCTATGGAAACCACATTCAACAATTGCCACAACATCAGCTGATTCAATAAACAGTGTTAGAAACCTCTACAGAGAGGGAAATAATTGTCCCTCAGATATCCCAAAGGGCCATCAGTGGACTGCATGAACCAAAGAATACATAAACAGGTTGAAACATACTTTTACATTCATATGTATAAAGGTTTTTGTACTAAATGAGGGAAGAAACACAAAATTCATGCATTATTCTAATAATTTGCACACGTCTGTATAAATTTTGCATTGGAGTTACTTCCCTGTAAGCCCGGCCCCACGGTGTAGGGGGCAACGCGTCCGCCTGTCACCCGGCGACCCTGGGTTTGATTCCCAGCCGGTTCAGGGGTTTTTAATTGTACATGATTAATATCGCTGGCCTGGGGACTGGGTGTTTGTGCCATCCTTAATGTTCCTTTTCCTCACATTCAACACTTTACATTTCCGCAATTTCCAAACACGCAGGTTCATGCCAGGACATGACTGTGCAACATATAGTGCATAGTAGGGGCAAAAGATCTTCTTAGGTCGACGCCCCAAATAAGTAGCATTTTAAAATATTTAAAAATTTTAAAAAACTTCCCAGTAAAGCCATAGGTTACAACTACAACTTTAACCTAACCCTGTCTCTTAATGGTGCTTTTGCGTAAACCAAAATCTAACCATCACAATTAGTAAATTTGTCACTAACAGTAACCAAACCCTCCTGGTGGCCATTATCATTAAGGCATCAAGTCTGTGCGATCCACCACCATGGTTAGCCAGTTCTGGTCCCGTTGATGGAAAAAGAGTTTTGCTATCTGAATGCTGGCCGGCAGGGTAGGAGAGGTGGTGGTATACAATTGAAGAGCCTGGCGCAAAAACCAGACAGCTCAACTTTTTGGTCAATTTCATTTTTTTTGCTGTAAGCTATGATTTAAAAAAAGCTCTACTTGCTGGTGCAAGAACTGTGCTGCTCCACTGATTTGGTGCATAGTGTAAAAGGAGCTGTCAGGGCTGTTTTAACTGTTTCTGCCAGTGCATGAAGGAAGTTTTTGTGTCTCCCAAACATTTTCCCATTTTGGAGCTGCCTGGTTCTTGCGCCGGCCTCTTAAATTTCTAATCACTAGATTGCACGCCAAAAGATTGGGTTCAAGTGCTTATACAGAGTGAGGGCAAAAGCGTGTTAATGGTGGTTCACAAGTCAGATGGAGACGTAAAGCCTTGAGTTTATGTTATTCGTCAGGAGTAGGCTATACACTGACATTGAGTTTCATACTCTCCATATGCGGGAAGCACAATAGATCTAACCAGTCACAGTGCTTGGTCATGCAGTGAGCTCCCTCTTGTACAAACACACAAAACTCACCCTCCCAATCAGTAATTTCGACAGAGACAGTAGGAAGTATTAAGATAGTTCTGTGACCTAATAAAACCTAACCTAACCCTATCACCAACACTGCTTTCAGTTGAACCACGATCCAACCTGTCATTAAGATTAACCATGAGCAGTCACTACAAGTTCCAAAACATAGCTTTCACGGCCACAGATCTATTCCCATGATTTTTACATCTGCAGCCGTTGGTCTCCCATTGCTAAACAGAGTCGTGGAGGAGCGTGCCAATCTAACTGATAGGGCCAAACGGCACGTCTGGGTAAAACTCTGCAAACGCACATGGCTTAATAATCCAAAAGCTGGTTCTATTCCTGTGATTTTTTAGATCTGCGGATGTAAAAGCCATCCTTGGAATTGTATCTCCATGTGGAGAACATATTTTTTTAAATAGAGAATTCATCTCTCCTTTAGAAGGTTAGCATTCACTATCTGCTAACACAGCGGGACCATGCAGTTGGTCTCCCACTGCTAAGCAGTCTTGGAGGGGGGTGCCAATCCAACTGATGAGCCCAAATGGCACGCCTGGGCAAAACTCTGCAAATGCATAGGCCTAACCGCCCAAAAGCTGGTCCTACTCCCGTGATTTTTAATTACTACAGGGGCCTATGGCCTCCCCTGGAAGTGTCCTGACTATTGTCGGGGCCACCAAATTAGGCAGGTGAGGAAAACTGCGCTGTCGTCAGATATGGGAATGGCGAAGCGACAGATGGTTGAGAGTCGCTTACCCCTGGGCACGGATTGGCAACGCTGATCATGCAGTGCTGTCAAACTGAAGACCATCCGCTCCAGGCCACCTTACCCGAGTCATTCCCTGTCAAGCAGCTGTTGAGTTTGCATCGTAAGTGCAGTTAAAGATGGACAGTGAATGTGAATTTATTTGGGCTCAAGTCAAGAGAGAAGTGGCAGAGAGGAACAAGACATTCAAAATAAAGGGCGCAGAAAAACTCCCGTCAGAAGCCATCGACCGTGTGACTACTGCAGATTGGGAAAAGTGCTTCAATCGGGCGGAAAATGTTCAAATAGACGATTGGGCCAAGGAAATAGTAACGGACGAAAGAATGGAGCCATTCATCATCAGTGTAAAAGACGACTCGACTGATAGTGAGATGAGTGATGACAATGACTAAGACTGCCTTGAAGCCAGAAACCGATTCTTACTTCATTGTAAATTAATGTAAACCTATTATTTAAAGTAGTTCTTTTTCTATATTACTCAGTACAATATACAGTATTGAAATATTTAAAGTTATAATGTAATAAAACTGATACGGATTAATATGTAATCCAAAAGTATTTACGGGGTCCTGCAGCCTGTGCTGGCGCACGCGCCCCGCACTGCCTTAGCTAGCTACATTTACATGATCGCTTTCCGGGCCATTTTCCAGGAAAATTACAAGACTCACGGAAATATGTTTCAGATAAAAAATATAAGTCAGGCAATTTTTTACATTTTTCCCGCAGACAAAATTTTATTGGCTGTAGAAATAAAAACTTGGCCGCTTACTGAAATTTTCAATATATGATTCTACGGATTTAAACTTACTCGTTCAAGATTTTATTTTTCATAATTATTTAAAGTGGTTTATATGGAAAATAGTTATACCACTGGAATCAACAGGCTTTTCTGAAGCTTGTAGTATAATTTGTTTCGAAACATTGTATGAAGTAACATCAGGAGCTTGAGAGAGAACAACTTGCCTCGCGCTCCGAAATGATGCGTTCAGTTAGACATTTCTTCGCCAGTTGCTACATAACCTTGGCAACAGCGTAATTTCTCTGACCCGCCTAATTTCGTGGCCATGACAATACTAGTAATGTTTGTCCACTCTGCAGTGGGAGGAAAGATGCTGTTACATCAATCAGTCAATCAATCACCAATGATCTGCATTTAGGGCTTTCACCCAGGTGGCAGATTACCAGCAATTGTTTAAGTAGATTTTTCTTAAATGACTTCACAGGAGTTGAAATATTATCAAACATCTCCCACGGTAAATTACTGCTTTGCCCGAATCCTTTTCCTATAAATGAATAGATGGCCCAGCACTGTCCTCTTGAATTCCAACATCCATTATCCCTCCTACTTTTAAAAACTCCAAACAAGCTTACTCATGTGATAATGTCATTTCTCACTATCTCTACAATGACAGCTCGGGACATTCCGCTTTGCTGAAATGTTGTCTCCTTACTCCCAAGTCTTCCCGGCCCAAAGTTTGCAACATTTTTGTAACGCTACTCTTCTGTCAGAAATAACCCATAACAAATTGTGTTCTAGTTTTCAAATCAAGTACTCCTGAGGACAGTCCCATAACCTGTAAACCATACTCTAATTGGGGTCTTACCAGTAACTTATATGCCCTCTCTTTCACATCCTTAATACAACCCCTAAATACCCTCATAACCATACAAAGAGATCTGAACCCTCAGGTACATTCCTGCTTATGTGATTACCCCAGTGATGATCTTTCTTTATACGAGCATTAATAATGGCATATGGCCTCCATAGTGCCCTGGTGCAAGTCTTCTGGGTTGACACCTTATAGGGCTACCCGCAGGTCTGTAAAGATTAGATCCATCTATGACGAATTCAAACTCTGAAGGCAGCACATACACCCAGCCCTCAAGCCATCAGAATTTAGCAATGAAGGTAAAAATCCCCAACCAGGCAAGGTTTCAAACCCAGGACCACTTGGGCCAAAGACCAGCATGCTAACAATTTAGCCATCGAGCCAGACATTCCATATATTAACACCTGGGTACTAACAGTGGTCCATACAGTCAATACAGTAATTAAAACTGTTATAACAACAACTACCAATTCCTAAAACATGTGAAACAACTACTGTAACTATCCTAACAAAGAAGCAGTCTCGATTAGCCTAGAGCTCACATTTCAAAAATACACACGTACAGGTGATAACATCAACCCCTGACCCAGGACAAGGAGAGCTCACTACCACCTAGAACTGGTTCGCTGGGAGGAGTGAATTGGCTGCCATAGGCACTACCAGCCCCAGCAACAACTCTGTTAGCTGTCAGAAAAGCATGATGTTTTAAAGGAACTATAAGTTACAAAAGGCAGGGGGATAAAAGGGAGGGAAAAAACTAACAGAATGAAATAATTGGGGAAAAAGAACTAAGACGAATAGATGTAGCAGTGATTAGGAATTAGAAGTGGGAGAGAGAGAGAGAAAAATGTACAAACAACATAAAGTACCCAGGTTTCTGGGATATCGCAGTCGACGGAGCTACAAAATGGTACTTTTTTTAATGCTTTGAGTGAATTTTGACAGAGAGGTAAAGGTTGACACTTTAGCAAACTTAGGTGTGGTAATAATAGTTTGAGATTTTGATTCAATATTTTACTATTAAACTTTGACCACAGGAACAATAATACACATGTATTACAATTAAATAGAAGTACAGCATGATTATATAATTAAACCGTATTCGGAAGATTGTGGGTTCGAACCCTACTGTCGGCAGCAAAGAAGATAGTTTTCCGTAGTTTCCCATTTTCGCACCAGGCAAATGCTGGGGCTGTACCTTAATTAAGGCCACGGCCATCATCGCCATAAGACCCCTCTGTGTCGGTGCAACGTAAAGCAACTTCTAAGAGGTATAATTAAAAATGGTTTAGCATTTGCTACACACTAAGAAACTAATAGACACTAAAGAGACTGCCAGACTGATAAATGCGCACAGCAAGCGAGTGAATCACACCTCAAGCGTTCATGATCTTGGCAAAATAAATATATAGTGTAACCCTTCCTCAAGTCACATGCAAAGTGTCCACTACTTGCTGTGATGCTATACAAATTGGTTAGCCACAACGAATGACATTTTGTGTGCATTTTCACTAATAATTTTGTTAATGATTAAAGAAATAAGTAGCTGATAAGACAACAAGGGTTGCATAAATTATCGTTTTAATAATTCCTACTTCCAGCAAGACAAAATGAAACTGAAATGTAATGTGTTCACCACAAAGTGGGGAGGGCAAGTGCCCCCGGCTCACCCCCATTACTGAATGGATAAATGAACGAAGTAAAGAAGAATGACAATATGAATCATGAAATTACAATCTGAAGGGTAAGGAGGTCAAGGAAGATGCAGATCACAACACATGGAGTTGATTACGATGGATTACAACAGGAAGCTTCCTCTGTGGGTCAGTGGTAAAGTGTCGGCCTCCTGACTCCAAGATTGCAAGTTAAAGCCCACAACAGGTAGTTGGATTTTTGAAAGGCAGAAAATAGTCCATTCGTACACTGTCAACACGAAAAGCATCCCTGGTGACATACACTGTGTTTACCCTAAAAAAATCAATTAAAACTCGGCCGCAGATCTCCCAACCGAGATCCATTCCTCCACCAATTGGTCGAGTAAAACAGAGCCTAGAAACGGATACACAGTTAGACTAAATGGCATCAAATCGAGGTTCCTGCACACAGTAGCCAAGGCAAAAGGATTATTACTAATGTCCGGGTCCACGGCTAAATGATTAGCATGCACGGTCAGGAATTTTAAACATCATTGGTTAATTTCGCTGCCACTGGGTGTATATGTTGTACTCATCATTATTTCATCCTCATAACGACGTGCAGGTTGCCTACGGGAATCAAATCAAAAGACCTGCACCTGGCGAGCTGAACGTGTCTTCGGACACTCCCGGCACTAAAAGCCATACACCATTTTTTTATTACTAATAATAATGTTATTGGCTTTACGTCCCACTAACTACTTTTACGGTTTTCAGAGATGCTGAGGTGCCAGAATTTAGTCCCACAGGAGTTCTTTTAGTTGCCAGTAAATCTACCGACACAAGGCTGACGTATTCGAGCACCTTCAAATACTACTGACTGAGCCAGAATCGAACCTGCCAAGTTGGGATCAGAAAGCCAGTGCCTCAACCGTCTGAGCCACTCAGCCAGGCACTTCTTTAAAAATGTCCTTTTAATTGCTGAATAATTTTCCAAAGATGAAAATGAAGATGAATCAGAAGACAAAGAGGTGGAAAACAACAGAAAAATTTAAAAGATGACTCATACTGAAGGACTATAGACTCCATATCAACGCCAAGCCACAAGAAAAATGGACAAACAGAATTCTGTTAAAATCGGTATGTAAAATCGGGGAATAAGGTGCCCGGTACTACAGTCTAGGCTATAAATAACTTTATTCACAGTTGATGATATGGTATTTTAGGGGAAGGTGCCTAAAATTTAATGTTTAAATACCTATGTTATTGGTTCTATCGAAAAGTACTACATAACAAAAGTTACAGAAAATACAATTTCTAATTATTACTGTCTTATTCAGTTTTACCATACCAACTATGATAAGAGTGGTGGTGGTGATTTTGTTGTAACAGGAAGAACAACTAGGCAACAGTTATCAAAGAGAAAAAATGGAAGGAGTCCGACACTTGGAAAAAAGAAGGTATCGGCCTAAGAAAGACAAGAGCCACAAAGGGTGTGAAAATGAAACATTCCTAGGTCTCCACACATAATACTGTTGTGTCAGAAAAGAACAAGAGTTGACCAAGGGAGATAGGATAGATGAAAGTGAGGAGCAGGCACAAAGAAGTTGAAGCAATGGCAGGACTCAGCTAACGGCCCTATGGTGACCAACTATGCATGCCATTCCTCTGGTTCATAAATTTTCTGATACTACTGGTATGTAACGCACTGGTTCATCACAGTATTCCAGCTATTCGATACCTACCCTGAGGCGTTGACTGGAATGAGCAATGTTCACAGCCCCCCTGGGGCCTATTTTAGTCGCATCTTATGACAGGCAAGGATAACCGTGGCTGTAATTCTACCGCCCCCACCCACAGGGGGGCGACTATAATATGGGAATTCATGAATTTAGACTTTTGTTGCTTAGGCCTTATCAACGCCGATATGGAAATATTGTTCAACAGTGTTAACTGGCGATGATTTTTGTCATGATTGTCTTAAGGTGTAAAAAACGCATGGTCAACGGTCCATATCAACAAGGAAATTCGTGAAGATGGTTATAAAAATCATAAAGGAATGATCACTTGAAGAATAAGACAAGAGGGAGTCATTAAAGAAAAGAGAGGACTCTCTTTACATTAAATGCCCTAATATCACAGAGTTGGAAGAAAACTAAATATGAAGGCCTACAATATCAAAAACTCATAAAACTGATCAACTACACTGACCAATGTTTGTTGTGATATTCTTTCTCTCTTCTGCTGCCACTCATCTCCAATAGATGGGATTACTGCTGTGTACCCAGCATTTTTGAAAGGCAGAAAATAGTCCATTCTTACACTATCAACATGAAAACATCCCTGGTGACATACATTGCGTTTACCCTAAAAAATTTAATTAAAACTTGGCCGCAGTAGTAGTCTACTGTTCCTTAAAAGTGGGAAAATGCGCGGTCATTCATTTGATCGAGTATTTCATGTGATAACATTACTTTTTTTTTTTCTTTTGCTAGCTGCTCTAAGTCGCACCGACACAGACAGGTCATATGATGACGATGGGACAGGAAAGGCCCAGGAATGGGAAGGAAGCGGTCGTGGCCTGGTGTGAAAATGGCAAACCTTGGAAAACCATCTGCAGGGCTGTCGATAGTGGGGTTCGAACCCACTATCTCCCGGATGCGAGCTCACAGCTGAACGCTCCTAACCGAATGGCCAACTCGCCTGGCAACATCACTTTTAATTACAACATTCCTACTGATGTCATTGTAATGACCTATGTTGATTTCAGTTGGGGAAATCACAAATACAATTTTTCTGAGGATGTAAAAAAGGCAGGTAGAAAGTGAGTAACTGCCTTTACACTGAAAACTGCCCAACGTGACTGTGACTGATAATAGGCAAAAGAGCCTGCCACTGCAATGAAAATTCCCTAACCAGGCCTTCACACGAGAAATTACGTATGGCGACTTCCCCGTCACGTTTCTGGGGTAACATTAAGAACTATGCAATTTAATACAATCTTACCCACAACGTGTTCACTATTTAACCTAGAATTCTGTATACAATGTAGAATTCCATAGCAAAGCACAGGTATATCAGCTAGTTATAATAAAAAATGTTGTCCAACAATTGGAAAATAAAGTTGAACATGGCAAGAATGGATAAAAACAGCTTCCAAACCTCTCTTTTACAAAATCAATGTAAGCTCTCAACCACTAAACATAAGCGTACTGGAAAACTTCTATAATAGAAACTAGAAGGACCCTGATTTGAATCCCAAGCAAGTTCAAGTGATAAGAAAAGTGATAATAGTACATAAGCTCCCTCACTTTTAATAGCACAGTTTAGGAAAGTGAATCAGAAATATTATCTATGTACATATCTTTGAACAAAAAAAAAAAATACATTCAGGTGGTGGTTATTATTTTAAGAGGGAGTACAACTTGGCAACCATTTTTTTTTAACAATTTTTTTTCACAAATGGTTTTACGTCAAACCAACACAGATAGGTCTTAATGTTGACGACACAAAAGGATAAATTAATGTTATTGGTTTTAAGTCCTATTAACTACTTTCATGGTTTTCGGAGACGCCGAGGTGCCGGAAGTTTGTCCCATGGGAGTTCTTTTACGTGCCGGTAAATCTACCCACAACGGGCTGACATATTTCAGCACCTTCAAATATCAGAGGACTGAGCCAGGATAGCACCTGCCAACTTGGGCTCAGAAAGTCAGCACCTTAACAGTCTGGCAACCAGGAATGAGTTAGCTGGAAAATTTATAATGTCCATTAATGGATTATTTATATTGGTATTATAAATTTACTCATTCGGGACAAATATTTCAGATTCCCTATGGGAATCAACATATATATTAACCGTCTGAGCCACTCAGGAGTAGGAAGGAAATGTCTGTGGCCTTGTTTAAGGTTGATACCCAGCATTAGGCTGGTGTGAAAATGGGAAACCATGAAAAACCATCTTCAGGGCTGGTGACTGTGAAGTTCCAACCCATTATCTCCCAAATGCAAGCGGAAGGATGAACGTATTGGCAAAACAAATGGAAGGGCTGGGAAGGGCGTGGAAAAGAAAGAGCTGTTAAGCCTCAATAACACATGTTGACCAAGGCGGTCAGATAGGAAAAATGAAAGGAAGGAGCATCCCACAAGTAAATGGAAGCAATGTCAACTAGTGGACCCGTAGTCTGCAACTCACGCTTCTAAGGAAGGAATGACCTAGCTCGATAGCTGCAGTCGCTTAAGTGCGGCCAGTATCCAGTAATCGGGAGATAGTGGGTTCAAGCCCCACTGTCGGCAGCCCTGAAGATGGTTTTCCGTGGTTTCCTATTTTCACACCAGGCAAATGCCGGGGCTGTACCTTAATTAAGGCCACGGCTGCTTCCTTGCAATTCCTAGGCCTTTCCAATCCCATCGTCACCATAAGACCTATCTGTGTCGGTGTGACGTAAAGCAAAATAGCGAAAAAAAGGAAGGAATATTCTGATAGTTTTTTTTTACAAGGCGATGATGGGATAGGAAAGAGCTAGGAGTGGGAAGGAAGCAGCTGTGATCTTAATTATGGTACAGCCCCAGACATTTGCCTGGAGTGAAAATGGGAAACCACAGAAAACCATTTTCAGGACTGCCGACAGTGGGGTTTGAACCCACTATTTCCTGAATGCAAGCTTGCAGCTGCACGACCCTAACCACACTGCCAAGTCATTCAGTGGGAAGGAATGTACCTGTGCAGACGGAAATGGAGAGTGCTCATACACTACAGCTGAGAAACTGGAGATGGTTAGATGATGATGATGATGATGATGGAAGGTAAAACCTTACTAGCTAGTTCACCAATGAGAGATTATGAATAGAACGAGGCATGGCTAACACGGCGTCACAGAGCACTACACATGGCTGCCAACGCAACAAGATCTGGTGACAAGAACACGACAGAATATGCGATACGCCAGGATAATGACAAGGCCATTGGTCTGGACTGGTTACGTCCGACTGGTAACAGTACCACTGGTGTGGACTGGTTAGGTCTGGCTTGGGACAAGACCACTGGTCTGGATTAGTTAGATCTGACTAACAACAAGACCATCGGTGTTGATTGGTTAGAAACAAATAGTGACAAGACCACTGGTGTGGATTGGTGAGGTCTGGCTACATACAAGACCACTGGTGTGGATTAGTTAGGTCCGACTAGTAACAAGACCATCGGTATTGATTAGTTACGAACGGCTAGTGATAAGACTATTGGTCAGGACTGGTTAGGTCGACTAGTAACAACACCACTGGTGTGACTGACTAGGTCCGACTAGAAATAAGATCACTGGGCTGGATTTTGTTACATCGAGCTAGTGACAAGACCACTGGTGTGGAGTGGTTAGGTCCAGCTGGTGACAAGACCACTCTGCCAGGGGAAAGCAAAAGAAGTCTGACAGTATTAGCCCCAGTTTAGAGCCACAACGCACCCCATGGGCCTCTGGTATCCACTGTAACACTACTGACCAGCGACAAGACCACTGGATTGTTACATTGCAGATACTGCAACTACATCCTCGCCATGACAAATCACTTTCAAACTCCATGGTATTATTTTCATGGAATGTGGTAGCAGTGGGTCAATCGGAGACAATAGGAACTACACAGCAGCCAACAGGAACACAGGAAATGGCCACAATTCACAGAATGGCATGGCATCAGTTTTAATTCTTCTATACAAGTAAGAATACTCCTAGGGGCAGGTTGACCGGGCAAGTTGGCCGTGCGGTTAGGGGTGCGCAGCTGTAAAGTTGCATCCGGGAGATAGTGGATTCGAACCCCACCGTCGGCTGCCCTGGAAATGGTTTTTCATAGTTTCCCATTTTCATACCAGGCAAGTGCTGGGGCTGTACCTTAATTAAGGCCACAGCCACTTTCTTCCCTCTCCTAGGCCTTTCCTGTCCCATCGTCCCCATAAGACCTATCTGTGTTGGTACGACATAAAGCAAACTGCAACAAATGGGGGGGGGGGGCAGGTTGGTGGGTCCCTGGAAAGGAAGGATCACTCCTCTCAACTATTTTAGGTATCTTTTTTACATGATTTTCACCTTCTTAGCCAACGGCCGTAGCCATGTTGTAACACCGGATCCCGTGAGATCTCCGAAGTTAAGCAACATTGGGCGTGGTCAGGAGTTGGATGGGTTGCCACGCGCTGTTGGTGGGAGGTAAGGGAACGGAGGAGCGGAAAGGAACTGGCCACCCTACCGCACGTAAACTCCGGCTCAGGAACGCCTCTGCGGAGGTTCGGACCTGCCTTCGGGCAGAATAACCCTTACCTTACCTATCACCTTCTTAAATATGTGAACGTGCTAGTAAACTGTGTAACCAATAAGAAAACACCTGAAACATAACATATTATACCAAAAACAAAAGCCATTGCCATTTGCTGAAATTTATTACATATTGCCTCACTCCCAGAATTCAACAAAAATTTCATTACCAACTTCTTCTCCTTGACATTTTCCCAAGTGCCAAGTAGGTCGGCAGTTAAGGATTCATGACGCCAACCTTATATGGAGGGATGCATTCACTAATGCGTGTTTCTGTGGTGGTTGGTAGTGTACTGTGTTGTGCTGTGTGTGGATAAAGATGTATATTAAGAGTCCCTAAGCCATAGGAATTGGCCACACTCAGTTTAAATTCCAGCTTGGCTGGGAATCGAACACGGGACCCTCTGAACCGAGGGCCGTTACGCTGACCATTCATCACAGGAGTTGCACTGTTGTCATACATATCTCTTGTATTATATTTGTATAAATTTTGATCAAAGATCACATATACAACAAAACAGATTTGTTTTATCATTTGTACCACATTCTTATTAAGGCCTAAATATATATATATATATATATTTTTTACAATTTGCTTTACGTCACACCAACACAGGCAGGTCTTATGGCAATGATGGGATAGGAAAGGGCTAAGAGTGGGAAGAAGCAGCTGTAGCCTTAATTAAGGTACAGCCCCAGAATTTGCCTGGTGTGAAAATGAGAATCCAAGGAAAACCATCTTTAGGGCTGCCGACAGTTAGGTTCAAATCCGCTATCTCCTGAATGCAAGTTGACAGCTATGTGATCCAAACAGTGCAGTCACTCGCTCGTAGGCCTAAATGCAATGCAGCCCTTCAAAGACTGTAAATTCATTGGCAAAATAATTTTGTATAATATTGATATAATGCACCAGCAACCAGAATATAATACGGCGAATGAATTCATTATGATTAATTTGCTAAATAAATATAATTTAAGACAATGAAACATGTTTATAACTATGATAATATTTCTGTTTATGTCGCTACACAGAGTTCTCCACTAGTCCCTTAAAAATATAGTTTTATGCAACGTGTAGTTATGTACAACCCAAAAATATTACTCCCTGTTCCTACACAGGCTTAGTATGACGATCCGTTTGGATTTGAACTCAACAATACAGACTGAATCATTAGTGCCAACGGCAACTCAATGAGAGAAACTATAAAAGATTTCATTACCAACTATTGAACAATAAAAACTACTCTGCTACAGGCCAATGGTCTGACACGAAACAGTGTCCTCCCTTACAGAGGCTCTATGCTATGCACATCTCATGTTAGACCAATGGGGTTTGCCACTATCCAGGATGTGCACAGACCAATATTTTTTCTCCCCGGTTGCTTTACATCACACCAACACAGATAGGTCTCATGCTGACAATGGAGTAGGAAAGGGCTAGGAGTGGGAAGGAAGCATCCGTGGCCTTAATAAAGGTGCAGCCCCAGCATTTGTCTGGTGTTAAAATGGGAAACCACGAAAAACCATCTTCAGGACTGCCGACTCTGGGGTTTAAACCCACTATCTAGACAAATAATTAATAAACAGACTATGCGTGTATTTAACAGTTGGCAATCATGTGAGGAAGAAAGGTTAAGTGACTAGGAAGAGATCACGCACACATCAATCTTGGTTGAACTGGAACTGTATATCTCTGGCAAGCCAAAATTAAAATATAAAGTAGTCATCTATTTTTTTTTTAATCTGTAGAGAGATGACTGTCATATTTAAGACCATTCTATATATTTGTAATAATAATAATAATAATAATAATAATAATAATAATAATAATAATAATAATATGGAGAAATGAGAAACTCTACAAATACACTGACAAGATCATGGACACAATGTGGAAACAAAGGCTGAAATTCTAAGGACACCTAGTAAGAATGGATGACAAAGTACTTTACTAAAAGGACCTTGAAGGCCACATGCAAGTCGGTAGAAGAGGTCAAGAGGATGAGGAAGAAGCCGGAATTACACTACAGATGATCCACAATAGAAGGAAGTTCAGAAGATGAGTTGACAGTCAAAAATCATTTGAAGAGAAACCACTAAAAAGGAGGCCCGAACGGATCATTTTTGAAGAGGAGAGAAAGACGCTAGCTAGTTGCTTTACATCGCACCAACACAGATAGGTCTTATGGCGACGATGGGACAGGAAAGGCCTAGGAATGGGAAGGAAGCGGCCGTGGAGCTTAATTAAGGTACAGCCCCAGCATTTGCCTGATGTGAAAATGGGAAACCACAGAAAACCATCTTCAGGGCTACCAACAGTTGGGTTCGAACCCACTATCTCCCAGATGCAAGCTCACAGCTGCACGCTCCTAACCGCATGGCCAACTCACCCGGTGAGAGAGAAAGACGAGAAGCACAAGAATGAAGAGGTTTTGGAAAGAGAAGAGAAGAAAGGCCAAGAAGCCAAGAAGTTGTAAGTGGTCCTGAATTGGCCAAATTCGGAAACAAAAATAATAATAAAATTAAACTCAGAATGGGGAAAAAGGTAGTGGGAAGAAAGCCCTCATGTTGGATTGTCTAGCCATCGCAGACGATGTCATTCTGATAAAAGACAATCCTCACACAGCCAAGAAGCAAGTGAAAGAACTACAAAATGTTGCAGACAAAACAGGATTATTGAAACTCTGTTTGGGGGCGTCCATCGCAGTCATAAATTTAAATAGCTGGGGGAAATGAAATGAAAAGGAGGCATTATAAGAGAGGGTGAGGAGGATGGAGACGGCCTTCAGACTATGTCATGGCACATACAAGTACAATTTTTACAATTTGCTTTACGTCACACCGACACAAACAGATCTTATGGCGCCAATGGAATAGGAAAGGGCTAGGAGTGGGAAGGAAGAGGCTGTGGCCTTAATTAAAGTACAGCCCCAGCATTTGTCTGGTGTGAAAATGGGAAATCACGGTAAACCATTTTCAGGACTGCCAACAGTGGGGTTTGAACCCAGTATCTCCCAAATGCAAGCTCATAGCTGCGCGACTCTAACCGCACGGCCACTACTACAAGTCCTCTACCTCCATTCAAGCCAAAGCCAAATTAAAACATTACTGCACAGTGGTCAGAACAGTGTGCCTTTATCGAGCAGAAACAATGACAAGGTGGCAGACTCAGATCTTGAAAAAAGTGAAAGGAAGTTCCTTCAAAAGATCTTGGATACAAAGAAGTTGCAAAATGACAAACATATTTTCCAGTTGAGATTGAAGCATGTACTGTATAAAACCATTGAAAAAATTGTAACGATAAGGAAACGAAGACTGATCTTTTATGGACATTAAAAGGATGGATCAAGAATGGTTGCCATATTCAGAAATCCAGTCAATTCTATCAGCAAATTCGATATCTACTCCGGAATAAACAAGTGCAACTAAGATCCAAACAAACTGTGTTTCGAACATACTTTGTCCCTATACTGACTTATGGGTTGGAAAAATGCACAACTACCAAGAAAGATGACAGCAGACTTCAGGCTTCAGAAATGAAGTTTCTAAGAAGCATGCTTCAAAAGACTAGGAAAAACAAAGTAAGAAACGAGAAGATTAGAGAACAAGCTGGAATAAATCAGTCCCTGAAGGAGACCATAATTAGAGCATGTTTGCAATGGTCTGGTCATGTCAAACGTATGACAGAAAGAAGATTGCAAAAACAATGGTTGCATACTGAGATCACTGGAAAGAGACCTGTTCGAAGACCTATGAGGAGATGGCTGGACCAAGTGAAGGAAGATATCACATCCAAATGAAGTCTTGAAGGAGCAGTGGTACATGAATAGACTAAAATGGAGAGCGCTCGTAAACCACACCCGGGAAACGAGTGGAAACTTGATGATGAAGAATGGTTGATCAATAACATGCCCCTTCTACAAGAAAAGTAGAAAAAACAGCCTGGGTAGTTTTCACAGTTGCACACAGACCTAGCAGGAGTAGCGGTCAAGGAAGAAGAGATACATACATGACAGAACAAACATTTAGTAAAAATGTTTGCGTGAGTGAGGGATGCACCTGAAAAGCCATTAGCCAAGCCACAGAAAATCTTGGCAGAAGAGCGAGAAAGTTGGAGTCACATACTTAAGGATCTTCGGCAAGAGTGCAATGAGAAGGGCATTAGCCTGTGTGACAGAAGAGCAGGTAAACTGTGTACACATGGCCCACAAATGGCCGTATCGATGACTGAAAATGAATAACAATACTTGCTTCACACCCCACTTAATAATGTTACCTACTCATTTTATGTTTCACAAATTGCTTTTATAGTATTTGGAGGCTTTTACAGTAAATATGTTGTGTAAGTTTCTAATTCGACATTGTATCAGTCATGCTACTTTTAGAAATTGCAATATATAATAAACTCTTCAATTTCAACAAAATAAACGTCTAGATTATGTTCATACAGGTTGCAATTTTTTCGGATTAGGTTCGTAACAGAATAGAAATAAGCATCCAAAAAAGAGGTTTAAATAACATGCCTACTGCCAATAAACCTGAAACTGCTAATTGTCATCACTGACGCAGGGCGTCATCAGTAAATGTAGACAGGAAGATGTCTCATTTTAAATCTATTCAATCCTAATCGGTTTGTTTTCAGCAAAGTACAGATTACTAATTTATAATTTTCAATTTACATTAAACCACAAAAACTGATAATGTACCGTAGAAGAATTAGAGCAGAATCTTGTTATTTGGAAAACAGAATATTTGCAATTTGTGGAAAAAAAAAAAAACAGGGCTACGGTAAATACACATTCGAACAGCAGACCCTATACCATTTCACACAAATTATAAAAAGCAATCTCAGGCCTTCATCATTTAACGAAAACAATACATTGGTTACGGAATATTAACTGCTTTCATTAACCGTAATATACACGCAGTCAGACTGTTCTGTTTTATCTCTACCATAATGTTTATGAGCAAATTTTTTGACACAAACCTATGACATTGATACATAAACACAACATGGTACAACTCGAAACTACCACCCGGGAAATAACAATTCACAATTACTTCCTCCTCCAATACTGAATCTTTCTTGAAGTTTCAATAAATACTTGTAAATATTTCGCTTCACCATCCAGCGGCGAGTAATTTGCAGGGAATGCTCACATTCGATTTCGAAGTGTACGATGATGGCATAGACATGAGTATGCCCATTTTATGCTGGAATCTTCAAAACAACGGCTTAATTTAAAAAATGAATTGTTCACTTAGACTCTACATGAAGATATATTTAACACTGTTCGGTACCGATTTCTACAACTAGTAGCCAAAAACTCATAAACAGCACGGCAGTAGAATGTGCAAACATAACGCCAAACAATAAACAATGAGCTTATCTTGACAGGACGCGAATAAACTACAGATTTGAAAACCTCTGCAACTAATAATAATTATCACTCTTGTTTCAACTTTTGGAATTAATAATAATCACACTTGTTTCAAATATGTATCCATAACAAATTATCTTACCACAAAATATCAGACAGTGAGTGCACGACAAAATGTGAATCTATTTGTTTTCTTCCAGATTCGAAAACATCCATTAAAGTCGAGTTCTGTCAAATTTCAAGATACGAAAATATCACACTATCATACCATTTAGCTCACAAATTCACATTAATTAACATCTTCACCGCGCCAATGACATAATAAAAGCTTCACTCACTAGTCAACTGGCCTTCAAGTTGCACATTTCTAACAACAGATCGGACGGAAGCAAGCGGAAGTTCAGCGCTCAGAAGTTGGTACTGCTCGTGAACGCCCACAGCCGCAAAACTTTAAAACAAACCCACTAGAAACCTGTTATCTTCGCAAATTTTAGGACGGTATCGGACCAGGACCAGAAAGGTGTTCCCCGTTACTACAGTACTGATATAAATATTTACAGACATTCTGAAACATTTAATCTCCTTCGCACGATGTAGTAGTGATATATGTGACATCAGATTTAAAGGCCGGAAATGAAATGGTACTCGACCTCAGATACAAACTAGCTGGGTTAGGAAATTATCATTGTAATGGTAAGTCTTCTTCCCTACCATCAGTCACAAAATAGTTGGGGAGTTTTCATTATAATGGCAGACACTCAATCTCCACCTGCCTTTTTACATCCTCAGTGAATTTCCTAACTGAAATCAACATAGGTCATTACAATGACGTCAGTAGGAATGCCGCTATTAAAAGCAATGCTATCATTTGAAATACTCGATCAAATGAAAAACCACAGATTTTGTCCATTTTAGCGAACAGTACTATGCTGCCGATATAACAGTCTAAAATTCCAGAGATGGAATGACCAGGCCGCAGACAGATGTTAAGTGTGCACACTGCTCATTCCAACCAGCGCCTCAGAGTAGGGAGCGAATAGCTGAAATACTATGATGGACCAGTGTGTTACGTACCAGCAGTATCAGAAAATGTATGAACCAGAGAGTGCTCATATGATAGTTTGTAAGGGAGCGGGGGGGGGGGGGCGTAGACACTGGGGGTATGTAGTATTTTTAACATTTTGGAAGATGAATGGCAGTAGAATAACAGCCACGGTATCCCCTGCCTGTTGGTGGAGAGCGGTACTACCAATTCTACGTAATACCGACTTTTAAATCATGTTCTTTAAAGAAAAACACCTGACTACATTAGATGTTTGCCTCTCCCTGAAAGCTAGGGCGGCGGGAGGGGAGGGGCGCGAACCCCTCTTGCCACCGGGCAAGGGCGCCATTGCTGAAAACAAAAAGTTATCTAACTCCCCGACTATTTCCCACCAATATTCAGGCAGGTTGTTATAGCCTACTCGGTACGCAGCACTAATCCCATCTGTCGAAGATGAGTGGCAGGAGAAGTGACAAAGAACGTCACAACAAACAATGGTCAATGTAATGTAATTGATCAATTTTATGAACTTTCGATATTGTAAGCCTTCACATTTACTTTTCTTCCGACTCTGTAATACCACTCTTATCATAGTCGGTACGGTTAAAGTGAATAAAACATAAATGATCGGAAATTGTGTCCGGCTCCATGGCTAAATGGTTAGCGTGCTAGCCCTTGATCACAGGGGTCCCGAGTTCGATTCCCGACAGGGTCGGGAATTTTAACCATAATTGGTTAATTTAGCTGGCACTGGGTCTGGGTGAATGTGTCGGGAGTCAAATCTGGCGAGCCGAACATGTCCTCGGACACTCCCGGCACTAAAAGCCATACGCCATTTCCATTTTCTATCGGAAATTGTATTATCTATAACTTAGATATTTAAAAATTAAATTTTAGACGCCTTCCCCTAAACTACCATTTTATCCAGGATGAACAAAGTTAGTTCAAGTTTCTTATTCTCCGAATCTACATACCGATTTTCATTAAATTCTGTTTACCCATTTTCTCGTGGCTCGACGTTGATATGGACTTAACAACAAAAATTGAAATTCATTAATATCTCTGTCATCATAGCCGGTACGGTAAAAATGATAAATGATCGGAAATATAATTCTACATAACTTTAGTTAATATAGTATTTATCGATAGGACCACTAAAAAACATAAATATTTATTACGAAAAATTAAAAATTGCATTTCCTTGTTACTGTGGACACGTCCTATACAGAAAAATCATTCTTTTTAAATTCTGAGCAATGTACAGACAAAACTCTTATTTCGCAGACAGACAGACAGACAGACAGACAGACATATAGATAGATAGACAGACAGACAGACAGACAGACAGACAGACAGACAGACAGATAGATAGATAGATAGATAGATAGATAGATAGATAGATAGATAGATAGATAGATAGATAGATAGATAGATAGATAGATAGATAGATAGATAGATAGATAGATAGATAGATAGATAGATAGATAGATAGATAGATAGATAGATAGATAGATAGATAGATAGATAGATAGATAGATAGATAGATAGATAGATAGATAGATAGATAGATAGATAGATAGATAGATAGATAGATAGATAGATAGATAGATAGATAGATAGATAGATAGATAGATAGATAGATAGATAGATAGATAGATAGATAGATAGATAGATAGATAGATAGATAGATAGATAGATAGATAGATAGATAGATAGATAGATAGATAGATAGATAGATAGATAGATAGATAGATAGATAGATAGATAGATAGATAGATAGATAGATAGATAGATAGATAGATAGATAGATAGATAGATAGATAGATAGATAGATAGATAGATAGATAGATAGATAGATAGATAGATAGATAGATAGATAGATAGATAGATAGATAGATAGATAGATAGATAGATAGATAGATAGATAGATAGATAGATAGATAGATAGATAGATAGATAGATAGATAGATAGATAGATAGATAGATAGATAGATAGATAGATAGATAGATAGATAGATAGATAGATAGATAGATAGATAGATAGATAGATAGATAGATAGATAGATAGATAGATAGATAGATAGATAGATAGATAGATAGATAGATAGATAGATAGATAGATAGATAGATAGATAGATAGATAGATAGATAGATAGATAGATAGATAGATAGATAGATAGATAGATAGATAGATAGATAGATAGATAGATAGATAGATAGATAGATAGATAGATAGATAGATAGATAGATAGATAGATAGATAGATAGATAGATAGATAGATAGATAGATAGATAGATAGATAGATAGATAGATAGATAGATAGATAGATAGATAGATAGATAGATAGATAGATAGATAGATAGATAGATAGATAGATAGATAGATAGATAGATAGATAGATAGATAGATAGATAGATAGATAGATAGATAGATAGATAGATAGATAGATAGATAGATAGATAGATAGATAGATAGATAGATAGATAGATAGATAGATAGATAGATAGATAGATAGATAGATAGATAGATAGATAGATAGATAGATAGATAGATAGATAGATAGATAGATAGATAGATAGATAGATAGATAGATAGATAGATAGATAGATAGATGTCTTTATTGGCTTACCGATAACGAAGTTGCGACCATTAGGCCTTCTCTTCAGTGCCGGATTAAGGTGTTTGGGGGCCCTGGGTTATTTAAAAATGTGGTGCCCTCCTTCGTAACATCACGTTAAACTAGCATGCTGAAGTCGTTATAGAACTACTTCCACTTAAATTGATGAATAGGGAAGTGTTGAAATAGACTACAATTTTTCTCTATTTTTCATGTTAATATTTCATAATGTCAAAACATATTTTACATTTGTCTTATCATTACTATCAAAACGACATACAAAACAGAACTTGCGTTTTATGGCACCACTAAAATATTTTCTATCCATTTTAAAGAACATTACAGTTGTAACTTACGAATGGTTCAATAATCAGAGGTGAACTGGAAGTTCTCTTCCTGATCCAAAGATATAGTATAGCATATGCATTCCACCGTGCTTCCCCTGTTCCCTCCCACTCACTTCCTAGACCTCTCCCCCCTTTCCCCCTCAGCCCGTACTCGCAAGCTGCCAGATTTAAATTTTCGTCAACAATAACCTTTACAATAATTAGAGTGCGTAAGTAGCGAGGATTCGTGTCTCCAGACGGTAATTGATTCTAGCAGTGATGAAATACTAACGCGGACAGCTGATAAGAAAGAAGGAAGAGTGCGTGTTCGATATTTTGCGAGTGTAAATATTCATATACACGCACGGAGGTGAAGCAGCAAGCTTTTTTATACACTTTTAGGTTCGACCAAGGGCCGGGGCCCCTTGGCACGCGGGGCTCGGGCCTACAGCCCCTTTAGCCCCTCCCCCCCCCCCCCCCCGTTTAATCCGGCCCTGCTTCTCTTACACTAAACCGAAGATCAACGTGGTTCGCGATGACTATGATGCAAAATGACAATATCGAAGGGAGGCCTCCTCCGTGTGATTGTACGTACGAGTACTGCAGCCCATTTGTAAAACGTGGTTTGTCATTCAGATTCTTTGAGTTCCTTCTTCTATTCTTTTTGCTCCATGTTGTTCACTGGTAGCCTTAGCTTCTCTATATCAACATGGCTATAAATAACGTATTTAACGTATTCTACCCTGTTGGCTGCAGATGTCCATTAGGTACCAGTTCCTTAGAACACTGTTTCAATATGCATATTTCCATGGTTTTATTATTCAGTGCGTAACAGAAGCCAGTAAAACATAACTCATACAATGCAATGTTGTTCTGGTAGGCCTATTTGTTTGTGTTGCCCTGTTACAGTTTCACAGCAACCTGTTTGGGTAAGTAATTGTTTTCATACACAATGTTACCGTGGTTTCATGGAACGCAGAGGTTAAAGAAGGTGCTGGTGGGAATGGGTCTACTGTATCTACGATATCAAAGATTAAAAACGTTAAAAGTTATATTTCTTTTCAGAAATTAAATGTTAACAAACAATATTTCAGGTACAGATAGTCAGGTACGAAACAGGAAAAAACAAACAGAAAAGACTAGTTAAAATCTGAGCTTCAAGCTCATAATTTACCAAGGTCCCAACATCACAATTGTTGCGTAAGACAGGTAGAAAAGGAGAGATATCTCAAAACACAATTTTCAAGAGCACATTGCTCCAACTGTTACAATTTACGGCCTTCCAAAGGCACCACTCAATATTACACAAATATCAGAAAAGAGTTTACATGCTCTACAAATTCTACCATGGAGGCTGCGCTCCCAAATCCTTACGGCCTACTGAAGGCAACTATGCACAATACCTTACAATTTCTGGCCTCTCTAGGCAGAACCTATAATTTAGAATAGCGTTTAGTTTACACAGGGGTATCTAGAACCCATTCTACTGGGCCTTCGTAAAAAAGAACAGGTTCAATTACCGGCCCAAACTCCAAAAATGTATGGAGGCGTACACTTGCACTCCTTGAAAACCAAGTTTAAAACCCTACTTGGGTTTGCGGCCCGATAATACAGAGACTAATCCCAAACTACTGAGGTGACTAGAAGGACAAGTTAATTTATGATGTACAGGAGAAAAAAGTTACAAAATCGTAGTTACCTCAAGATAAATTGAAGGGGATTTCGAGAGGGTAACGCACTCTCTATCTCCGATTTACAGTTTAAGTCTCTAGGACTTATATGAAGTTTTACACGAAAAAGAAAAATTTACATTTTTAGAAAATTGACGGTTATGTACTTAAAGATTAGAACCTTCCCCTCGGGTCAGTTTGCGTAGATAGCTACAGAGATAGAAAACTGGGGTCATTACCTGGGCTAACGTTCTGCCTGCCGAAGAATGAGGAACCCCGCCTCCTCTCTTAACAGACACACTCAGAAATTCGACATAATTCGACAAGTTAACTTGAAAAAGCCGCAGCTTGTATACCCGAGGAAAGTTTCGAGAAGGCTCGGGACTAAATCCAGACACACCCTCTCATTTTTATTGGCAGATAAAATGGGTAGAAGAAACGTTTGATTGGCTGAAAAATAAATACAGAAAATTTGCCATTGGCCAGACTCAAAGCTGGCAAGATGAGAAGGAAGTGTTGCAAACATTAAAGAATGAAACAATAATGAAAGTAAATTCAGTTGAGAAAACCTATAAACACAAAACTTCTTTAAATCTCTAGTTATTCAATTTTACACCAGAGTGCATGACCTCAGTTCTTTCATAGAGACATCTATGGAGAAAACCACAAATTTCTTGAAAGTTGTTGTTGCAAGTGATATACCAAAACAAAACAAATCCAGTCAGTTTAGGAAACTTTAAAATAACATATTACTCTGCCATTTAGAAGTGACATCTTCTGATCAATGTCCCAACTTTATGCATTATCTGTTTCAAGTTTTGTATGATAGACAGCGTTCCTTACGGTGCTTCATTTAAATGCACGGGGATGAGGTGTACCTCCTGGTACACTCAATTTTTAAACAAATGCAAACTGTTATGTGCATCACACGGCTCCAAAATGCGTTTAGATCAAAATAATGTAAAGTAATTTGATGTGTTGTATTTCCTTTTTAGCTAGATTTGTGTTCACTCTAATTGTATTTCAGAACGAGTTTACGAATATTGTACTAAAGGAATTATACAGAGTGTTTCAAAAATGGGGGGCATAATTTCAGGTATGTATTTCTTACATGTAGACAATCAAAATAGTTCATTACAACATGTGCCCGGAAATGCTTCATTTCCGAGTTATGGCCTTCAAAACACTGAACTTCACCGGAACGTTTTTCTTCTGCAGGTCATTGTTATTACAGAAGATGTTCAAAATGTCCACCTCCTGCTTGAATACAGAGCTCACATCGATGCCTCATTGACTTGTATCGAATGTTTCCTGATCGATGGATAGGTATAGGTGGCCCGATTGCTTGGTCTCCACACTCACCTGATCTGAACCCTCTCCTTTTCTACTTGTGGGGCCATTTAAAATCATTAGTGTATTCGTCTCCGGTGCCTGATGTGGAAACTCTTCGGATCGAATTGTGGCATCGTGTGAGGACATACGCAATACTCCTGGAGTTTGGGATCGTGCTCGCAGGTCAATGAGACATCGATGTGAGGTGTGTATTCAAGCAGGAGGTGGACATTTTGAATTTCTTCTGTAATGACAATGACCTGCGGAAGAAAAACGTTCTGGTGGAGTTCGGTGTTGTGAACGCCATAACTCGGAAATTAAGCATTTCCGGACATATGTTGTAATGCACTATTTTGATTATCTACATGTAAAACAAATGCATACCTGAAATTATATATCTGTCTATAGTTTAGGATTTGGAATGTGTTTTTCTTTCATTTCCCAACATGCTCCTTACATGAACCGAACAGATCTTGCAAATGAGCAGGATAACCAGTACGCTATCACGCAGGATGTTTAAAAAAATAGGTACCATAACCGAAAACAGTGCATGTCTTCTGAACGTCCTTACACAAATTACTTGCTTTGCATGGCATCTTTCAATGTCCACTACGCACTGCATGCGGTCACTGATGCGTGCAAGCATGTCAGCAAACTGGTCTGGAATTCTTTCATATTTCACAGATTCAATGTTTGCCTTCAGGTCGTCAAGGGTACATGGTACTGGATGGAAACACTGTTCTTTTAAAAAGCCCTACAAAAGCACGTCATACATCGTGAGGTCTGGACTGTGAGGGGATAGGGAGAGGCAGATCCGCTGGAGACTATATCCTATTTTGAAAGAATGTCTGGTGGAACGATAAATGTCCCCTTCTTGTTGGAAGACTTGCTTTCAAAATCCAAGCCTCTGACCTCACAGAGCGTCTGTAAATGGTATGGAAGCGGATGAAGTCCTACCGGTTCACAGTAGTGTTGATAGTGATAATTTCGTCATTATAATTTTCAATTAAATACGGACACATGATGCCATGATTTGAAATTGCTGCCCATACGGCGACCTTTTACAGAATATAAATGTCTCTGCAGGTATTCGTCAGGAATCTCTCACGGAAGAAATATGATGTTCTGCTCGTTTATATGTCCACGTAGGATCACATGGCACTCATTCAGTAGCGGCTGCTGAGGGAGACTAGAGGAAAGGCATTACTTTTTACAAATTTGCGTTCTTACTCAACACACACAAGTAAACAAATGCATACTCTGTTTTTTCTTAACCTGATCGTTATGTTTGCCGATAAGCAGAATCCAGTTGGTTCACCATACTTTTATAACTTATTCCATGCATGAATTAATATGTTGTAAAGAACTTTCGTGTTTTTAATTTTTTCTTTAAAGTGTTTGAGATCTGTTACTCCAGCTTTCGTCCAAGTAGTTCGAATAACATGCATGGAAAACAGAAAAACTCATTAGGTATTTGACTCCCAGCCACACAAGCATTCGTGTCCTCTATACAACCCTTGCTGAAATTTACGGCGATGTTGGCACCTTTATATTGCCACACTTGACTCATTTTAATTGAACTGTTGTGTCCGCACACTATATACGACAGATTCGATTATCACCACACCACATTAAATATTATATGATAGGATATTGACTAATTTCATTAGCCAGCATAACACGCTTCTCAGACGACAGATTTGCAACGCTTGCATTTGAAACACATATTGGATTCGGAGCGATAAGCCTTCGTGTATTTCCGTTAGCAGGGGCTGGCTTCGTCAGTGCCCAAATCTCCCATTCTCTACGTGTTAAGAAATAGTAGGTTCTACCAAATACAGTAGAGATAATACGCGACACTGAGCGAGATATCGAGGGACAGCTACTGGAGGTCACTCTAGCGGATAGACCTAAACAGTACTGATTCTCTCATAAGAGCACGTGTATTTTTGTGTGAAGTTTTTGGTGTTATTTATGCGTTTTCAGTGAGTTGACATAAATAAATAGTAGTGTGCGTCATTCCTGGATATCTCCTCTCAACATGAGGGGAAAGGTATGTACTGTAGTAATTACGAAGTAGAGAAAAATGCGCGGTCGTTCTTCAGGTTCCCTCATGACAAGAACATGTAAGTAATATTGTGTTTGCATATATATTCTTCCAGTGACAGAGATCTTTATAGCACTTCATCATCTTCTGACCTGCTCGACCCATATTTTAACTGGCATAAAATTGAATACGCATATTTTATTCTATAGTGCAGCAGTTAACCTTCAATACCGATGTGTTGTTGTAGGTGTGATCTGTGGGTTTTGAAATGTCACAGAAGCGATTTGGATAAGGTGTACAAGAAAGAAGGGACGTTGCGCTTATTTAAGAATTATAAGATCTGTTCAGATTATTTCCAGGCCAGCGACTTGAGAAATCCTCGACAATACAGCCAAGGGTATGTTACATTTTTGCTCTAATTGTACGTAAATATTCCTCAAAGCATCACTATCGACAACATTTTCATACTTTTCTTTCTTTATCCCTCTTCTCAGATTAAAGCCGGGATTTTATAGATTATCTTTCTGTTAGTAGGCTTCATGTTAGGAGGAAAATTGTCCAGCTATTAAATGTTAATTCGCCGGGCTGAGTGGCTCAGACGGTTAAAGCGCTGGCCTTCTGACCCCAACTTGGCAGGTTCGATCCTGGCTCAGTCCGGTGGTATTTGAAGGTGCTCAAATACGTCAGCCTCGTGTCGGTAGATTTATTGGCACGTAAAAGAACTCCTGCGGGACTAAATTTCGACACCTCGGCGTCTCCGAAAACCGTAAAAGAGTAGTTAGTGGGACGTAAAACAAAAACATTATTATTATTATTATTATTATTATTATTATTATTATTATTATTATTATTATTATTATTATTATTATTATTAAATGTTAATTAATTGCATCATATGTGTAAGGAATATCTTTCTGTTAGTAGGCTTCATGTTAAGAGGAAAATTGTCCAGCTTTTAAATGTGAAATCATTGCATCATATGTGTAAGGAATATGCCGATATTTTTATTGACAAGTGTCTTAATGTGATGATACAATGTTTTTAAATGAGAAAAAAGACAAATCCAACCGTAAGAGTTCAGGCAGGAATGCTAAAGCTACAAAAGTAATGCATAAATGAAAGATCAAGCCATTTCACACCAGTCCATTTCACTTCTTGTTTATATGTCTAATTTCAGTCTTTGAATAATAACCTTTTAAATAATTCTTCATTCATTTATCCAGAATTGCTTTAGCAACTTCGAAGTTAATATCTCAATAACACTTTCTTTCTAGACGTAATTTATTTATCCATTTCCGTATATACATTTCCATTGATATTTGAATTTAGCGCGATTTGTTCAGGTCAAGTCACTAGGAGCGCCACCGTCGAATTGTCTCCCATTTTAGCAAGGCGAAATCCGTAAGTGTCGCGTATTATCTCTACTGTATTTGGTTCTACCCAGGCGCGAACCAAACTTACCCA
Source organism: Anabrus simplex (assembly GCF_040414725.1). Classification (NCBI taxonomy): domain Eukaryota; kingdom Metazoa; phylum Arthropoda; class Insecta; order Orthoptera; family Tettigoniidae; genus Anabrus; species Anabrus simplex. The sequence continues at coordinate 146,951,298 of NC_090279.1, read as the reverse complement.
GGGAAGTGTCTACAGCACTGCCTGCTCGATCTGCATCCGATGGCTGCTTATACTGCCTGCTCATTCCATATTCAAACGTGCAACACGACTTACAATCTGCCGCTAGATGGCAGCACCAGACGTACCCAGTTATCGCGTGAATACAACTAGATAAGCATACAAGCAAAATTTAAAATCTGAAAGTAACAGAAAATTAAAGTATTTTACGTATAAAGTGGTGCTCTAGAGAGTTATGGCTTCGGGACTTTTCGAGAAAGAGGTTTCGACGAACAAGGAAACCTGGAAATTTTGTCTGTATGGTACTTCTCTACATTACTAAGTAGAGGTTTCACGAATTTGGCCACCACAGTTTCTGACACAAGTTCCTGGTGCTTATTGTTACAAAACACTTTAAAATGTTACACTGGCACAAAGAAGGTAGAACATAGTTTTTTTTATATTCTGGAGCAGACTTGCAGATTTCTTGCAGTACGGTAGAGCCGCCTCAACAAATTTCTGTAGCCCCATAATTAGGCCAATAAATCGTTGCTGGGGATAACGCAGACCTCCTCTATCCGACTGTGTGATTAATTTCATCAATGGGGATGCATTAACTGAGGTGGAAACGTTATTACAGCACGTTCTGCATTCTGTTTTTTCTTCGATTACACGCACTAAATAACCACACACTAATGCCTGGGAAGCAGTTTCCAAAGTGACACACACCTACTCAGGGGGCTCACGAATATCTTCCAGTCAATCAAGTACATACTCAGGGAGCCACACTGGTTCTGTTTCGTCAAGTCCGGGAGAGGATACTGAGGAAGAAAATTTTGAATTTTGCTTGTGGATAACGTTAGCACCATCGGTGGACATTAAAATACCGGATTTAAGACTTCTCTTTATGGAATTCTGAGCATCCCAGGAGTCAGCATGTCATTGCACCCTCCTCCCATTATTATAGCACTAAACATGGCTTCAACTGGATCTCCTGGAAAGGCCCGTGTCAGCACATAAGAAATCCATTCGGTAGAAGATGGACAATGCACGAAGAAGTAGATAAAGCAGTAAAAATAATAGCTTGATATGTTTCTTTGGTAAGTCCCTTTTTATTTAGAGCTTTGGACGCTTCTTGTATCTCTTCAAGATATTGACAGAAATCGTTTTTCAGCCATTGGAGACGCTCGTCTTCTGGAGAAAAGAACATCATTTTCTCCGGATTATTTTGCCTCAAGTGCTGTGTTTTATCACTGGTATCATGGACACTTAAGAATTTATACACAGATTTCATAAATCGTATGGTAGGTCCAGCCTCCGAAATATCGACTCTTGCCGTCAGGCGCGATGAGTTTTCCATTAGGAACTGCAAAGCTGCTGTGACTGGCGGTTAGAACACTGCACAGCATAGAGTACATTCATCTTTTCAAAACAAATTGGTTCGACGTGCTTCCTCGTTAAATTCCGGACTGGTTTCACTACGAGATACTTCTGAACACGATACAGCTCCTTTAAGAAAAATGAAGTGATAATTCCGTCTTTATCTACCATATCATGCTTACGAAACTGAGATCTGATGTTTTTAATAATATGACAATAATCGAAAGACAAATATAGTTGACCCATGGCGTTGCATGGATGACCTACACAAGACTTTAATTCTCAATCACCAAATTTCTTAAACATTGAAGTATTTGTTCTTTGATTGTCCGTCACAAGACGAATAACATAGAAACCACATTCTTCGATAGCTTTCAAAAACTGCTGAACCAGGAGGAAAAGCCCATGTACTTGTAATGCCTTTACCATGAAGTAGGCAGCCGGAATTGTACAATTCTTCGTCAACCCGTGAATCACAAAGCACAACAATTTGTTGGCGAGTTGAGGTTTTGTTCCAATCTCTTCATCATAGACTCCCTCTGCATCGACCAGTCCACAGAACCTGTCCTCTTCTTTATTATATAGCAGCCGTTCTTTAATTGCCATTTCGTCGCAAATAAGGGAGCAAACTTTCTCCAGATCATTCAAATTAGTTGCTTCTGCTTGCAGTCTCTCCTTTATTAGTGGCGAAATACCAGCTCCACACTTCACCGTCCCCAGATACCTGTCTAATGTACTACGTGAAGGTGACAGTATCAATTTTGATCTCCGCTCATACTCGTAACCTTTCGGATAAGCAATCCGCCAACAAATTCCATGCCGTATAGTTTCTTCAGTCTATACTAGGTGCAGTTTCTGAAAGTTATTCACTTGACCTTAAGATAAATGGCTTTTCAACACCCTCACCTGCAGTTTATTTATAATGTTCAGTGGCTTAAGTTGCGTTTACTTGATCAGTGTAATTTTCCTTCCAGATCTACTATTTTCTTCTTCATTCTGAAGAGTGCAACGCGAAGCCTTTTATTTGTTCTCTTTACACTTTCCATGTTGCTGTCATCCAACATATCAGCTTGACAACCAGCGTCACACGGTTCGTTGTTACTAGTATTTAGGCCTACCTCTGTATCCGTAAACGGAGAGTCGACTGGAAAGAGAAAGAGAGAGAACCTGACATTAGTATAGCTATAACTGCAAAACCTAAACAACTAAACAGGCCCTATTTGCGTAATGAATAATCATAATAATAATAAGAAGAAGAACACAGTATATTGACACGATTTTATACTACTAACAAACAACTCGTAATGGAATCTATGACAGCATATTATTCTGTTTTGTACCTTCACATTAAGAGTACAATTGTCCCCAGAAATTATATTACTTAGTATGTAATACTTCAAACTTTATATAACGCTTACCATTTTCTGCAATGATGTTTGAAGAGCTCTTGTTAGACGTCTCTGTGCTTGAATCCCTTCTCTTCCTCTTCGCTGAAATTAGTGGTTGTTTATAAGCTGGGAAATCAGGGAAAAGGCTGGGTACAGAACCTGTTTTTAATTTTCGCGTTTTGCTGGTCACTTTGAAATCGTCAGTTACGAAATGTAGACTGCAAACCACGGAATAGTCAGAAGGAATCCATTTACTTCCCTTTCTTTTTCCCTCCCTGGACACAATTCTGTACTTGAAGGTACACGGCATTCTGGTTTCCCTTTATCTGATTTGCAGAAAGGCTCACAACAGTACACCATTTTCACTGAAAACAAGTACAGTACTACCAGGGGCGGTTATTCCATGGAATGAAGGGAATGAGTCATTCCCTTAAAAATTATTACACAAAGAAAAAATATATTTAAGCATGTTATTGCAGCCAGTATTTATTTTAATTTTTGTGTCATTTTATATAATATATAATTAACTTTATTTTAACGTGGCAGTTATTCACGGACAATTGAGAGTTGCAAACATACGTCTGTCTCCATGAGCTACGCAAGAATGTGCTATCAAAGCCGTTCGTCAGGCAAGCGACTTGCCAGACTCGACCTTGGCTTCACTCTGGTCCTTCGTAATTATTCGCTGGGGTTCGGGAAGCTCCGAGGGGGGCGAGCTAAGAGTATGCATCTGACTACTCACTCCGTTCGAGAGTATTTGTATGTGATAAAACTTGTGAGAAAAAGGTTTAATTGTGTTTGTGTTTTCAACTGAAATGAAATATCGTACAGTGAGTTGTACAATTTAATTTCCTTTGTGTTATTTGCGAAAATTGCACCAAATTTACGTGCACACATATAAATTAAAGGAACTACTGCGATTCTGCCGGCTTAGAAGGGAATGCATTGACTGTGCTCATTCCCCGCGTTGAGTCTCTAAAGCATGGCAACTGTCGGCGCTAGTGAGGAGAGCGGGGGGGGGGGGGGGAGTGTGGATGCGTATTAGAATCTCTCTTAATCCAGGGCATGATTTCGAGGGCTTTTAAAGAGAAGAGTAATATAATTTCAGGTGCCATACCAATGCCTGTTTACCGGGTGTAAAAATTAAAAGAAAACTTTTGGGTTCGACACTTTCATACTGAGCAGTATGGAAAAATAGGCTGGTTATATGGTTGTCAAAAAACATCAAAAATCTACTGTTGGCCTTGCGTTCTATTTTCAAATGAAAAGGGGGTGTGGAACTTCGTTCAGTAACATTATGCTTTGTTAGTTTTGGAATATGTTATTTTTATAACATCACAGTGGAAATGGAATGTTGGAACATGTTATTGGAAAATAACAGTTTAGCCAAGACAAACTATATATAATATATAATATATACTATATAATATATAATATATAATATATACTGTTGTAGATGGTCTTGGTTTAGCCCACCTCTACCAAGAAAAGAGACCTAAGATTCACCGTCATCTAGCACCATGCTTGACGTCACGCACAGCCGAACATAGCCGATTCCGCTCAGACCTGAAACTACCTCTAGTACGTGGTAGAGGCCAGCAGCTGCGCGCGCGTACTGGGACTCGCATTACTGTCATAATTTAAGAAAATACTGAAATATACAGTTTCACTATAGTACTCATTTTAAGAATGATAACATGAGAAAAATTTAAATGCAAATTACACAACAAATTTTATACTAAGTTAAATATCACTTTGTCAGAAACATAATGCTGAACTTCAGCAACATAGGAATATACTATCGTGTTGTGTAAATTATGTGTCTTTAATCAGAATCCATGAACAAGTCTCTGTAAATAAAGAATATATATTCCCTGTCACAAAAAATATATATATTTCCATGACAGCAAACTATGAGTTTACAATTCAGTGTAATTTTATTATTAAGGTAAAAAAATCGTTTAGATACCAGTCCTCAATCTATGTATATAAAAGCAAGTCGGTCTGGAGCGATGTAGATATAAATATTTAAAAATGAAAATGGACGTGAATTAATGAGCCACTTCCAGAAATCTCAGAAATTTGAAACTTGGTACGGGAGGAGCCGATTACCCCCAAGATCCCCAGAAAAATCGAAAACTCTCAAAATTCCCTGAAGGGGGCACGTTGGGGTACCTAAAAGTTTGGGCTCAACATAAGAACGCAGCCGTATAATTTATCCAAACCTATAGGTTTCATGGGCTTTAACATTTTCAGGAATTTCCTCACTTTTATCCCCCGTCCCCCAAATCAAGATGGCGGCACAACCTGCCAGACGAGGTAGAAAATTGAAAATTGGAAAAATTATAGACTAGTCCCTAACGACGAAAAAATTCCAAGATGTTCAAATTTTTCACCTTTTACCCCCAAAGAGATCGAAACATGGAGGCAATTTTAATGACTGTATCACAAAACGGATCGCACAATCTCAGTTCAATTTGGAGTGATCTACAACTTTGGTCCTATGACTTTTGTCGTAACTTTTTCCCTTATACATTAGATTTGGCCGTATTTCTGGATTGTTCGTAAATTTGGTGATGTTTACAAGTATATTTCATTTTTGACACACTTATAAGAATTAGGCCTATAGGATCATCAAGTTAGGTGCGCACGTTGGTACGATCAAGGGCCATATGTGGACAAAATTTCATTATTCTACCTTATACATAAGTATGCAAAAAGTAATGTAAAGCGTTAAAAAATGTATCCAAATTTCACCCTATTCGTCATTTGAACTCAATTTACCCCTATAAATGGGTGATACGAGGAAATGGTTTAGAAACAAACATGTAGAGCGATAAAAGAGGCGTCTGATGGCGCAAAACGTTTGTTAATATCATGCACAGTTTAGGAGTTATGAATCTCGAACTGGAGGTCTGCACTTTTAAACGTACTCATGCTTATCCTTCGTCTATATAAATAAAAGCAAGTCGGTCTGGAGCGATGTATATCTAAATATTTAAAAGTGAAAATAGACGTGAATTAATGAGACACTTCCAGAAGTCTCAGAAATTTGTAACTTGGTACGGGAGAAGCTGATGACCACAGGATCCCTAGAAAAATCGAAAATTCTCAAATACCCTGAAGGTGGCACGCTGGGGGCCTCAAATTTTGGGCTCAGCATAAGAACGCAGCCGTATAATTTATCCAAAACGACAACCTATAGGTTTCGGGGCCTTAAAAGTTTTCAGGAATTTCCTCATTTTTATCCCCAGTCCCAAATCAAGATGGCGGCACAACCTGCCAGACGAGGTAGAAAATTGAAATTTTGAGAAATTATAGTTTTTAGTCCCTAACCGACGGAAAAATTCCGAGATTTTCAAATTTTTCACTTTTTACCCCAAAGATATCGAAATATGGAGGCAATTTTAATGACTGTGCAGACATTCCTTTTGTGGTATTTGTTGGCTAAACGGTACGTCGTAAACGGATGGCACAATCTCAGTTCAATTTGGAGTGATCTACAACTTTGATCCTACGACTTTTTGTCGTATCTCCCTCCCTTATACGTTAGATTTGGCCGTATTTCTGGATTGTTCGTAAATTTGGTAATTTTTACAAGTATATTTCATTGTTTGACGCACTTTTAGGATTGATAGGATCATCAAGTTAGATGACTATGTTTTGTAACGTTTTCTTCTGTAAGGGGTTAAAGCAATTTCTATACGAGTCACCTCAGTAGTTTAGGAATAGCCCCTATTTCATCGGCCTAGAGCCCTTTAGGTTTTTAAGCGTTCATTATCTTGGAGCGCTGTGAGCCTACATTCACCTTGTGTTTGGGCCAGTTATCTAACCTGTTCTTTTTCCATGAAGGCCCAGAAGGTTGGGTATTAAATACCCCTGTAAAAAATAAGTTCCATTTGTAAATGGTGGTTTGAGAGACCCGATATTGATGTAATGTTGCCTTGAGTAGCCAGTAAGGAATCAGCAGCCTGTTTGCTCTTTTTCAAAGTTTTGGCAAGACTAACGAGTGCCTCTGGAAGGCTAGATATTGTAATTTTTGGAGCAAGTGCTCTTTGAGTTAGGGGATTTTTGCCCTTGACTAAATTAGTTCTCATTTGGAATTTTAAATTTAAGCGGGAGCTCAGGAATTGTAAGACGAGGGGCTTGAAGCCCAGAATCTGCAAAAATCACTAAATTTTGGATTTTCCTTGTCTTGTTTCAAGATTGTCATTGTATCTGATGTTTCATTGTTATGAAAAATTGTTAAAGTTGAAGTCCTAAAAGAAATATAACCTTTATTAAAGTTTTAAATCATTTCTTGATATCGTAGTTAGACCCATTCAGCCCGCACCTTCTTTCACCTCTTTTTTTTTTTTTTTTGCTTTACGTCGCACCGACACAGACAGGTCTTATGGCGGCGATGGGACAGGAAGGAGCTAGGAGTGGGAAGGAAGCGGCCGTGGCCTTAATTAGGTACAGCCCCAACATTTGCCTGGTGTGAAAATGGGAAACCACGGAAAACCATCTTCAGGGCTGCCGACAGTGGGGCTCGAACCCACTATCTCCCGAATACTGGATACTGGCCGCAATTAAGCGCCTGTAGCTATCGAGCTCGGTTTAACCTCTTTCTGCTCCACGGGTATCCCCGTAACACATATATCAAGGGGTCTGAAAGAAAAACTGAAAAATGTCTGCGGAGAGCCAACCAGCAGGTCGCTACCTCAAACAAAACTGGCTAAACAAGGAAGATGCCATTTATGTCCATGCTCTGCGGAGAGGAAGTCCAAGATCGAATGTGAAAAGTGCAAGAGAATTATTTGTTTGGAGCATCTCATCACAATTTCTAGAAATTGTGCTAGTGAAGTGAGTGAGATTAAGGCTGTTACTATCCGATAAATATTCGAAGCGACAATGGGTAATCTGTGTAACGACGATTTGTTACCTCCATATGTCTTATATTTCCTTTTATTGTGTGTTATGTTGCTGATATAATCTTCGATACGAAGAAATACGAAACTGCTCTCTTTATTTACAAGTTTTCACTATGTAATGGAATCTTTTACTATGTAACATGAAAAGAAAAATGTTTTCTCCTCATAAAGTATGCCCATTGTAGTGTAGTATTTGCCTAAATAAATGTAACATAAAAACAACTATCTGTATGAATATAATACTACATTACATAATGGGCTGTTTGGCATCCCACCTGAGTCCTTACGCAACGTTCTGGTACCCGAGTACTGAATGATTAAAGAAACTTGGTGGTATTGGAGATATTAAAATGTGTGCACGGTGATGTTATTCTCATATTCGTATCACAGTTCATATACGATTATGAAATGAAATGGCGTATGGCTTTTAGTGCCGGAAGTGCCCAAGGACAAGTTCGGCTTGCCAAATGCAGGTCTTTTTGATTTGACTCCCGAAGGGTCCTTCGCATAGTGATGAGGATGAAATGATGATGAAGACGACACATACAGTACACCCAGCCCCAGTGCCAGCGGAATTAACCAATATGGTTAAAATTTCCGACCCTGCCTGGAATCGAAACCGGGACCCCTGCAGTCAAAGGCCAGCACGCTAACCATGGAGCCGGACATATACGAGTTATTCAAGGTAGAAGGTATGGAAACTTCTATGAATGACGTAACTTAGCCTTGGCGAGTTGGAGCTGGCTCCTACGTCACTCGCCACATGCTTGGTGTAGCTGGCTGCTCGTACGGCGCACGGCGTGTATTTTAAAGTTTGAAATACTTCAACAACGAAACTGGACCAGGGTTTTCGCTGCAGTATGTATGTATATATGTACGATATAATGCAATGCATTGATAAATTAATTAACCTTTATTCATATGCCGGCCCCGTGGTGTAGGGGTAGCGTGCCTGCCTCTTACCCGGAGGCCTCGGGTTTGATTCCCGTCCAGGTCAGGCATTTTTACCTGGACCTGAGGGCTGGTTCAAGGTCCACTCAGCCTACGTGATTAGAATTGAGGAGCTATCTGACAGTGATATAGCGTCCCTGGTCTAGAAAGCCAAGAATAATGGTCGAGAGGATTCGTCGTGCTGACCACACGACACCTCGTAATCTGCAGGCCTTCGGGCTGAACAACGGTCACTTGGTAGGCCAAGGCCCTTCAAGGACTGTAGTGCCGTGGGGTTTGGTTTTGGTTTATTTATATGCTGAAACTTGGCCGTGCGGCTAGGGGCGCGCAACTGTGAACTTGCATTCAGGAGATAGCAGGTTCGAACCACACTGTCGGCAGCCCTGAAAATAGTTGTCCGTGGTTTCTCATTTCCACACCAGACAAATACTGGGTTCTGTACCTTAATCCCATCCCACTCCTAGCCCTTTCCTGTTTCATCGTCGCCATAAGACTTGTCTGTATCGGTGCGACGTAAAGCCAATTGTTGCCTGGACATACTGAAACTAATATTTTGTTTCGTTTCAGCTCATCCAATTGAAGAATATTTGTAATTCCTCGGAACCATCTTTACCACTTTTGCGCCCAAATTTCAATTCAATGGAATGACAAGCTCCAATTTAGCGGCGAGGATAGGAAATGTGCCGGCTGCCGAAGCCTGTCGCACTCCTCTGGGGCAATGATAAATGACTGACAGATGAAATGTTAATGGAGAGTGTTGTTGGAGAGGTGTTGATAACAGGAAAAACCGGAGTACCCGGAGAAAAACCTGTCCTGCCTCCGCTTTGTCCAGCACAAATCTCACATGGAGTGACTGGGATTTGAACCACGGTATCGAGCGGTGAGAGCCCGCCTGAACCACGGAGGCTTCAATTCATATCCTTTATTTAAATAATGCAGAACAAAAAAAAAAAAACACGTATTCATTTTATCTACACGCTTTGCAAATACAGCCTTACTCTGCAAGGCAAATAAAATAAATGGGACGAGCAGCTGGTTAACTCCGACTGCCTCAGACAGATGTTCGCTGTAACACGTCGCATCTACCAGGCTGGCCAACCCAAGAACCGCCAAAAAAGTTAGGCTAGGAATTCTCACTCCATAGGACTGAACCGAAGAGAGGAGAAATTTGTCATCTTAGAAAGATGGGGTAGTGGTTAGTGTGATTAGCTGCCACCCCCCGGAGGCCCGGGTGCGATTCCGGGCTCTGCCATGAAATTTGAAATGTGGTACGAGGTCCACTGAGCCTCGGCAGGTCAACTTAATAGAGGGAAGGATGAGGGGTGGGTTCGATTCCCACCTTAGCCATCCTCGAAGTGGTTTTCCGTGGTTTCCCCACTTCTCCTCCAAGCAAATGCCGGGATTGTACCTAACTTAAGGCCACGGCCGGTTCCTTCCCTATTCCTCTTTTTTTTTTTTTTTTTTTTTTTGCTAGTTGTTTTACGTCGCACCAACACAGATAGGTCTTACGGCGACGATGAGACAGGAAAAGGCTAGGAGTGGGAAGGAAGCGGCCGTGGCCTTAATTAAGGTACAGCCCCAGCATTTGCCTGTTGTGAAAATGGGAAACCACGGAAAACCATTTTCAGGGCTGCCGACAGTGGGGTTCGAACCTTACTATCTCCCGAATACTGGATACTGGCCGCACTTAAGCGACTTCAGCTATTGAGCTCGGTCTTCCCTATTCCTTGTCTATCCCTTCCGATCTTCCTATTCCCCCACAAGGCCCTTGTTCAGCATAGCAGGTGAGACCGCCTGGGCGAGGCACTGGCCCTCCTTCCCCAACTGTCTCAGGACACTGCCCTTGAGGCGGTAGAGGTGGGATCGCTCGCTCAGTCCGAGAGACAAAAACGAACTGGTCAGGGGATAAAACTGCTGAACAGGGGTCTTGTAGGAGGTATGGGAAGTTGGAAGGGATAGACAAGGAAGAGAGACCGGGCGAGTTGGCTGTGCGGTTGGGGGCGATAAGCTGTGAGCTTGCATCCGGGAGATAGTGGGTTCGAACTAGGGATGGGATAATCGAATAGTTTTAATAATCGAATAACCTCTATCCGATTATTTAAATAACCTAATAAAATAACCGAGTGAGTTTCAAATATCGTTCAGTTGTATCGCATAGAATACTCGGATGCGTCATGAATCAGTTTTTCGGTTTAAGTGTGTCGGATGGAAAATCGATTGAAATAAGTGAACAGATAAACTCTTATGAAAAACAGAAATACGCCTTTACCATACGCATCTCCAAATGTCGAAACTACATCAGTGAATTAACTGTCTTAATAACATCACTTTTGATTCGATTACTTCGAAAGCATTCACTATTCCATTGCCTCATTCATTCGAATGCAATTCTGAATGAATAATCGAAAAACTAATCGAATGGAAAAATTCACTACTCGATTATCATTGATTCTAATCGAGTTTCGGATGGATAATTTTAAAAAATCCAAAAATAATCTAATGGAAAAATATTCACTATCCGATTGTTTCATTCATTGGAATGAATAATCGAATGGGAAATATAATCGAATAAGCGATTATTTTGTATTCGATTTTCCCATCACTAGTTCGAACCCCACTGTCGGCAACCCTGAAGGTGGTTCTCCGTGGTTTCCCATTTTCACACCAGGCGAATGCTGGGGCTGTACCTTAATTAAGGCCACGGCCGATTTCTTCCCACTCCTAAACCTCTCCTATCCCAGATCTACCTATTTTAGTGCGACGTAAAGCAAATTGTTTTTTTAAAAAAAGGAAGAAGGAAAATTCGTTCCGAGAGCATCTATTTAAAAAAAAAAAATGAAATGGCGTATGGCTTTAAGTGCCGGGAGTGTCCGAGGACAAGTTCGGCTCGCCAGATGCAGGTCTTTTGATGTGACTCCCGTGGGCGACCTGCGCGTCATGATGAGGATGAAATGATGATGAAGACGACACATACACCCAGCCCCCGTGCAGGCGAAATTAACCAATTAAGGTTAAAAATCCCGACCCTGCCGGGAATCGAACCCGGGACCCCTGTGGCCAAAGGCCAGCACGCTAACCATTCAGCCATGGTTGTCTCCCCATCACAACTATATCTTCCAAAACCCCGGTACCTTTTGTTGTCCATATTTTTTCTACCCTCCGCACCACTTCTAATTCCCATTGGGACAGGACTGGAAAGGAAGAAACTTTTGCCTTAATTAAGGTACAACCCCATCATTTGACTGGTGTGAAAAAGATAAATCACGAAAAACCATCTTCAGGGTTCACACAATGTGTTGTAACTCCACGTATCACTTTGCCGAGTTATTGTTATGATCTCTTTGGAATGTAAATGATCTGTAGGACTCTTAAGATGTGACGATCACAATGTTTATAAGAATACACGTTGTTTATTAATTAATGCTTGACTGGTTCTTGAACCCAGACTCATTACGTGATGGCAACGAAAAGAACTCTACAACTCCAGAAATGAACTGTACAGCTCCAGTTTACCAGCACCAGAACCTTTCACTTTTAAAGGAGAAGAAGAGACTCTTGGAAAGGAAGGTTTACCAGATTCAGGCAAGCTTCGAGTTTAATAAAGGAATCGGAAGAACAGCAAGTAAACTGCCTCGTTTAGTTCCCGAATGTAAGCTGTCTGCTACGTGACCTAACCCGAGTTACCAACACGCTCGGTTTATCTCCAATTAAGTGAAAGTTACTCTGTGTTTTATACACAAACGTGAAAGTTGCCTAAAAGAAGGGAAAACGAAAACTCCGGCAGCTGAGTTCGCATCCATGAGCTCTCGGATGAATTTCCTATACGATCTGGTGTCTGCCAAGGCTGTGTGATCACGCCTTTATAACTTAATGTGGTCGTTGATGCGATCATGAGGAGTTTTCCATGCTAAAAGTCCGTTCAAGAGTTAAGAATGTAGTACAGCTCGTATGGCACAAGAGTAGTGTTGCTGCGTGTAGTGAGTGAAGCAGCGCAGCTATCGTACAGCACTGAATGCGATTAACTACGGCACTGATTTGAGGCACAACAATAATGGAAAGGCGATATAATATATGCAATATTGAAACACAGTGTGCCCTATATTTAATAGTACTGAGGCTGAAATCTATCTTCTATCTATTTATTTAAAATACGAGTTTTCTCTGTGCGTTTCTCAGAATTTAAAAAAAGAATGTTATTTCTGCATCGGTCATGTCCACAATAACAAAGAAATGCACTTTTTAATTTTCCGTCGACTCTGTCCGTCTGCCTGCTTGTACGTACGCGCATCACGAGAAAACGGCTGAAAATAATTGAATGAAAATCCGTATGTAAAGTCAGGGAATGAGCCACTACGATATAGGCTATAAATAATTTTATTCACGCTTAGTGAAATGGTAGTTTAGGATAAGGCCGTCAAAAGAGTAGCTTTACAAAAATTTTGAAAATTTTGAGCTGGGAAGACTTGGAAAAAAGGAGACGAGCTGCTCGACTAAGTGGTATGTTCCGAGCTGTCGGTGGAGAGATGGCATGGAATGATATCAGTAGACGAATAACTTTGAGTGGTGTCTTTAAAAGTAGGAAAGATCACAATATGAAGATAAAGTTGGAATTCAAGAGGACAAATTGGTGCAAATATTCGTTTATGGGAAGGGGAGTTAGGGATTAGAATAACTTAATAACGGAGATGTTCAATAAATTTCCAAGTTCTTTGCAATCACTTAAGAAAAGGCTAGGAAAACAACAGATAGGGAATCTGCCACCTGGGCGACTGCCCTAAATGCAGATCAGTACTGATTGATTGATTGATTGATTGATTGATTGATTGATTGATTGATTGATTGATTGATTGATTGATTGATTGATTGATTGATTGATTGATTGATTGATTGATTGATTTAATTCTCAAATATTTATGTTATTAGTAGTCCTGTCAATAAATACTACATAACCAAAGTGATACAGAATTAAATTTGCGATCTTTTATGTCTTTTACACTTTTGCCGTACCGGCTATGATAGCTGAGATATTCAAGAACTTGGATTTTTGTTGCTAAGTCCATATCAACGCCGAGCCACGTGAAAAATGGTAAACAGAATTTAGTGAAAATTGGTATATAAAGTCGGGGAATAAGATACTAAAGGTTAGGATATAAATAATTTTATTCGCCCTGGATGAAATGGTACTTTGGGGGAAGGCGACTATCTTACAACATGTACACTACTACGCCTGAAATTCTGTATACGATGTAGAATTTCGTAGCGAAGCACAGGTACATCAGCTACTATCTATTTGTTAATAGTTTTGTTTGTCCCAAATCACTTTAATAACTTTCAACAATCACATCAAATCAAACGTGTAAGATGCTTCTGGCCACGGTGACACATCACCTGGTTACTGCACCGGGCTACGTAGGCAACACAAGTGCTGTCACAAATAGAGATCTCAAAAGTGAAGTGAGGTGAAGTGATACTACCAGCAATGCCTCCATAGTAAGCAATAAATTCAGTGCTAAATTCAGTAATAATCTTACAAAGCAGTGCCAATATTAAAAATTTTATATAACCCTTTAATGAAAAATACTTCGATCTATATATAACAGTTTTAAAATCCCAATTTCCCCTCAGGCAAACCAATGTAAACAAATTAACTGACGAACTCTCTTTTTGACTCAGACTGAAATTTTTCTCTTCTTATTCTTTTTCAATCAATCAATCAATCAATCAATCAATCAATCAATCAATCAATCACTACTGATCTGCATTTAGGGCAGTCGCCCTGGTGGCAGATTCCCTGTCTGTTGCTTTCCTAGCCATTTCTTAAATGATTGCAAAGAAATTGGACATTTATTGAACATCTTCCTAGGTAAGTTATTCCAATCCCTAACTCCCCTTCCTATAAACGAATATTTGCCCCAATCTGTCCTCTTGAATTCCAACTTTATCTTCATATTGTGATCTTTCCTACTTTTAAAGACACCACTCAAAGTTATTCGTCTACTGATGTCATTCCACGCCATCTCTCTCCCCACTGACAGCTCGGAACAAGCCACTTAGTCGAGCAGCTCGTCTCCTTTCTCCCAAGTCCTTCCAGCCCAAACTTTGCAACATTTTTGTAACGCTACTCTTTTGTCGGAAATCACCCAGAACATATCGAGCTGCTTTTCTTTGGATTTTTTCCAGATCGTGAATCAAGTAATCCTGGTGAGAGCACAGTGTATATAATTCAACTAGCTAATGTACCCGTGCTTCGCTACGGATTTCTACATAGTATACAGAATTCTAGGTTAGGTAGTGTATACGTTTTGAGTAAGACTGTTATAAATTGCATAGCTCTTAACGTTACGCTACAAACGCAACGGGAAGTCACTAAACGTCTTTTCTTATGTGAAGATTGGTTTAGGAAATTTTCATTGTAATGGTATACCCTCTTTCATACCGTCGGTCACAATCAAGTTGGGAAGTTCTCATTATAATGGCAGACACTCTTCACTCGCCTTTTTACATCCTCACAAAGATTGTCTTAGTGGTTTTCCCAACTAAAATCAACATAGGTCATTACAATTATGCCAGTACGAATGCCGAGATTAAAAGCCATGATATCATATGAAATACTCGTTCAAATGAAAACACATTTTCTCACCTTTAACGAACAATACTTCGCTGTCGATCTAACAGTCCATAGTTCCAGAGCTGGAATGGCCAGGCCGCAGACAGTCGTGAGCCGTGAACACACTTCTATTTTCGATGGGCGGGGGGCGGGAACTACCTGACCTGGAGGCAAATTTTTCCTCCAAGTCAGAGGGGAGACCCCCTCTTTGCTGCTAACTTGGAATAAAATGAACGTAGAATTTAATAAAAGTGAAGAAACGGCTCTTTTCAGAGTTGAATTTTGGGTTATTTAGTGAACTGTGGTGCTATAACTTGGAAAAGGCCGAAATTGTAAGTCTAGACCAGGTCATAAGCGACTCTCTGCCATTATTCTCTTAAGTGTGCACGCTGATCATTCCAATCAGGGCGTCAGATGGATCAAATAACTGGAATACTAAGATGAACCAGTGTGTTACGTACCAGCAGTATCAGAAAATGTATGAACCAGAGGAATGGCATGCTAAAGAAGAAAGTTGTCTAACTCCCCAGCTATTTCCCGCCAATAATCAGGCAGGATGTTATACTCGGCACGCAGCAATAATCCCATCTATTGGAGATGAGTGGCGGCGTAAGAGACAAAGAACATCACAACAAACAATCGTCAAACCAATGTTATTATTGATCAATTTCACGAGCTTTCGATATTTTAGGCCTTCACATTTAGTTTACTTCCGACTCTGAAATGCCACTCTTATCATAGTCGATACGGTAAAACTGAATAAAACATAAATGATCGGGAATTGTATTATCTATAACTTTTCTTTATGTAGTACTTTTCGATAGGATCAATAACATAGGTATTTAAAAATTATATTTTAGTCGCCTTCCCCTAAACTACCATTTCATCCAGAGTGAATACAATTGTTTATAGGTTAGACTGCAGTTTCTTATTCGCCGACTCTGTATACCGAATTTCCATAAATTCTGTTTACCATTTTCTCGTGGCTCGGCGTTGATATGGATTTAGCAACAAAAATACCACTTCATGAATATCTCTGTTATCGTAGCCGGTAGGGTAAAAGTGTGTAAGACATAAATGATCGGTAATATAACTCTATATACTTTAGTTATGTAGGATTTATCGATAGGACCATTGATAACATAAATATTTGAGATATACATTTAATGCCTTCTCCTAAACTACCATTTCACTCAGCGTGAATAAAATTATTTATAGCCTAGATTGTAGTGCATCATTCCCCGACTTTACATGCCGATTTTCATTATATTATCTTCGCCTGTTTCCTCGTGATGCGCGTACATACATACATACATACATACATACATACATACATACATACATACATACATACATACATACATAAATAATAGACAGACAGACAGACAGACAGACAGACAGACAGACAGACAGACAGACAGACAGACAGATAGACAGACAGACAGACATTACGGAAAAGTAAAAAGTGCATTTCCTTCTTACTGTGGACACGTCCGATACATAAATACCAATCTTTTTAAATTCTGATTAATGTACAGACAAAACTCCTATTTTATATATAGAGTGTAAAAATGTATAAATTTTTGCTCAATAAACGGGAGGTTAGCGGGGTCCACTATCGTGGGTGCGGGGATACGCGGTTTTGCCCTGGGATGCCCCTTGGTTGGGGGTGGTGATCACTGCGCCAGAGGATAAAATGAACTCAACAGAGTAAATGCAAAAAGCATACAAAATATCAAAAAGTAGCAAACAACAATACTCCCCTTACAATGGCCCAAGAGCCTACCCGAACGTGTAGGAATAGAAATAACATGGTTCGTTCATTCGTTGTTTGTACATTGCTCAGAATTAAAAGAGAATGGTATTTCTTTATCGGTCGTGTCTACAGTAACAAGGAAATGCACTTTTTCATTTTTGGTCATGTCTGTCTGTCTGTCTGTCTGTCTGTCTGTCTGTCTGTCTGTCTGTCTGTCTGTCTGTCTGTCTGTCTGTCTGTCTATATAACACTGGATGTTGGTATATTTGAGATTAATAGACTCAAAAACTACTGGACCGATTTCGCTGAAATTTTCACTATTTGTTTATATTGCATCTGAGAGGGGCTATGAAGTGGTTTGAACGAAATCGGATAGGTAGTTTTATTATTATGAGTGATTTTATGTAATTTTATTAAATTGCAAAGCCGCACCAAGATTGGATCGACGTGATGAACAGATTGTCGCTAGGCAACAGCAGCTTACGCTGTATCATGAGAGTCCGGTAATAAATGCTGTATATAGGAAGATGGCCATGATCGTTAAGGCGCTGAAGTCTAAGACGGTCTAACACCGAGGTTAGCCGGTTCGAGTCCCGTTGGTCGAAAAAATTTTCACCATCAGAATGTTGGCCGGCAGGGTAGGGGAGGTGGTGGTATACAATTTCTAATCACTAGATTGCGTGCCAAAAGCCTGGATTAAATTCCAAACCTCTCCGCAGTGCTCATATGGAGTGAGGGCATATGACGCTGTTGATGGTGATTCGTCCGTCGGATGGAGACGTTAAGCCTTGAGCAGACCCCTTGGTGCTATTCGACAGGAGTAGGCTATGTGCCGGCACCGGGTTTCACCCTCTCCCTACTATCATATATCACGTCATTCATTTCATCTCTCATTAACTCCTCTGATGAGGTTGACGTCAGGAAGGGCATCCGGTCATAAAAACCGCCACGACAAATTCATCTCACCTCATACCCGACCCCGTAGGGAAACGGGACAAGGGTTGGACAAACAAACATAGGAAGATGGGAACGCGCTGCCGTTAGGAGGTTCATTCTTATACCTGCTATTTGGAAATAGCAATCCAACATGCCGTGATCGAGATGTACTTTCATGTCATAGGACCAACTTTGATAGGTCTGACCAGTTTGAACAATGTATTAATAGCTGTGTATTAGATGTGTAAAATA
The DNA here is from genome assembly GCF_040414725.1 of Anabrus simplex. Taxonomy (NCBI): domain Eukaryota; kingdom Metazoa; phylum Arthropoda; class Insecta; order Orthoptera; family Tettigoniidae; genus Anabrus; species Anabrus simplex. The sequence continues at coordinate 146,933,139 of NC_090279.1, read as the reverse complement.
TTTCAGAAACTGTGAAAAATATACAATATCAACAGTGGAATGAAACGAGTTTTTACGTAGGTACTCCTAACGAAGAGCAACTGTGAATTCCCAACCAGCAAAAGCTAGGCTGAGAAGTAGTCTTTCTATAGGTCAATATAATATATAAGTGTCATTGCTGTGGGCATGTACGTATTACAATATCTCCTCCTAGACTACTGGAGCGATTTCAACCAAACTTGGTACACTTATGACTTAGTATCAGGAAATAAACCTCGTGGCGGTAAGACGCCACACGCACCCTTGCAAGGGCGATGGGGTTGAGATATAAAAGTAATCGAAAACAATGTCGAATCCATACTTTTAGGGGATGAATAATGAAACTCCGGATTTTTTAAAGTCTAAGTTCAGCCCCCTTTGGTGTAGGGGCGAGGTGGAGTGGGATATAGAAATAATCGAAAATAGTGTCGAATCCATAGTGCTCGGGGTCGTTGAGATGAATAGTGACACTCCGAATTTTGTATTTCTTAGGGGGCGAGTCGAGTGGGGGGATATAAAAATAATCGAAAATAGTGTTGAATCCATAGATTTCGGGTTGCTGAAATGAATAATGGCACTCCGGATTTCTTAAAGTCCAATTTCAGCCCCTTTGGGGTGAAGACGAAGTGAGAGTGAGATATAATAATAATAATAATAATAATAATAATAATAATAATAATAATAATAATAATAATAATAATAATAATAGCAGTTTCCCGCTGGCTCCGCCCACAATGTACATGTACAAAGTATGGTGTTGTTCGTTACTATCCTCCTGGATGTATTTGCAAAGTTTCGAGTTAATGAAATAAAGCACATAATCTGCTGTGGGCGCGGCTGTGAGCTTGCATCCGGGAGATAGTAGGTTCGAATCCCACTATCGGCAGCCCTGAAAATGGTTTTCCGTGGTTTCCCATTTTCACACCAGGCAAATGCTGGGGCTGTACCTTAATTAAGGCCACGGCCGCTTCCTTCCAACTCCTAGGCCTTTCCTATCCCATCGTCGCCATAAGACCTATCTGTGTCGGTGCGACGTAAAGCCCCTAGCAAAAAAAAAAAAAAAAAAAAAAATCTGCTGTGGTAATAGAATGTAATATTATGTCAACAAAACACCTGAAAATACATCACACAAAGAAATTGAATTAAACGTTCCTTGGAACAACTCTACGCGCCGAACTGTTAAAAACTCCTTCAAAGATCTTCGTCATAGAGACAAACGTACTCATAACTTTTCTCAGAATCTACCAATTTAAGTGGTTATTACCTCAAAAGAAAGCGCTTGATCCACTGAGGAACTGCGTACCTCAATTGGAACGAAAGATACGCTGCTTCAATGAGAAAAATGTTGAAGAAATGAGACGTCAAATTGAATGTGCACTCATAACTTTCCTCAGAATCAACCAATTTGAATAGTTAAGAGCTGAAATGAAAGAGCTTGATCCACTGAGTGTTCTTAGGCTGAAACGAACTCCGTACCTCAATAAGAACCAAAGATTATTTGCTTCAAAGAGACAAAAAATTGAAAAATCAAATAATTTGAGGAAGGCAGAAGTTAAGTGATTTATAGTACCTGATGACAAATCTGTGCATGAATACCTTTCAATTAAAAAAATGAAGGAAATCGACCGGATAGAATGGCCGGACTGACTGACTTTAGTTTTCATAATTTTTTTAATATATAGATTATGAAATAGACTTGAATCCACAGTTTTCGGGGTCGCTGAGATGAATAGTGACACTCCGGAATTTCTTTAAGTCCACGTTCATCAGCCTTTGGGATTGGGGGGGGGAGGGGAGTGAGACATAAAAATAATCGATAATAGTCTCGAATCCATAGTTTTTTCTAGTTGTTTTACGTCGCACCGACACAGATAGGTCTTACGGCGACGATGGGACAGGAAAGGGCTAGGAGTGGGAAGGAAGCGGACGTGGCCTTAATTAAGGTACAGCCCCAGCATTTGCCTGCTGTGAAAATGGGAAACCACGGAAAACCATTTTCAGGGCTGCCGACAGTGGGTTTCTAACCTACTATCTCCCGAATACTGGATACTGGCCGCACTTGAGCGACTGCAGCTATCGAGCTCGGTCGAATCCGTAGTTTTCGGGGTCGCTGAGATGAATACTCTAGTAGCTTATAATCGTTGATTACATTTAAGAAATTATACACACTTACCTTGAAGAAAAGATCTCTGTTGTGTAGCGGGTAATGTAATTAGTTAGGACACAGCTAAGTGCACTGTGGTCGTAAACCAGCGCTCGACTGTGTCTGCTGCTTGCCAACAGGAAAACGGACGTATTCAATTTAATTGTGTCAGCATACTGCATGCGCTGGACATCGCTGCGTTTCAATCTTACACATACAGTACTAGCTAATTACATTATCCACTAGACAACAGAGACGATATAATAAAATAATATCAGTATTGTCTCATCTATTATGTGCAGTTGCTAGGGGCTTCACGTCGCACCGACACAGATAGGTCTTATGGCGACGATGGGATAGGAAAGGCCTAGGAGTTGGAAGGAAGCGGCCGTGGCCTTAATTAAGGTACAGCCCCAGCATTTGCCTGGTGTGAAAATGGGAAACCACGGAAAACCATTTTCAGGGCTGCCAATAGTGGGATTCGAACCTACTATCTCCCGGATGCAAGCTCACAGCCGCGCGCCTCTACGCGCACGGCCAACTCGCCCGGTATGTGCAGTTGCAACTGGGAAGATGGTGGAATCGTCCCCCCCCCCCCAACTGTCGTTAGTCCCCATGATGTTAGTTTTCCGTTGTTTAATATTTTTACACCAGGCAAAATGCTGCGTCGGGTTCGATTCCCAGCCAGGTTAGGGATTTTTACCTGCATCTGAGGGGGTAGTTTACGAGCGGGTTCGATTCCCGCTCGCGTTAGGAATTTTCTTTTTACCTGCATCTAAGGCTAGTCTTATATATATGCAGTCACCAGCGAGACAGCGGGAAGTGCGGACGTGTGAGTGAGCTGAGGAGTGCAAGATGGGAGTAACGCTACAGCAATACAGGCTAAGAACTGGAATATGGCATGGTGCAAGGTAGTATTGGAAGAGAGATGGAGCAGGGAGAGGGAGAGAAATCAGTGTTTCTAAAGGACGTTTGGAAATTATGCTGTGTGTGACGGTTATTGCGACGTTGCTGGTGGTAGGAGGTGTAGAAAAGAACCCGGGTCCAAATCAGGGACCATTCGGGTGGGAGGAACTTGAGATCAAGAGAGTGGTGAAGGTATCGAGCAAAGGAGAAGACATAAAGGAAATGATGCAGGAACACCGGCAACCCTAGCGAAGGAGATGAATGACTTTAAAAAAAATTATAAAAGAAGAAATTGGAGGGGTAAATGACAAGTTAGTGGAGATAGAAGATGAAGTAGGGAGTTTGAAAAAGAAGGTGTTGGTACTGGAAGAGGAATTGACAAAGAGAGAAGCGAGGCTAGCGAGGAGTTAATCAGCAAGAAAAAATGTGTTCGTGTATGGTGTTCCAGAAGAAGAAATAGAATCAAAAGTGGAGTTAGTGTTGAAAGTGGTGGACATAGTTTCGAATAAAATGAAGATGAACTTCTCTGAAGTGGATATAGATGACATATATAGAGTAGGAAGGAACAAGGGCCATAGACCGGTGAAGATAAGATTAATTTCAACCCTGATGGCCGATATAATTCTGAGGAATGCAGGAAATTTTAAAGGATCGAACATTTATTTGAAGGCTGAGGCAGATAAAGAGGACAGGTTGCGGTTGGAGATCTTAAAGCGGCATATGTGGAGAGCTAGAGCGCGGGGATTGCGAGCCAAGATAGCGAGGAGGTGTTTGGTGACTTCAGGCAGTAATTGGACCCGATCGTGAGCACAGGAGGAACTGCTGAGGATGGAAAAATGTGAGGAGGAAATGAGTTGCAGAAATCGAGAGCAGGATGTCATCAGTGGGGAGAAGGAATATAGAAGTCGGGACTGTGGTTTCAGCGGCCAGGTGGCGGGGATAACAGAGACCTTGGTGAGTCAGAATAACGCAGGAATGAGTGAATCAACAAATATGACACTAGACCGAAGTGAAGTGAGTTCAGGTAGTGAAGATGTGATGGGAGGAAATAGGAGTCAGGGTAGTGACTCAACACCCCTGAGTAAGAGAAATGTAGAAAGAAAATCGGAGAGAAATCAGGCGTTAAATAAGAGGAGATCGTTAAGTTTAAAAGATTTATGGAGAGGGAAAAAAGGCTCTGACACCAAAAACGGGAAGCTGGGGGATAAGAAATGGAGGGAAGTGGAAAAGGACGGGGAGGTGCCAAAAGGAAGAATGACGAGAAGTACGGGAGGAAGTGAGAAAACGCAGAAACTTAGAGAGGGAGGGGGAGGAAATAAATAACTAGAGATGGTGATAGGGGTGCTGAATATTGAAGGGTTGATGGTGAAGTTAGGGAATAGGGAAATTGTGGACTTGGTGAAATATTTTGAGATAATTGCTCTAGTGGAGACGTGGTTAGGGAAAGGGATTAAAAAAATGGGACGGTTATAGAGTAGTTACCGTGATAAAGAAAAAATAGGAAAGAGGGGTAGAAACCCAGGGGGCATAGTAGTTTTAATAAGAAATGAGGTAGCTGAGTGGGTGGAGATGTTACAGGGTAGGGTAGAGGGGGTAGTGTGGCTGAGAATAAAAATAGGGAAGGGGGCATCGGAGGCAATTTGACTGGCCCTGCTTTATAACCATCCTAGGGATTCAGTTTATGAAAATAAACATTTCTTTGACGAATTGATTGAAGAAATAAACACAATTAAAGGACTATATGTAGAAGATGGGATGAGTTTATTGGGGGATTGGAATGCGAGAGTGAGCAATAGAGTACCGGTGTACGGGAAAGAAGTAAAAGCAGGCGGGTGGGGGGCTACAAAGAAAGAGTACGGATAACGGTGTAAATAGTGATAGAGAAAGGTTATTAGAGTTATGTGCTATAGAACATTTATTTATTTCAAATGGGTGGGTGAAGGGGGAGAGTAGGGGAGATTTGACGTATATTACAACAAATGGAGGGAGTGTAGTGGATATATAAATAAGGTCAGAGATACCGTTAGGGAGATTAATAAGTTTCGAGGAGTTAGAATGGGGGTTAACTGAACATATGCCTATTAAAATAAAATTGAGAACTTGGGTTGTTGATGAGAAGGGCAAGTTGGAGGAAAGGAGGGAGAGATATAGGAATGGAGGATGGAAGTATGTCTGGAATGATACTGCGAAAGAGAGAAATTGAGACGGGATTTGAAAGAGGGGGAGAAATATTGAGGGTAGAACTTGAAAGAGCGGTAGAAGGAATGGACATGGATATGGTGTTAAAAATAATAGAGATCCCTGTGTGGAGGGTGCGGAAGAAAGTGAGAAGGGTAGAGGGAATAGATAACAAAATGGATGGGTGGTTTGATGAAGACTGTACGAGGAAACGGGAGGACGAGAGCTCTAGCGGAGTTTAGGGAGGAAGGGGAGCAAGAAAAAAAGGAAGGAATATTGTAATTTAAGAAGGGAATATAAGGAGGTATTGAATAAGAAGAAAAGAGGATGGCAGGAGGCGGAGGCTGAAAAAATAAATAGATATTGTAGAGAGAAGTTTGAGAGGATATGGGAGTATATAAACAAGATTAGAAGAACGAAACCGGTGGGGAAGGATAATAAAATAGGAGAAAAAGAGTGGGTTAGGCATTTTAAAAGGCTTTAGGAGGAGAGGGAAATTCGGGTAGGGAAATAGACAAGGTATATGTAGGAAGAGAATTGGAAATAGGAATCCAGATATTGGATGAGGAGATAACAAAGCAGGGGGCAATGAAAGTATTAAATAATGCAAGACCCAAGGGAGCAGGAGGAGTGAACGGTATTTCCAATGGGGTGTGGAAGGAGGTTGGGGCAAATGAACCGATGTTGAAGGGGATTGTAAAAATTTTTCATAGGTTGCTGGAAACGGGGAAATTTCCGAGGGAATGGATGAAGGGGGTATTATGCCCAATTTATAAAAATACAGGTGCTAGTAGAGATCTTAACAACTATAGAGGAATTACACTCTTAAACGCGTTGTCGAAGATGTATACAGGGGTTTTGGCGAATAGGATAAAAATTGGGCGGAAGATTATGGGAGGATATCTGAGTTTCAAAATGGATTTAGAAAAGGAACACGGTCGATAATGTTTGGATGCTGGACACCTTTATTACAAAGTACACTGACTGACAGAGCAAATGCAACACCAAGAAGGAGTGGTCAGAACTTTATGCCAATTGCAGGGTAGACTGACGTCACTGAGGTATGCTCATGATGTGAAATGCGCTGCTGTGCTGCGCACGTAGCGAACGATAAATGGGACACGGCGTTGGCGAATGGCCCACTTCGTACCGTGATTTCTCAGCCGACAGTCATTGTAGAACGTGTTGTCGTGTGCCACAGGACACGTGTATAGCTAAGAATGCCAGGCCGCCGTCAACGGAGGCATTTCCAGCAGACAGACGACTTTACGAGGGGTATGGTGATCGGGCTGAGAAGGGCAGGTTGGTCGCTTCGTCAAATCGCAGCCGATACCCATAGGGATGTGTCCACGGTGCAGCGCCTGTGGCGAAGATGGTTGGCGCAGGGACATGTGGCACGTGCGAGGGGTCCAGGCGCAGCCCGAGTGACGTCAGCACGCGAGGATCGGCGCATCCGCCGCCAAGCGGTGGCAGCCCCGCACGCCACGTCAACCGCCATTCTTCAGCATGTGCAAGACACCCTGGCTGTTCCAATATCGACCAGAACAATTTCCCGTCGATTGGTTGAAGGAGGCCTGCACTTCCGGCGTCCGCTCAGAAGACTACCATTGACTCCACAGCATAGACGTGCACGCCTGGCATGGTGCCGGGCTAGAGCGACTTGGATGAGGGAATGGCGGAACGTCGTGTTCTCCGATGAGTCACGCTTCTGTTCTGTCAGTGATAGTCATCGCAGACGAGTGTGGCGTCGGCGTGGAGAAAGGTCAAATCCGGCAGTAACTGTGGAGCGCCCTACCGCTAGACAACGCGGCATCATGGTTTGGGGCGCTATTGCGTATGATTCCACGTCACCTCTAGTGCGTATTCAAGGCACGTTAAATGCCCACCGCTACGTGCAGCATGTGCTGCGGCCGGTGGCACTCCCGTCCCTTCAGGGGCTGCCCAATGCTCTGTTTCAGCAGGATAATGCCCGCCCACACACTGCTCGCATCTCCCAACAGGCTCTATGAGGTGTACAGATGCTTCCGTGGCCAGCGTACTCTCCGGATCTCTCACCAATCGAACACGTGTGGGATCTCATTGGACGCCGTTTGCAAACTCTGCCCCAGCCTCGTACGGACGACCAACTGTGGCAAATGGTTGACAGAGAATGGAGAACCATCCCTCAGGACACCATCCGCACTCTTATTGACTCTGTACCTCGACGTGTTTCTGCGTGCATCGCCGCTCGCGGTGGTCCTACATCCTACTGAGTCGATGCCGTGCGCATTGTGTAACCTGCATATCGGTTTGAAATAAACATCAATTATTCTTCCGTGCCGTCTCTGTTTTTTCCCCAACTTTCATCCCTTTCGAACCACTCCTCCTTGGTGTTGCATTTTCTCTGTCAGTCAGTGTATGTGAGGATAGCAGGGCGTAAATTATATGTAGCAGCGATTGATTTAGAAAAATCTTTCGAAACGGTCAGTAGGGAGGCGCTATTTATGAGATTAAGGGAGGTTGAAATGTCGAAGAAAATGAGGGGGCAACAAGAACAATATATGATGAAGTGTTTGTGATGATTAAATTGCAGGGTGGAAGGATGAGTAAGTGTTTGAATCGAAGAGCGGGGTGAGACAAGGGTGTAAGCTATCCCCGATATTATTTATTTTATTTATAAATAATATTTTAGAGGGCCATGGAGGAGAGAGATGGGAATGTCCTTGGAGAGGGAAAATGGAGGTTCCGGGGTTGCTATTCGCTGATGACTTATTGATTTTGGCATTTACGGCAAGAGGGTTGCAAAAAGGGTTAGACAAAGTAGTTGAGTATACTAGGAATTGGTCTCTCAAAGTAAACGTAAGAAAGACTCAAATAATGGTTTGTAGGAAAAGGGGTGGGAGGAAGAATAAGGAAGTATGGAAGCTAGAACAGTAAGAAATTAGACCAGGGGGAAAAATTGAGTAATTAAGTGTAATAATTAGTAAGAAAAACTCTTGAAAAGAACAGTATAGGAGGGCAAAATTATAGGGGAGAGGAGCGCTTGCGGCAGTGGGGCTATTAGAAAAGAAATTTCCAGATGTTTAATACAAAATTCAGAAAATGGTGTTTAAATCACTGGTAATGGGCAAAATGCTATTTGGGGTGGAAGCATGGGGGGATGGAGGAGGGCAGGGGTGATCTAAATCAGGTAGTGGCGAACTGCACAGCCAATGCGGGTGCCAGATTAGTGTGTAAAGAATCGATGGAGGTTGGAATAGCTAAGAGGGTGTTCAAGTATTGGATTAAATTGGAGGAAGGGAAGGGTGGGTTATTATTACAAGAAGCGTTTAGATTTCAGAAAGATGTGTCGAATGAAGGTTACTGGGTGATTAAGTGCAAAAAAGGTTACAAAAGTTTGGATTGGGGGTATATGGAGATGGTTGGGGGAGGTAGAAATAAATGGGTATGGGAAAGGGTAAAGGGAAGACTATTAGATATTGCTAAATCAACAGAGGAACCAGCATGAGCGATTCCTGAAGAGAGGGGGGATATACGGTTCAACCAGTACGTGCACCGCTTTCCACTAAGCTACTTCTAAGTAACAAGGTTAGTGAGGCAGGAAGTAATCAAAAACTTATTTTATTCATTCGGGGAAAAGTTATATCAGGAGCTCCAAGTATAAGTGGAACTAATCAATTTCCGAAGTCTCCAATTATAATAGGCATTACCATGAAGAAAATTATTACAAATGCGTGGGCAGTGACGATTACATTATAAATTTGGTCATCACCAATCAAGTAGCCTGGTTGTCCTAGTTCTACTCGAATTAATAAGCTGAGAGATATACCCACCATTCCTGCCCAAGGACCAAAAATGAAATATAATGTTCCAATGTCCTTATGATTAGTTGAAAAAGTCATTGTTGCGGTAGGGTGGCTGAGATTATAGGCGGTAAACTGTAAATTTACTTAGGAGAATTTTCTCCCCTACCAGTGATTTTTACCTGGATCTGAGGGCTGGTTCGAGGTCCACTCAGTCTACGTGATTAGAATTGAGGATCCATCTGACGGCGAGGGTATCGGTCAAAGAAAGACAAGGGCCACGAAGGACATGAATATGAAAGACTTCCTAGGCCTCGAATGCTCTAATACCGTTGGGATCGGAAAAGAACAACAGTTGATCAAGGGGGTCAGATAGGATAGACGAAAGTGGGGAGCCTGGCACAAGTAGAAGGAATGACAGGACTCAGCTTACGGCTCCGTGGTTGCCAACACACGCTCCCAGGTTAAGAGCCTCTGGGCCCCTTCCCGTCGACAGACAGGTGATGCAGTGGGTGTTATTCTACCGCCGCCACCCACAGGGGAAGACTGAATGCTGAAGGGCATAACAGTCTATAGTAAAGACGTATTATTATTATTATTATTATTATTGTTATTATTATTATTATTATTATTATTATTATTATTATTATTATTATTATTATTATTATTATTATTTATGACATTGAAATGGCGTATGTCTTTCCGTCGGGAGTGTCCGAGGACAAGTTCGGGTCACCAGGTGCAGGTCTTTGGATTTGACGCCCGTAGACGGCCTGTGCGTCGTGGTGAGGATGAAATGATGATGAAGAAGACACATACACCCAGCCCCCGTACCAGCGGAATTAACCACTGATTGATGGTTAAAATCCCCGACCCTCCCGGGAATCGAACCCGACACCTATGTGACCAAAGGCCAGCACGCTAACCATTTAGCCATGGGGCTAGACATTATTATGTATGAACAGAAGTTTTCGAGAGCGGAAGTTTTGCAGAGTCTAGCGAGTACTGAAGGTTGGAAGGAAGAGTGAGATGGGGCGGGGGGCAAGAAATATACTCTAGAAGGGGAACTCGACATATGGAACGTGAACATACAACTAAATTCGAATCCGGTTCTTTATTCGCTTTTTTTAGAGAATATGTACAGTATTTGACGAAACACTTTAACAGGATTGCTTTTTACAGTTTAAATAAGCAATTTGCCTGTGATTATGACAATATATTTACCACTAAAACCCTTTCCCCCTGGTTCAGAACGCGCAGAAATATATATGTACAGCAAAGTGTACTCATAGTGTTTGCAGTGACGAGTTTCAGGCTGAGAGAGAAAAATGTATTCGCGTAGCGTAGCGAGGGAGTGGCGGTAACATTACCAAGAGGGTAAGCTGCATTAAGCCCGGTTCACACTAGATGTTGTTGGGGTTCATTGAAGCAGATATTCAACAAATGAATATTCGTTCCGAGAATGCATCACGGCGGCTGAAAATATTTCTGTATTTTTGTGCGATAAAACATAAGAGTTTTTCATACGCACGCACTCAGTTAACCTTTCGTCGTCCATGGTTATCACAAAAGTGAGGAGCGGCATCTTGTTGATTCTTCGCCATTGGTCCTTAACGCGTTCCCACTAGACGGCCATTGATGATCGCAGCCGAGCCGTTCCGGTCTCAGATCGGATGGAGACCGATGAGATAGTCAGTTGATCTTTCCTTGCACAGCTCGGAACATTAAGTGAGAACGATTCCATTGAATTCAATATAAGCGATTTTTTATCAGTCTTGTTTGGAACGACCCGGCACATCCAGTGTGAACCGGGCTTTAAGATACAACGGGTGGGAGTTGGCACTACTGGTAATTGCTGTGGTCAAGGACGTATGCCAGCACCTAATCTCCGAGCTCGTACTGGCAGGATCCAGTTGCCAGCCTTCTGGTCATCACCTGTGAAATTCTTTAAGGTAGTGTGTTTCCGTGAAAGTATACGTATTAGTTTTGAACAGGAGTGGAAGAGCTTCTTGCCTGGTTTTACTGTTCTGAGAATCTGAGGATAGCAATAATTGTTCAAAAAATGAGATGAAGTCAGTGGCGTGTACTTAGGGCTACCAAGGCTATCGCTGAAGCCCAAACCTCCGATGAGAACGATGGAAATTTAAATCACATTATAATGTAAGCATCCGACACATTGTTCCAGTTACAAAACTTCAAAGCAATGAGAATCAACGTCTCACGTATTTCTGGGAGCAAGGCATCGGAGACCGACACTCCAACCCAGGCGGTACGTCCCTCTCCCCTCGACTCCTTCACGCGACTTGCTGATGTATGCCCGATAGGTGCGGGGACTGGCGGGATAGGTGTGCTAGGCTTCGGTCCACCGGAGCGCCACTGCTTACTAATAGCCATGCGTTCCTCGTCGTATATACCTCCTCACCTCCTACCCATAGATAATGGAGTGCTGATATTTCACTCCCGTTACTTCTACCAAATACTGTAGAAACAATACGCGACACTCTGCGAGATATCGAGAGACAGCGATTAGAGATCTGTCTAGCGGAGTGACCTGGAGTTACTGATTCTGTCATAAGACCACGTGTATTTGTTTGTGAAGTTTTGGCGTTATTTATGCGTTTGCATTAAATTGACATAAGTAAATAGTAGCGTGTGCCACTCCTCTATATCCCCTCTCAGTATGAGTGGAAAGATATATGCTGTATTTGGCTGCAGTAACTATGAAGTGCAGAAGGATTCGCGGTCTTTTTTCCGTTTCCCTCGTGACAAGAAAATGTAAGGAAATGTTGTGTTTGCATATATATTCTTCCAGTTACAAAGAGATTTGTATAGCACTTCCTAAATTTCTGACCTCCGCGACCCATATTTTAACTGGTTTAAAATATAATATTATTTTATTGTATAGTGCAGCAGTTAACCTTCAATACCGATATGTTGTTGTAGGTGTGATTATGGATTTTAATTTAATTCAGGAAAATGCATATGCATATGAGTGTGGCTGGTTGTGTTCCAAGTTATCCCATTTGGAATGCCGTAATGCGTTGTCAAGCAATGAAGAAAATAAGAGTGATTTATGAAACGTACATATTTTTTGAAACAATATGATGATGTAAATTTGCTTTAGCGTAATGTAATGGCAAGTATTGCTTATAGGGAAATTTTGAATGTTCTTGAGACTAAATTTATAGATTTTCTTTCTGTTAGTAGGCTTCAATTTACAAGGAAAATTGTCCAGCTCTTAAATGTAAATTAATTGAATCATGTGTGTAAGGAATGTGCCGATAATTTTATTGACAAGTGTCCTAATGTGATGATGCAATGCTTTTAAATGAGAAAAAAGACAAATCTAGCCGTGGAAGTTCAGGCAAGTATGCTAAAGCTAAAAAAGTAATGCGTAAATGAAAGATCAAGCCCTTTCACAGCAGTCCATTTCACATCTTGATTGTATGTTGAGTTTCAGTCTTTAAATAATAACCTTCATTCATTTATCCAGAATTGCTTTAGCAACTTTGAAGTTAATATCTTAGTAACACTTTCTTGCTAGACGTAATTTATTTATCCATTTCCGTATATGCATTTCCATTTATATTGGAATTTAGCGCTAATTTCCAGGTCACGCCACTAGGAGCGCCACTTGCGAATTGTCTCCCATTTTAACAAGGCTAAATTCGGAGGTGTCGCGTATTGTCTCTACTGTATTTGCTTCTACATCATTGTAGGAAGACACTGCAGGGATGCTGTAAAGGGAGTAATATAGTTTTCTTTTGGGGGGGTAGATCTGCTAAAATGAAATACAATCTTTCAGGTTTAGTGTCCTCTTTTGTAGGTTGGAGTCGAACCCGTTATCATAGGTCGGTCACTACCACTGATACCCAGAGAAAGCTAATAAACCAGTGAACGATGCGTACGACCTCTGGTAATGATGTAAATTTCACATTTTGTATTTAATAATAATAATAATAATAATAATAATAATAATAATAATAATAATAATAATAATAATAATAATAATAATGGTGCATGACATCTGCATAGGTTTGGTGGTGACCTAATGAGGATGAAATGAATGGCGAAGACGTCATAAACACCCAGTCCCCAAGCCAGGGGAATTAACAGTACGAGGGGTTTGATTCTGAGAATTAAACCGGGGCCATCGGACCAAAGGCAAACATTGTATCAATTTTGCCACAAAGACGGACTTTAATTTGCTAAACCTTAGGCTACCATCTCCACTGATCAGGTGTTGAGTATTGACATTAGCAGAGGCCAGGGCAGTAGCTTGTGAAACAGCATTGACAACAGCAGCAACAGCGGGCTACTACGTTGACTATTGGCTGCAGCTCAGAACGCTTAAAAGACTTGGCATTCACTAAACCGACCATCGAAAAGGAGTAACCTAAGTCTAGTGCTAGCCCACATCTTGGACTTAGCATACGCCACTGGATGAAGTGTGCATCGTCATATGAACTTCCGAGATTACTCCCCCTGCCCCGCCCAGGGAGCGCACCCGCCACTTTACGGACCACTGCAATATGAGTTTAAGAGTTACATTTAGTGACGGGCAGTCTCAGAAGGGGGACTCGAGATTTCTCGAGATTTCCCGAGACTAACGCAAGCACTGTGCCTCGCGAGAAATTTCGAGAGATCTCGAGGGCGTTATCCTCGCATACTGAGGCGAGTAGCGTGTCGTAGGCTTATGGGTAGACGGAGCTGAATGTTGTTTGTGCTAACAGCCAACCACGGGCCTTCTCCACTCTGTAAATACATGTCAACAAGCCACTTGGCCGTTTATTTCTACCTAAGTAGTATAACATAATTATAAAGCATAGGCATTCCGGCATTGTATGCAGCGGTAAGTACACTAATGAGCAGGCTAAGTACAGAAAATGACGGCTATAATCACTCATAATTTTATCAGATCCCATACGTATTCAGTATCCATTTGACCAGTAATTGTGTTTATCCCGGCCTGCTACACATGACAGTTCCATAGTGATGACGCCAGCCGTTTAGTGCATTGGTATGGAGGCATGAGTCTTGTTTTCGTGGTGATTTGGTGGCACGTTGTTATTTCAACGTTATCAGAGGTGTTTGTTCGTATTTCCAAGTGGAAAATGCATCAGTGAAACATGTATTTTCAGCAATAATATGTGTTAAATAGTATAGCATTGTAATTTCAGCAGCCTGGTGTTAGGAAGTATTGCTAGGTTAGGTGAACTCACTGAGCTATTATGAATTTTCAAAAGTACTCTAAAGTTTATTTAATTATGATTATTATTATAATGTGTAGTGTATGCTCCTTTTTGCAAAATGGGACGAATGTGTAGTGTGCCTGGATGTACATCCAATTACCGTTCAAATAAGGAGGTGGCTATCTCAACATTTGCGTTTCCTAGCGATAAGGAGAAGCGACCTAAAGGGATTCATGCTATACACCGAGCTAATTTTGATCCCAGTAAATATGCCTGTGTCTCTATTAAACATTTTTTTCCCGAAAATCACATAATTCGAGTTGACACTGCAAGAAGACCACACGGTTCCGTTTTAACTTGCGTAAGATAAAGCCATGTGACAACTTTATTTCTTGGGTAGCCGTCATATATGTCTCAACCAACACCTGCCAAACGAAAATCGCCAGAAGAAAGGAGAGACGATATTTTGCAGAATGACGAACTAACCTTCAAGACTATGTGCTCAAATAAGTGTAATATAATGGCATTTTAGAGACAGCAACAGATTGCCTAGCGCCCATTATACTATTTTCCAAATTGTTATGGAGAGCTACACGTTAACTGAGACCTTGATACCTGATTCAAAGATGCATTTTTAAACGGTAGAAATCGTAGGGATGTTTCTTTCAATGTTTTGATAATGTAAGTTGAAGAACCTAGTAATTTCTGTGACAAGTGTAGGTGTGTGCAGTACAGTTAATGAGTGTTGTGGCCAATATCTATCATATCATTGCAAATATTTTTCTAACTGTTATTCATAAATAATTAATACCACTATGTGCTCAAATACAGTAAGTGTAATATAATTATTGTAGAGACAGCAACAGTTTGCCTAGTGACCGTCATACTACTTTTCAAATTGGGAAAGCTACACAGTAACTCAGACCTTGATATCTGATTCAAAGATGCATTTTTAAACAGTGGAAATCGTAGGGATGTTTCTTTCAATGTTTTGATAATGAAAGTTGAAAACCCTGTGACAAGTATGGGTATGTGCTGCTGAGTTAATGAGTGTTGTGACCAAGATCTGTCATATTTTGGGAAATACTTTCTTAACAGTTATTCATAAATAATTCACAAAATCATGTACTCAAACAAGCACAAAATAATGACATTGTTTAGAGAGAAATCAATTCGCCTAGTCACCATCAGCATACAGTCCAGGTGAGTACCCTTCAGTCGAATATTTTACGATATGTAATATAAGTTACTACCTTGAGTGCATGTATTTATGTATTCGTATGTATTCTTTTGATAGTGTTTCTTCGATGTTATGTGTTTATAGGCTTATTATTGCATTCCTTCATCATATTGTGAGAAAAAATATCGTATCAGCAATTTAGGAATTGCACACGACGACGGAGACTGAGCACTATACGAGTGACGTCACAACTATTGGTAGCAGGCCTCTATATATTAAGATGGCCGTAGTTTATCCAACAATATGGTGACGAAAGACATAATTTCTTTCGTATCGTAATTAGGTGCTTCGCTATATGACGGTGCAATGTGTAATAGTGTGTAACTGTACGCGATAACATTAAGACGATATCCGAAACGCAACGTAGGTCGTGGACGTGGCATTATTTTGAAAAATGCCATATAGCACAGTCTGGTACGTTGTTTGTTCAAAAGAAGTAAACTACGACATCAGAAATACTTCTGGGATGATTCGGCACTTAAAAGTACATACTATCACTGAAAGGGAACCGTCATCGAGAATACCTCCGGCTCGGTCTGCATCACAAGGAGCTACACTACCGACAACAATTGCGAGGTATCCAGGTAGGTGTACATCCTACCTACAGTTATCAACAATAATTTGTTATTCAGTTAAGACGTCCACCTAACTCGTGAACCGTTTAAAATATTGACATTCTGTTTTCACTTTCGTTAATGGTATTAATGGGCCCCTAAAGGAACATGCAGTATTTTTCCAGGCTTTTGACAAAATGTATCGGCACGTA
The DNA here is from genome assembly GCF_040414725.1 of Anabrus simplex. Lineage (NCBI taxonomy): Eukaryota > Metazoa > Arthropoda > Insecta > Orthoptera > Tettigoniidae > Anabrus > Anabrus simplex. Next base: position 146,916,914 of record NC_090279.1, on the reverse strand, counting down.
CGTTTCCATACGAGAACGTTATTTTACGCAATAACTGCTGATTACATACCATCAAACTTGCACTCTTAATTACTGTGACGTCACACAGATCGCAGAACAGGAGAATCGGTCTCAAAATCTGTGACGTCAGTCTCGAGAGGCTCGAACAAGAGCACTGTCCACCGCTAACAAAAAACCAAACCCATGGCACTACAACCCTGAAGGACCTTGGCCTACCAAGCGACCGCTGTTCAGCCCGAAGACCTGCAGATTACGAGGGTTTGTGTAGTCAGCATGACGAATCTTCTCGGCCGTTATATTTGGCTTCCTAAACCGGGGCCCTTATCTCGCCGTCAGATAGATCCTCAATTCTAATCACATAGGCTGAATGGACCTCGAACCAGCCCTCAGATCCAGGTAAAATCCCTGACCTGGCCGGGAATCGAACCCGAGGCCTTCGGGTATGACACAGGCACGCTACCCCTACACCATGGGGCTGGCATTGCCCATCACTCGTTACATTAGTTGCCGACTCTTCAGATGAGCCTTGGAGAGTACGTATTTAATTACATCCTACACTTTTTTTTAAATTATAAATCACTATGTTCTCCTTACACGTAGTGCTAACTCTTCCTTTGAACGCTGCCAAAGTTGGTGCTCTTTTTACCTCCACAGGGAGGCTATTAAATATCTGGAATGTGTAGAAATTCAAGCTGCTTTAGTCATATTTATAGGAGCGAACATTGTACAAGGCAAAGTCATCTGCATGTCTAGTTTTATATGAATGGTGATCATAGTTCAGGGCTTGTATTATGGTGTAGGCCTACTGAATTATGTCCCTTTTTACACAAGTAGCTGTTACCTCCGGCTTCGCTCGCGAGGATTTCATAATTTGATAAAATGAATCGTTCCCCGGCACTGCACAAAGACATTATCTGAAAATCCCTAAAGTACATAAAAACTCACCGAAAATTTGTGTTTCCTTTGTCCCAAAACCTCTTTGTAAACCACGTTTGTGGTACGATATTGCCTTTTGGGGCTAAGATGACCAGGCTATTGGCAGAGCTAACTCTGGAACCTGCAACGTGGAACCCTCCATGTGAGAAACATCCTCTCTCAAGTCGGAAAAATGGATGTGCTTCTCCTTCACTTCTTTCCACCCCCACCCCCTTAAGTACACTTACCAAAAACAAAAATACGCGTTTTTTTAGTTTGGAAGGAGATTTCAAATACCGATTTTTACGTTTCAAAGGATTCAACCCCATTTTCGGTCCTTTTCGCACCCCCCTAAGTGAATTAACCAAAAACCGAAAAATGCGTGTTTATTTTGAAAGGTGATTCAAAATACCAATTTTTACGTCTGAACATGTTAAGCTTATGAGATATACTCATTTTAAAAATTCCCTCAATTTTTACTTTTTAATCCCCGTAAGTGGATTTTCCGAAAACAAAAATGCTTGTTTCTTTATTTTTAAAGCATATTCTAAATACCAATTTTTACACATGTACCATGTTAAGTTTTTGTGATATACTCGTTTAAAAAATTCACCCCCTTTTTCACTTCTTTTCACCCCCTTAAGTGGATTTTATGAAAACAAAAGAAATATGCGTATCTTTAGTTTTAGAGGAGATTCCAAGTGCCAATTTTCACATCTTTAAACTGTTCAGTTTTTTAGATATACTCATTTTAAAAATGCAACCCCCTTTCCACCCACTTAGCGACGGAATATCCAAAAATCCTTCCTTAGTTAGCACCTACACTGTAATATGAACGTATCCCCAAAATTTCATTTCTTATGTCCGGTATTTTTGGCTAGGCGATGATGAATCAGTCAGTCAGTCAGAACATGCTATTTTATATATATATAGATATAGCTGCACTGAATTCTGTGTTCATATTTAGGGGTAGTATCTCAGCATTTATATACAGAAATCTGATTGGAGTGGAGTAAGGAAGATTATGTCCCTAAAAGCTCTATGCCGTACTACCATTAACTAATTTCAGCTGAGACTTCTTATGGTGCATCGATATAACATTCAAATATTGTAGGCGATTATGATCTAACAAGTAGTAGAACTGTAGTGGAAGATGTTGGAGAATAACACACCTAAATTTCTTTAAAATTCCTGCAATAGATGTGAGTAGGTATAAAAAGACAGAGCTCGCACAGGGGCTAATGCTCAAGATGGCCGCTATACATGGGCTCTTTTGGGACTAACTTCTGGGACTTGGGCCAGGGACAAATGCGCAAGATGACGGCTATATATGGGCTCTTATGGAGAAAGCTCGCCCAGGGTATGATAGGCGGTATACATAGGACTTAAGGAGATGGCCTAGGGACTAATGCGCAAGATGGCGGCCGCGAGCAGCTTCCTACTGCTAGGGCCCCCGAGGCAAGATGGCATATACATTGGTTTTATGAGACTAACTTGAAGGAGATGGACCAGAAGCTAATGGTGATACATTGTTCTTATAGGCCGAACTCTACAGCGCTACCTCAGGGACTCACAACTTATAACTTATGACCTATTAGTTTTATCAGCAGTACCGGGCGAGTTGGCCGTGCGGTTTGAGGCGCGCGGCTGTGAGCTTGCATCCGGGAGATAGTGTGTTCGAATCCCACTGTCGGCAGCCCTGAAGATGGTTTTCCGTGGTTTCCCATTTTCACGGCAGGCAAATGCTGGGGCTATACCTTAATTAAGGCCACGGCCACTTCCTTGCAACTCCGAGGCCTTTCCTATCCCATCGTCGCCATAAGACCTATCTGCGTCGGTGCGACGTAAAGCGAATAGCAAAAAAAAATTTTTTTTATCAGTTTGACATTCGAGAACTGAGGCAAAGGCTGCTATGCAAGATGGCTACTATACGCTATTCGTACTGACCTAACTAGAGGGCTGCTTCAGAGGCTCACAACTTGAAACTTATGACCTATTAGTTTTATCAGCCTGACTTTCTAGAATGAGGCAAGGGCTGCTATGCAAGATCAAGATGGCTGCAATACTCTATTCGTATAGATCTAACTAGAGGGTTGCCTCAGGGGCTCACAATTTGTAACTTATGACCTATTAGTTTTACCAACCTAACATTCGAGAAGTGAGGCAAGGGCTGCTATGCAAGATGGCTGCTATATTCTATTCGTATAGACCTGACCAGAGGACTGCCTCAAGGGCTTACAACTTGTAAATTATGACCTATTAGATTTATCAGCCTGACATTCGAGAACTGAGGCGAGGTCTGCTATACTCTATTCGTATAGACCCAACTAAAGGGCTGCCTCAGGGGCTCACAACTTGTAACTTATGACCTATTAGACTTATCAGCCTGACATTCGAGAACTGAGGCAAGGGCTGTCATGCAAGATGGCTGCTATACTCGATTCGTATAGGCCTAACTAGAGAGCTGCCTCAGGGGCTCACAGCTTTTAACTTATGACCTATTAATTTTATCAGCCTAACATTTGAGAACTGAGGCAAGGACTGCTATGCAAGATGGGTGCCATACTCTATTCGTATAGACTTAACTAGAGGGCTGTCTCAGGGGCTGCTATGTAAGATGCTGCTATACTCTATTCGTATACCTAACTAGAGGGCTGCCTCAGGGGCTCACAACTTTTAATTTATGACCTATTCGTTTTATCAACCTAACATTCGAGAACTGTGGCAAGGACTCCTATGCAATATAGCTGCTATACTCTATTCGTATAGACCAAATTAGAGGACTGCCTCAGGGGCTTACACATTGTATCTTATGACCTATTAGATTTATCAGCTTAACATTCGAGAACTGAGTCAAGGGCTGCTATACTCTATTCGTATAGACCTAACTAGAGGGCTGCCTCAGGGGCTCACAATTTGTAACTTACGACCTATTAGTTTTATCCGCCTGACATTCGAGAGCTGAGGCAGGGGCTATTAGGCAAGATAGCCGATGTACATTGGTTATATTAGACTAACTTTAAGGAGTTGGGCTTTCGCTCATCCTTCTAAACAGCTGCCCTTCATAACTTAAGTCTAGCACAGGAACTAGTGGCGAAACATGGGCTTTTATGGCAATAACTTGGGGAGAGCTGCGCTAGGGCTTTTCGCGTATTGGACTAATGCGGAGGTTTCATCCTCCTAAGAGGATACCCTTCCTAATTCAGTCTAGCGCAGCGAGCTCTTGCGTATACATGGGTTCTTATGGGACTAACCCGGGGAGAGCTGCACTAGGGCTCTCAAGGAAAGATAGCCGCCAAAACTTGGACGTATGCAGGTGTTAGGGTTACAAGCCAACCGAGGAAGGTAGAAACCGTCATTAACACAGCAGCAGAGGTTGTAAGCCTGTCTTACAGAAGTGTAGCCAGTACTCTACTCCCTCTGCGAGGGCGCGACCGCATAAAGGACAAAAGAGCTAAATGACGAAAGGGTAAAAGGGCCAAATGGCGAAAGGGCTAAATAGCGAAAGGGTAAAAGTGCTAGATGGCAAAAAGGGTGCAGGACTAAATGGCAAAAGGGAAAAAGAGTTTACGTTTTTCTAGTATTTAGGATATCTCTCCTCCTTTATCCGGGCTTGAGATCGGCTTACAGCTACAGGCGGAGTTAACACCCTAAGGAAGGGAAAATTTTGGAAAAGAGGCTGTACCAGTATAGCTACTCGATCCACTATATGCTACAGAAGGATGACTTAGTTGAGGGTGAGGGTGGCGGCTGGGAATGTAGGAAGGTGTTTAGGCTGCTGTACTGTCGAGAGAGAGCTTACAGGTAAGGTCTTCACTTTGAAGAGCTATTACTCAATAATACCTGCACGACGTAATTCTTGCTATATTTCAAAAACATCTGCTTTATACTCTGTGTAAGCTGCATCTTGATACGCTCTCAGCAGTTGCAAACGTTTTACGAGTAGGTTGGGGGCCTTTATAGTATCTTACGTCTACATGGGGTAACAGAGGCTTGTTGTGAACTTTGACTCTGCATGCAGACAGTTGATATGTAGGGACTTGTTTTGATGTAATACGTGCTTCTGCAGTAGCGTTTCTAGGTACAAACTTAACCTGTTTTGTAGCAAAGAAGCGTTGAAATCTTCTAATTCATCTTGCATCTCTTCTTCTTGAGATGTTTGCACGGCGACAGAACCTGTAGTAGGCTTAGAAAATGAAGTAAAATCATAAAGCCCTAATGGCAAAGAAACATTGGGATCTTCTTTTCTTCTTTATTATCACTATTATCATCAGTATCCTCATCATCATCACCACCACCATCATCTTGCTTCTTTTTATCTCGAAATGTGTGCTTAGTAACAGAACTTGTAGCAGGCCTAGACAACAAGGGAGAATTAACTATCTCTCACAGAGGTGTATTCTAAAAATAAATCAGTATTTGCTTGAATACGGTTGGGCCCTTTATATTTTCTTCTCGATGAAGCTACATTACACGCGGTTTCGTGACGTTGAGCGTTGTAAAGCGTTCTTGAACTCTCTTCCACAATGTTTGCATTGAAAAATTGTCCTATAATATATCCCATGACGTCTTTTGTGATAGCCTCGGGGGAATGTTTTTCCACACTCTTTTGCAAATATAACTAGAAATGGGTTGTTCCATGATGGACTTCATCTTCAGCTAACAGATTCTTCTTTAAAAGAAACAAACTAAATCTACTAGACACGTGCTACTCTCTACTTATATAATGTAATATAAAACTGTGCAGATTTGAAAAGTAGCTTATAGTGGCTTTAGGACGAGAGGTCTTACCACGATGTGAACAGCTTGACGGTTAACAGTAAACACAAAAAGCGTATAACCTATCTTATATACCTTATACAGGGTGGGTGGGGAGATTAGAAGGGATAAACAAGGAAGAGGGAAGGAAGCGGCCGAGGCTTGGTTCATATGGGCAATATGTTGATATATTTCTGATGAAATCGAGCCTCCTGCGTCGAATGACACCCCCACGTCCTTACCAGCTCCCCTTCCTTGTGCCAGCCCGTAGTGGGATGATTGAATCACAATGGGTTGTATTTTCATTCTCACTGTGCGTGGGGGTGATGGAGAAGTGTATGCTTTGGAGCAAATTTCGTAACTCCACTTGTTCATGCAATGGCATATGTCAAAAAGTGCTAGAAACAACGTTTCGATTCGTCAGATTTGGAGGTTTAAATACCAAGGAGTCAAATGTCTCGAAAACGGTGCATCCTAGAGAAAAACGGACAATTTTCGTGGCAGCAAAAATGCCAAAGGGCCTAAGTAGCAACCGAGACGTTGGACCTATCACTTTATAACTTTGCCATAGTGTTCTAGATAGCGAGATCAGATGGGGTGTTTCATGTTTAGGGGCCACGAAAATTGTCCGTGAGGACCATAGGAACTGGCAGCTGCGTCACTGCATTGTTTACAGACGAGTCCCGCTTTCATCTAGCAGCCATCATGTAAACTACAGAAATTCACGATTCGAACATTAGACTGGCCTGCTCTGAGTCCTGACATCAATCCAATTGAGCATTTATGGGATATGTTGGACAGACGACTTCCAGACCACCCTGTATCACCTCAGACTCTTCAACAACTTGCAGAGGTCCTTATTGAAGAGTGGGACTAAATTCCACAAGAAACTGTTTGCAGGCTTGTCAGGAGCAAGCCTCGAAGGTGTGAGGCATAATACGGGCACCTGGAGGGACTACCAGGTTATGAAATGTTTCTTTTTGTGCTCTATGTGACTTAATTGAAGGACCTTTCAATTTGGTTTACGACACTGTGTTGAATTTCTTTTTTTCTTTTTACAATTGGCTTTACGTCGCACCGACACAGATAGGTCTTACGGCGACGATGGGATAGGAAATGGGTACGAGTGGGAGGTAAGCGGCCGTGGCCTTAATTAAGATACAGTCCCAGCATTTGCCTGGTATGAAAATGGGAAACCACTGAAAACCATCTTCAGGACTGCCGACAGTGGGGTTCGAACCTACTATCTCCCGAATACTGGATACTGGCCGCACTTAAGCGACTGCAGTTATCGAGCTTGGTGTTGAATTTCTAGTCAGAGCACCAACATGTGTGATAAAAAGTGAACAGGACAGGTACATTTCAGTTAAATAAAGGTTTCATTTTCCAGATAAAATATCTGTTTCACTCCAACCATGCAGGTATTTAAAATGTTGTCCCTCTAATTTTTTGAGCAATATATGTTGTTGTTTGAGTCATCAGTCCATAGACTGGTTTGATGCAGCTCTCCATGCCACCCTATTCTGTGCTAACCTTTTCATTTCTACGTAACTATCGCATCCTACATCTGCTCTAATCTGCTTGTCATATTCACACCTTGGTCTACCCCTACCGTTCTTGCCACCTACACTTCCTTCAAAAACCAACTGAACAAGTCCTGGGTGTCTCAAGATGTGTCCTATCATTCTATCTCTTCTTCTCGTCAAATTTAGCCAAATCGATCTCCTCTCACCAATTCGATTCAGTATCTCTTCATTCGTGATTCGATCTATCCATCTCACCTTCAGCATTCTTCTGTAACACCACATTTCAAAAGCTTCGATTCTCTTTCTTTCTGAACTAGTTATCGTCCATGTTTCACTTCCATACAATGCCACGCTCCACACGAAAGGTTTCAAAAACATCTTTCTAATTCCTATATCAATGTTTGAAGTGAGCAAATTTCTTTTCTTAAGAAAGCTCTTCCTTGCTTGTGCTAGTCTGCATTTTATGTCCTCCTTACTTCTGCCATCGTTAGTTATTTTACTACCCAAGTAACAATATTCATCTACTTCCTTTAAGACTTCATTTCCTAATCTAATATTTCCTATAATTAGTCTTTTACAGATTATTTGTTAAATTATTTGCTTGAAACAAGAGTAGAGTGTGTGTTGCGGTCATCTTGCATGTCTTTAATAATGGCAGTGAGTGCTGAGGTCCTCTTGCATATTTTTAATAATGGCGTCTATATTACAACCAATATAGAACACGGTTTGGTTATCGGCATATAGTGTGATATGTCCTTTCAAAATGCAAGTTGCAATGTAATTGATGTAGACTAGAAACAGTCCCAATGCTAATACAGACCCTTATAATACCATGTTTTCTTTTTTTGTTACTATAAGGGGCGCCCAAGAGATTATTGTATTAGAACCATTAAACTACTTGTTATTAGTACCATCACGCGGGGAACACCATGGGTCGCCTTTACTTCTGAGTAGTATCACTATGTTAGGTACACAATAAGTTTGTGATTAGTAGCAACAGAGGGGGTTGCCGGACAATTGCGGTCACTGAGATAAACTTGAGCCAACTCGCAGAAATACCCCAGTTGTCACAGGACATTTGCGGTCACTGCAGCAGAGGGTGGACCTCATTAACTTAATCTCGGGGTATCCCCGCTAACCTACCTGAGCACCTGTTCGCTCTTTGCAGATCAACATTTTTCTCTCGCGGGCATTATTTAGAGATTGATACCTTCAGCCACAAACACCATTCTGTACCGAAACTTCCTGGTGTGAGTACTGTATATACTATTATGTGCTGCAATGGAGTTGACAGTTACTAATCAGGCAAATCGTTGTGCACTTTACAAACGTTATATGTTCAGAAAGTATAGGGAGAGTCAACCTGTTAACGTGACCTGGGTGTGTCTGAAGGAGAAGAGCAAGTGTAAAGGACGGCCGAGGACAAGAGGCGAAGAAATACTTCATTCCGTCGTTCATCAGCGTGAATCACCTGAAGAAGCGGCCTTCACAGTGAAAAAGCAGGTTCAAGAGGGAAAGAAGAGAGCAAGAGAAGATGTGACTCCACTTTTACGTGCAGGAGTTGGGTGATCTGCATAACAGGGGCTACGACTTTGTCACTGACATGTCAGCTCAAGAAACTTTAAAAAGAACAATGCGTCGGCAACGAAACATGCACGCGGACTTAAGTAGAGCCAAAAACAAGTGCTCAGATAATTCTTAATGAAGAGGCGTTGAGGATGAATAATGGCAGCCCGTTTCGTTTAACTGACGACGGTATAGGAGAAACAATTATAATTTTAGTGCCGAAAAAGGTATAGAAAGTCTTAGGTATTATGCGCAATTTTTATGGATGGCACGTTCGAGAGTTGCAGCAAACAGTTCGTACAGACATACCGGTACACCATTCAAGCAGACCTTGGAGGCCGGAGTGATGAAAGCAACGTTTATCCAGTCGTCTTTGCGTTCCAGCCTAACAAAAAGAAAGAAACTTATATTCGTTTCTTTCGCCTTATCTTGGATGCGGTTCCCCAATGGAATCCTAAGAAAATCACTATTGACTTCGAAGCAGCTACGATATCAGCCCCGTCAGCAGAGTTAAGTGGCTGTTTTTTTACATGAAGCAATGTCTGTGGAGGTAGTACAGGAACTTGGCCTGACGGGCGACCACAACGATAACGAAAATATACGTCTCCACATCCGAATGTGCACTGCTCTGGCATTTTTGAAGCCAAATGATGTCAGTGAGGGATGGTTGGTAATACATTCTTATGCTCCTTCTACAGAAAAACTTACTGGCTTCTTCGACTATTTTGTACACGTATGGCTTGAGAACAGCGAGATACCAATCACTATGTGGAGCTGTTACAAAAAGCGACATCGAACAACAAATGCTGTAGAGGGATGGCATCACAAGATCAACTCTTTAGTTGGAAATCCACATCCTCGATTCGACGATTTGGTGGGTTGTTTAGAGAAGGAAGCAGAAGCGACGAACTACATGTACCTGAAACTGGAGCTCAATCTTGAAGGTAAAGGGAGGAAGACGAAATATGTGAAGAAAGATGACAGGATTGAAAGAATTCTTCAGAAATATGAAGAAACTAGCGACATCAGGTCCTGCTTAAAAGCAATTTCTTACATGGAAAATCTTGCGTAACTTCTTGCTGCTTCAGGTATTCCTAATGTAAATAGATATGTACAAAGGAACAAAATTATAATGACGCTTACCTAAAGCCGACGAAAATAATTGACGAAGCTTAGTTACAGCTGATTTTAAACATGCCAAAATGATATTAATACAATCATTACACCAGTCCAAAGCCTGGATAAAGTGTGATGCTAATCAGCATTTTAAAACATATAATTTACTGTCGACGAAATTATTGTATGTACCCCGTGGGTGAGGGACACAGACGAAGAACACATCCACGGTATCCCCTGCCTGTCGTAAGAGGTGACTAAATGGGTCCCCGGGGGCTCACAACTTGGAAGCGTGGGTTGGCAGGATCGAACTTACCAAGTTGGGGCTAGAAAACCAGCGCCTCAACCGTGTGAGCCACTGTATCCGGCATTTCTAATTCTTTCCCATCCCACTTTCTCCGAAATATATTTTAAAGTGGCGCTAGACTACCATAAATAAATAAATAAATAAATAAATAAATAAATAAATAAATAAATAAATAAATAAATAAATAAATTTTAATTATTTAACGATGGATTAACTTCAGTTTTTCTAAAAATGAGGGACTGGTGCGGAATAAAACAGTGCCTCACGATAAATAAATAGGAAACGTATTCTTTGAATTATCCTCTGATGTTTGTATATAAAATTTCACTTCGTGTTGTATTAGAGTTTAAATATAAAATATACGAGCTTGTATATCTGCGGGAATGTTTATATCGTGGTAACCACGGGACCTTCTCGTGATGATGGTGATTACTGTTTTTGTGAGAAAGTAGAACGGTGCCACCATCCTCCCTTAAAACTAACCAGAAAAAAAAGTCGAATAGATCCGACTCTCTTTTCGGGAAAAAGAAGGGAAAACCCACAAAGGACGTGAAAATGTAAGACTGCTTGGGCTTGACAAACATCGTACTGTGGGGGTCGGAATAGAACAAGAGTTGACCAAGAGAGGCCGGACAGGAAAGATAATATATTTATCATATACAGAATTGTATGTTACCAAAAACATGACATGACTTGTTCTTCTCCTTCAGACACACCCAGGTGACGATTTCATGTTGACTGTCCCTATACTTTCTGTACATATAACCATTTGCCTTATTAGTAACTGTCAAATCCATTACAGCACACAGCAGTAAATAACTACAGCAGGAAGTTTAGATATAGAATTGTGTTTGTGTCTGAAGGTATCAGTCTCCAAATAATGCCCGCGAGAGAAAAAATTTGTGCTGCAAGGAGCGAGCAGGAGATCAGGCAGGTTAGTGCGGATATTCCGAGATTAAACTAATGAGGCCCACCCCCTGCTGCAGTGACCGCAAACGTCCTGTGACAACTGGGGAATTTCTGTGAGTGGGCACAAGTTTATCTCATTGACCGCAAATATCCGTGATTTTATGATGACCGTAAATGTCCGGACACCACATAGGGTGAATCAGTTTGGGTTTTAACAATACCCGTGATTAGTACCATTGTGGGAAACACCACGGGTCTAGGCGTTGCCTGTGATTATCTCAACTCTATGAGCGACACCGTGGGTCTGAGTTGCCTGTGATTAGTACCCAGTATGTGAGGAACACCAGGGTAATACCGGCACCCGTGATTAGTACACCTAGGTGAGGAACACCATGAGTTTGTGTTGTCTATGAGTAGTGCCATTATGTGAGAAACGCCATACGTGTTACCTGTGCGACGTACAATACTTGTGAGTAGTACCATAATGAGTGGAACACCATGAGTCTATGCTACTTTGGATTAGTACCACAACATGGCAAATATCATGGTTCTACTTTACTAGCAATAACTACCACTATGAGGGGTCGTTGATCTAGATTTTGGACCCCTTTAGACAAGAAGCATCCTTGATTCAGGATTGTGCTTTAGAAGCAGTCTCCTCGTCAGTAATACTATTGTTTATGATAAATTCAGGGAAGGTGGGGCATTCCAGGTCGGATCCACTGATTGTTTTAAATTCTTCATCATCACGTTTTTATTCTTGTCAGTGGATGATTTTGAACTTTTAAATTGTCATTACACTTCGTCTCATTTTGTACATAAGGGGCAGATGACCTAGATGGTAGGCGCCTTTAAACAATAAGCATCATAATTTCTTTTTACTATTTGCTGTTCGTCGCATTGACACAGATAGGTCTTATGGCAACAATGGGATAGGAAAGGTCTAGGAGTGGGAAGGAAGCGGCCGTAGCCTTAATTACCTTGTATGAAGATGGGAAACGACAGAAAACCATCTTAGGGGTGCCAACCCACTATCTCCCCGATGTAAGCTCACAGCTGCGTGCCCCCCAACTCGCCCGGTATACCATGTTTCACCATATGCTGAGCTCGTATATTTATTCATCTCTACACACTGTTTTCTCTCAGAAATAAATATTTCAAATGATTTCAAAGCAACACCACAAACTCCTGCATTATCTAACTTAGCTAACAGCCTTCCATGATCTGCAGTATCAGCGGCCTTCCTTAGACCTCTAAATAATCCACCAGCAAAATTATTACAATCTATTGTTTCTTGCAGCAGGTTTATGAGAACTACAGGTTGCCATATCAGTGTTGGAATTTTCACACCAGCCATACATTACTTTTGTTTGCAAATGACAGAATTCCTTTTTTAACCACAATTTCTAATATTTTAGAGAGCACAGAAAGAATGCAGATACGCCTATGTTTACTAGGATTTCTCCTATTACCACCTTCGAAGAGAAGAACTACTTGCATTACTGTTAGCTCACTAGATAGAGTACGGTACCATTCACCAAAGATTGATTAATTATTTCAGTTTAGAACCCTCATAATGAAACCTAGAGCCTCCATGGCTCAGGCGGCAAACGCACCGGCCTCTCGCCGCTGGGTTCCGTGGTTCAAATCCCGGTCACTCCATGTGAGATTTGTGCTGGACAAAGCAGAGGCAGGACAGGCTTTTCTCCGGATACTCAGGTTTTCCCTGTCATATTTCATTCCAGCAACATTCTCCTATATCATTTCATCAGTCATTCATTAATCATTGTTCCAGAGAAGTGAGGCAGGCTTCGGCAATCGGCACAATTCCTATACTTGCCGCTAGATGGGGGCTTCATTCATTCCATTCCTGACCCGGTCGAATGACTGGAAACAGGCTGTGGATTTTCATTTTCATTTTTCATAATGAAACCTGAAATTAATCTAAAAAGGAGGTGGTTATACCATCCCGTCCACTGTTACCGGTACTCTTTTTCATTTAATATAACAGATCTTACTTCCATCTAATCTTTTGTATATAAGTAGAGTGAGTTCTGGGATTTTGAGAGCCAAAAAACTTTCAGCATTTTGGGGAGGGATTGTAGGAGCTAAAGTTGAAGCAACATTTGGAAAATTTGAGTTAATGATTCATATAAATCCTAACTATCTGTATAATTATCTTATCTATTATTTCGTCGAAAATATGTAATTGCCAAGAGATCCTGTGGATAGTATGGCTGCCTGTTTTCACTGTTGCTCAGTTAGCACCACCCAGGAGGCACGTGCTATGCCGACGACTTGGCTCTAGCTGTACAAGATCAGGTAATGGAGACGACTGAAGAGATTCTGACCAAAGACCTGTCTTTACTGGAAGATTACTTCAAAATCTGGAGACTTCAACCCAGTGTGAGTAAAACAGAAGTGTCTTGCTTTCATTTAAATAATCGTTTGGCAAACGTGAAACTGAATGTTAGTTTCAGAGGGAGAATTCTTCGTCATAACTGGAACCCAAAATACCTTGGTGTCATCTTGGACCGTACACTATCCTTCAAACAACACCTCCTGAACTTAGCACAAAAGTTGAAGTCTCAAAATAACATCCTTCATAAACTGTGTGGAACTACCTGGGGATCTTCAGCAACCACTTTGCGAACTTCAGCCCTGAGTTTGATGTATTCGAGTGCCGAGTATTGTGCACCTGTTTGGATGAACAGTCATCATACAAGGCTTGTTGACACCCAGCTTAATACCACAATGCGCATCATATCTGGCGCAATCACATCTACTACAGTTCACTGGCTTCCACTGCTAACTGGTATAATGCCACCTGATCTACGCCGATCTAATGCCCTTATGAAGGAGTTCCACAAGATCTCAAGAAATCCTAGTCTACCCGTGAATAGTGACCTGCCACTTCTGAATCTTAACAGACTAAAATCACGCCATCCAACTCTGCGTGATGCCTCTAACATGGATGCTAAGGATTTTAAATCTCTTGATGAGTGGAAAAGTAGATGGGAAGCAGCAACAGATGTGCGCCTTCATATCTTCTTCTCAGGTCCCAGACTTCCAAGTGGATCCCACCTACTACGCAAGACCTGGACTGCCCTGAATAGAATCAGAACAGGACATGGTCGGTGCAGAGCCGCTCTCCATAAGAGGAAAAAGCTACCTAATCCAGACTGTGACTGCGGAGCTCCACACCAGACTGTTCGTCATATCGTCAGGGAATGTAGGATTCCAGCCTATCACGGTGATGAGGATGACTTCCTGCTGCTAACTCCGGATGCTGCACGCTGGATCGAAGAATTAGACATTCAATTGTGAAGCACAAGTTGCTTTGTTTCTCAGCTGTAAATATGTATATTACTGATTATGTCTGTATAAGCCATATGCTAAATAATAATTATCTTATCTATACAAGTGGAGCCAAATTTTTATGGTTAAGCTATATAAAACCAATTCTTTATTGAAAATGAAGACAACTGCAATACAATGGAACATTACATTTTTCAAACTTAGTTTGCATTCCATTAGCCTTAATTTATATTGTTTTGCTCCTAAGCATGTTTTCTACTAGCTTTTGACAACTATTTTGAATGTGTGGGTCATGAAATCACATTTGGGTTAACAATTCAATTAAACTTTTTTTTGGTAGTTATCTTGCACAATCTTATTTTCTATTTAACTTTTGTCCAGAGAAGTTCAGTGAAATTCATATCTGGGCTATTCCCACACCATGGGAGCATACATACACAATTTTCTTCCATAAACTTGCCTATGCCCTCATCATCACCATTAAATTACTCTCTCATTTGAGGTAGAAGACTCTCTTGCAGTTCCTTTACACACTGTCTGCGGTTTATAGAAATTTAAACAATGTACAGATTTCTTGTACCCTTCCATTCCTGATGATGCTCCACCAAATTCCTCCTCCTCATCGACCGGCTGCTTTCCTTGGTGACACAGAGCACCGATTCATCGCTTAAACACACCTGAAGGAAAACACAAAATACTACTGCACTCGGACCAGGTTTCATCGTCACTCGTTAGTACTTAACAAGCTCTTAAATCATTTGAACATCTGATGTAACAAAATCTGTTACATCAACAAATGTCAACGTTAACATATGTTAAATTTCGTGTTAAGGATAACAGCCCCATTTCCTGTGTTAAATATGGCTAACATTTAGCAACCTGTTCCAAAATGACTGTTTTGAATCGCCTTTTGGATGCAGAATTGCTCTTTTTAGATCATTTAAACAACAATCCTGATCAAAGAAGAGTTTTGCAACATAATGACTTTGAAAATCTGATGGATGCATAATTTCTTCAAAGATACCGGTTATCAAAAAAAGCTGTTGCGAAGGTTGTTGATAAAGTTCATGTGAGGTTAGAATATCCTACAAGGAGAAACTTACCTCTTTCACCCATGTTGCAGGTACTGATAACGTTAAGATTTTATGCTGCTGGTTCTTTTCACGTAATGGTCAGAGGCAATGCTGGAATCTCTAAAACCACAGTTTGCAGAGTTTTTTTCAATTTGTTTTACGTCGCACCTACACAGATAGTTCTTATGGCAACGATGAGATAGGAAAGCCCAGGGGTGAGAAGGAAGCGACTGTTGCTTTAATTAAGGTACAGCCCCGGCATTTGCCTGATGTGAAAATGGGAAACCATGGAAAACAATTTTCAGGGCTGCCACTATCTCTCTGCATGCCCCTAACCACATGGCCAACTCACCCGGTAGTAAAGTTCTTAGTCGAGTTTCTGCAACAACTGTATCCATGAGAAGAAGGTATGTAACATTTCCTCCAGTAGAAGAATGTCAGCAAATTATACAAGAGCTCTATGAAATGAGCCATTTTCCTGGTGTTTTAGGTGCAATAGATTGTGCACATGTATGAATCCAACCACCTGGAGGCAAACAGGGCCGAAATATATCATAATCAGAAGGGATACTTTTCTGTTAATGTTCAAGTGATTAGTGATCCTAACCTGCAAATCATGGATGTAGTTGCTAGGTGGCCTGGTTCTGTACACAACGGTACAATATTCAATAACTCCCATATGAGAGCCCATTTTGAAGTTGAGGCAATTAACGAAAGGAATTTGGTAGGTGATAGTGAATACCTGCTAACAAAGTATCTTTTAACCGCAAACTTACATCTTGAAGTAAGACCTCAAATCCAAAGTAGCACATATCAGGACACAGAATTGCATGGAAAGGATGATAGGGGTCTGGAAAAGACTATTTCCTGTTCTCAGCTTGGGATTATGGATCAAATGCCAGACTGTCTCAACGATTATTGTAATGAAAACTGTGTTACACTACATCGCAGTGCTCACCAGAGATGAACTTCCTCCATTATATCACTACATAAGGCAAAGGAGAAATAGGAATGATAGGATTGAGAATCATCCCATTGAAGCTGGTAATGAACACACACAAGTAGCCTATAAGAATGCAATTACTCAACCATACTTTGCTTACAAGTACTGCACACATAATTTTATTTAAACAAATATACATTTAAATATATTTACATTATTATCACTGGCAATTACTGTAGTTCTTCTTTTTCAGCTTCTAGGTCCTTTGTTTCATGTGAAGAAGTTCTACTTCACAACTGCATTTTTTCTCAATTAACTCAAATTTGTTTTTCACATAGAGATGTCCTGCTCTCAGCAAGTGACTTGTTTAAACAAGATGATTGCTTCCTAGGATTTTCTGCCCTTGTTTTGCCTTTGGTTCGAATGCAAAAAAAAAAAAAAAAAAAAGCAAGGAAGAAGCCTTCCTTCATTTTCCTTCTTCTGTGTTGCTCTGGTACAGGCATCATGTAGTTCCTCACTCCTGTGAACCACTGGCAGCTTACTTCTGTGGTGAAGTCATCTACAGTATTTATTTGTTGCGTGAAGGAAAAATATAAATAACTGCTGATTACAGGTAAATTAACTCCTCTGGCATTGGAGACTGTGTCGTGGAAGGCAGGCCATACATCAGTCTATACTGCACAGAAAATATATTGTGCTTTTGGGCGTTAGTGTGTTTCTGGTAATGAATTTAAAAAAATTTGTCGCGTTTCTGACATGAGCTCCCACATACCGGACTCAAAACATCCCATCCTCCAAGCAGCTAATAAATGTACCTTACACAATATTTATAAAAATATATTCACTGATATAGACCAAAGAACAAACCCCATGGTAACGTGAATGAAACATCAGAGAATCTCAACATCCTTTCTGAAGAAATAATTCATACATTCTTTAAAGAAAGCCCAATGAGAATACAAGTCCACCCTACTTCTTCCCCAACTCACCATTCCCCTCGAGCCCTTCAAGCCTTCCCCCACTCCAGCTAACAATAGACAAAAGTCCGTATACAGTGCATGGCTTGTCTGCCAAAACACGTAATGAACGGCACCAAATTTAAGCACTCAGATGTGCCTTAAATTCTTTTTACCTTTTGATCTTGTTTACATTTACACTATTTCTCAATAACCTGTTTTCATTCTAGATTACTCCACAACTGAAACCATATGACCCAAGCCCGGCTTTACAACCTATAACAGCACCATATGAGAAGTTCCCCCTGTGTTAGGCCTAACAGCCTAATTTTACCACACAATGTTTATTTATTCATTAAGCCATTAATGGAAAATATTTTATGATTAGCAGCATAGAATCAAGGCTGAACTGCTAGTCATGATTTTTTCTCTTAACCTGTTATGAACAAACGTAAGAATTTGTATTTGATAATGTTTATAATCTCTTAACCCACCAATGGAACACATTTTATGAATAGCGGCATAGGACCAAGACTGAACTACTTGCCATGATTTTTCTCTCTTAACCTGTGCCTCAGCAAATGTAAGATTCTTTTATACTTGAACAATGATGAGATGTTACAAATGGATTTCACGTCACCACTTTATTGTCAAATGGCCCACTAAGACCATGTAAATCTTCTGCAGACATGTATATAACATCTGTTTTTGGTTATACTAATTTTACTATTTAACTTTCGTTCTTCACTAGGCTGAAGATGTCCCCAAAAGGGATGAAACATGTACCTATAATTTCACTTTAAGAATAAAAACTTTCTTTAAGTACTGTAAAGGTGGAAGGTTTAATGTTAATATCTATAAGCTGATATGGGTAAGTTCAGAATTTCTGTGTTGCCACAAGACAAATTTAATATGCATTGTTTAATGCCCAATATATAATTCAACTATTTAAAATTTGATTTGACCTCTTTTCTATGAAAGTAACATAATTATTATTAACAACTTGAACTTAGGCCTACTCTACTCATATTTGGTGTTAAAATCTATCATTATTTCACAAAAATGCTGATACAGTAAATGATCTCTTGACGTTAAGGGTAAAACTTAACGGAAGGTAGAACTTGAGTAACGGTACAAGATTAGACCTGCAATAATGCGCTGTAACAGAAATGGGAAATGATATTTTGTTGTTCTTAGCAGCTTACTAAGATCACCAGACAATACTACCACCCGCTGATGTAAACACAGATTACGACGTGAAGATATTTTACCATCGGTTTCTTCACAGCATATATGCTAAAAGAAACAAGGCATCAGGGATTAGACTTTGTTTAAGAGTGTGTGTGTATTAATTTACCAGCATTAGTTTAGAGATTTTGGTAAAGATTCCAATAGTGTTACGGGAAAGATAAATCACAGATAGAAATGGCACGGCTGGGATGTCGGCACTTGTTATAAAGAAGATAGGACAAGACAATTGGTCTGGGGGCAAAAGTTATGCCTAACAAACTGAACACCAGCATACCTTGAATGACTTGTAGGAGAGCGATTTTTCCATTACCAAGCTAGGGTCACACAAACCCACACCAAGGAATATAATTAATTTTACAACCTAACAACATCAGTTGTGCGGCAATCCATAACACTGGAGTTAGCAGCCGTTGGCTAAATTATTGCATTACTCCCAGAATTCAAAACAGAATGATGTCATTACCAACTTTAGCACACTAAGAACCAATTGCAAGCAATTAATATACACTCAGACACACCTACACGAAGTCCAACCCCCCTATGCTTTGCCACTCGACATATATGATGTGAAGAAATCCGTATTGAATTATCTTCACCTCACAACCTTTGCACACATTTCCTCAAAATTGTAGTTCCTACCAACTAAGTATGACCATAACAACAAACAAGCTTTATAAATTTAAAAAAATACATGCGGTCTGGATAGTTTTACCAAAATTATGACAATGTAATTATAAATCATAACATCATCCATAATTTTAAAACAATTTAATACTTGCACAATTGAAATGCATTCACCACTGCACCATAAAAGCAAAGCACGTGACTGAGCACTGTTGGACTCTCCTATTGCTCACCCCCCATTATCAAGTTAGCGATCCTGCCAAAGTTAATGGGATTGCACAAGACTCGAACCTTGAAAACATCCTCCGGTCTCAGATAATGAATATAATACCTCTTTTACAAAATAAACCTGTCTTCCCTCAGCACAAAAATTGGTGAAAAAGCTATATAATTCAACACTTGTATAAGACTGGCTATTCTGGTCAATCCAACTACACTGCCTGCAAAATCTAACTTCAAGATTGCCTAAGAACATATTTAAAACATTTCCTCATATTCAAAGATTCCAAATATTCCAACATGATATTATTGTGCCTGTGATAAGGGACTCTCTCAATATTTTTATTTTTAACTTGTTTTGAATATTTCACATAACTTAGTTACCTATTAGGATATCAGATTTTCCCAACAAATTCTATTCTGTAGCTATTCCAGAATTTTGTGATCAGTTGTATTTACAGTCAGACAAATGCATTACTTTATCTCTCTATGAAAGAAGTAGTGGTGGTAATAATGGGTCTTGTATAAGTTGGAGGACACTACGCTATTTATTTCAGTAACTTCAGTCAAAAAGTCTCCCTCATGCTATGCTTCAGTTGGTAATTTTCTCATCTTGGCTACGTTAAGCTCAGCCCTGCATGGCACATCATGGTAAGTTAAAAGTTAACCACATTCTAAAGCATAGTTAAAACATTTCCTCATATTCAAGTTCATACTTAAGAACCATGAACTTACAGTTTGTGCAGTGGCCTCTTGTAAAATAACAACTGGAGGTGTGCTGGTTTCAAGATGTGTAGTGGCCTTGGGTGATGGTTAACTCTTAACAGACATATTTCATTCATTCTGCCAACAGAACAATGCAGGTGTTGTTCAGTATGTCTTGACACTGAATCACTTTAAGGTGTACATAATCTAAATGGTAAATAATATTTGATTTCATTTGATAGATACTGTAAATACATACTTTGAACGCTGAAAGGCATATCAGTCTATAATCTGCCAAGTCACTTTGAATTTACTAAACGATGCCACTATCCTCTATTTGCAACTAGTGTTATGGCCCCATTTAGTTCTATACTTCTGGGGCCGATGACCTTCGATGTTAGGCCCCTTAAAACAACAAGCATCAGTTCTATACCTCTTATCTTTAAATCATTAGAAACCGAGTCTAACCACTGTCGTCTTCGTCTCCCTCTATGTCTCATACCCTCCATAACAGAGTCCATTATTCTCCTAGGTAACCTATCATCCTCCATTCGCCTCACATGACTCCACCACCAAAGCTGGTTTATGCATACAGCTTCATTCATCAAGTTCATTCCTAACTTAGCCTTTATCTTATTATTTTGAGTACCCTCCTGCCATTATTCACACCTGTTTCTACCAGCAATCATTCTCGCTACTTTCATGTCTGTTACTTCTAACTTATGAATAAGATATCCCAAGTCCATCCAGCCTTCACTCTCGTAAAGCAAAGTTGGTCTGAAAACAGACCGATGTAAAGATAGTTTCGTCGGGGAGCTGACTTCCTTCTTACAGAATACTGCTGATTGCAACTACGAGCTCAATGATTCAATCTCACTTATTATATTACCATCCTGGGAGAACACACAACCTAAATACTTGAAATTATTGACCTGTTCCAACTTTGTATCACCAATCTGACATTCAATTCTGTTGAATTTCTTACGTACTGACATCAAATTAGTCTTTGAAAGGCTCATTTTCATACCACACTCATTGCAACTATTTTCAAGTTCCAAGATATTAGACTGCATGCTTTCGGCACAATCTGCCATTAAGACCAAGTCGTCAGCATAGACCAGACTGGTTACTACATTTCCACCTAACTGAATCCCTCCCTACCACACTATACCTATTAGCAGATGATCCATGTAAACTACAAACAGCAAAGGTGAAAAATTACAGCCTTGTCTAATCCCTGTAAGTACCCTGAACTAAGAACTTATTCTACCATCAATTCTTACTGAAGCCCAATTGTCAACATAAATGCCTTTGATTGCTTTTAATAATCTACCTTTAATTCCATACTCCCCCAGTATGGCGAACATCTTTTCCCTCAGAACCCTGCCATATGCTTTCTCTAGATAAACACAACTGCCTATTCCTCTCGTAACATTTTTCAATTATCTGGTGAGTACTGAAAAACTGATTCAGAAACCAGAATCTGAAACCATACTGATTTTCATCCAATTTCATCTCAAACACTGATCGCACCCTCCCTTCCAAGATGCTAGTGAATACTTTGCTTGATACACTAATCAATGAGATACCTCTATAGTTGTTGCAATCATTCCTATTCCCTTGCTTATAGATTGATGTAATTACTGCTTTTGTCCAATCTGAAGGTACCGTACCATGTATCATGGTACCTTATATCATTTGATATAATTTATTATTATTACCTGTTCATATGCCACAACTGGAATATCCTCATTCATCACAACTTCCACAATCTCAGTCTCTCCTACACAAAAATATTTTGAACACTTACTACCTGATTTATACTAATCTGTAAAATACTTTGTTTCTTATTAATGTCTTTTATGAATGAATGCAATACATACCAAGGTACTCTGCATCACAGTCATAGATGTTACAGCTGGGCCCTATCTGAACTTCTATCAAGAATAGGACTCTTTCATCCACTTTTGTCACAGTAAAACTTAGTGTTAATTAACACTTGTTTGCATATATTTAAAGGATGTTGATGAAACCAGGCCTCAACATTGCAAGAATTTTTAGTGATATTTACAGTAAAGTCGTGCAGAGAATACACTCAATTTCTCCAACTCATCATTTGGAAATGAGTTTACATTATGGAATTGTGTCACTCTAAGTGAATACCCTTTTCCAATCATCAACCGTCCAGTTCAGTACGCATTTTCTTCAATGCAGTCGATACAGGGCCATCATGAGTGATCTTGGACTGGCATTGGGTTTGATATGCTGACAGGCCTATCCTTACAGTTCTAGGGGACACCTTTACACCATAATCCTCCAACTGCACAGAGAGCTGCTTACTGGTAGCCCTTTGATTGGAAACAACTAATCTTTTTTTTTTTTTTTTTTTTTTTGTTGAACTCTGGAGCTGAATTTTTTATCTCTCATTTGCCTGTGTATTCCTGCTGGTAAACATAATTTCTCAAATCAGATTTTTATGTAACACACTGCAAGTTAAGAGGTCCTGAGCCTGGTAGAAATAGCAATTTGCTACTGTATGTAGTGGCCTTCTATCAGAAGAGTTCAAACAAAGGCAAATGTCTTGGGTGAAGTGTCCTTTTCCTTACTCATAACCTCAAAATATTCGTCTATGAATTGAAGGGATCAAACAACTCACTAGGCAGTTGAACCTATTCCATGAAATTGACCCCAAATAGGCCCTACTACAATGAATGTGATAATCATATATTAATCAAATAAGGACGACTAAAATAGCCTACACACAAATAAATACAGCACTACAAATATTCTTCTGTAGATAAGTTTAACATATGTTACAACAAAGAAATGCACCCAATAGTTAATTGTCATATTCTTCCAGTCATTGTAACCAATCTATACAATTAAACATTCTGTAACAATGTTCTCACTTATCTTAGGACACTTCACATGCTCGCTCAGAACAACTTTATGTTGTCTAAGCAAGTGAAAACACCAATACAACCTAAAATTTTGTTACTATAATCCCTTTCATCAACATTAGTTGATTTTAGCCAGTTTAGTAGGCCTACAGGAATTGAATTGAATTTGAATTTATTGATAATGATGATATACATGCCACTGAGGCTGAAAAGCCCCTTTATGTAGCGTCTACTTATAACACAATACAAGTTTATGAATATACTAACTACATTTTATAATATTAAAATATTAAATTAAACATTAAACTTAAAAATTAAAATACAGATACCAATTCCAATAAAATTAAAACATAAATCATATAAGAAGTAATAAAGCATATCATTTGATTTTAATATTTTAGGCTACAAGAATCTCAGGAATATAAGAAACAGAAACAATTTTCTTAGAAATATACATATTTCTTATTATTAGACACAAGAATACCTGATCTCAGCCCCTTGCGTACTCCTCCAGGAAGATAGATGTTAAGGACTGCTTTAGTTGGGTGCAGTTCCTGTCATTTGCAAAACGGTGGAGATTAAAGACATTGAAGATACGGGATGCAGTGCAAACAAAAGATTTGTTAAATTTAGTGGTACGATGAAGGGGAATTTGAAGGGTAGTTTTTGTAAACCTATTATCTCTGTTATGTACTGACTCCATAGATTTAAATGCATTATATAGGTAGGGTGGGGTCTTCAGTTTGAGAATTTTGTGCGTAGCAACGGCTACTGAGATTTCCCGTCGTTCATGGAGTTTCAACCATTGCAGCTGTATGTAATAGGGTGTTATGTGTTCATCACGCCTGGCATTTGTCACGTAACGAACACATGCGTTTTGCACCCTCTGTAGTTGTATGTTCAAAGTTTCAGATAAGTCGTTGTACACGACTGATCCATAGTCAATTATGGGGAATATAAGACTTTGAACAAGTAGTTTCCGCATAAAAGGTGGTGTACATGACACGTTACATTTCAAAATATGCATGGATGACACAACTTTTCTGATCACATTTGACGTATGATCAGACCAGGATAGGGTTCTGTCGAAAATGAGTCCTAGATTGTTAACGGTGTCACTATAATGGATATCTGAATCTAGAATTTTTATTGGTGGGAGGGATTTGAGGTCAACAGTTTTCAGGAGTTTTGAGTAATCTATGCAAATAAGCTGGGTCTTAGCCACATTTAATTGGAGGTTATGATTTGCGCTCCATTCGATCAATCGAGAGATATCATCGTTGAAATGCATTATACAAGAAGGTGCGTTAGTGGGACTGAAGTGGAAGTAAGCTTGTAAGTCATCGGCATAAATGTGAAAAGTACTACTTTTAAAGACTTCAGAAATGTCATTAATATAAATAGAAAAACATAAAGGACCGAGGACTGATCCTTGTGGTATGCTACAGTTTACTGATTCCCAGATAGAGGATCGTCTGTCAACAAACGTAACTCTTTGTGATCTACTTGATAGATATGATTCAAACCAAGACAGAGCACTCTGCGAGAAACCAATTGACTTCAATTTTGCAAGAAACAACTCATGATTAACAGAGTCAAATGCCTTAGAGAAATCAAAGAGACATAAGATAGTAAGCTGCCAAAGATTCTGACAGCGCTCTGGAATTTAGCAAAAGATTATAAAAAGTAATATGTTGCTACTTACTTATAATGTTATTGACATTCAATAAATAAACGTAATTCAGGATTATTTATCAACAGAGGGTCTATTTCAGTGCCGGTAGTGTAACAGACTGGTGTTGGACTATGTTATTGTATTTCTTTTTAGTTATAGCAAAAAGGAGTGTTCATATGTTTTAATCATTTTTTTACCAACATTTGTGTCACTAAGAAATATGAATATATTCTTGTCTGCTTTTTAGTGACTTTAGATACGGTATGTTACGGTAGGCTATTATTCCTACTTGGTTTAGGCACTGCTTTTAATTCAATACTTTTATATTTTCTGTTATAAAACGTACCCCTATAAATTTCAATGCATAGTAAAATATGATCAAGTTCACAATTCACTTTCACATTTACTTTTTAGCTGTACGAAACGTAAATAACCAAACCACCTCTAACTTGGCCATTCCGATGTGAAAACAAGCTTCTTTTGTTAGGTATATCACAATAGTTCACCTTAACACTCTTTATCAAAGTTTTTCTGACACAACTAAGATATGCAACAGAAATTTTATTTCCCGGAGTTTGAAGTATATACATCTGATCAGATACACACACCTAACCTCACGGTATGATTTTTCGATCCGTCTGTGAATCAACTGTATATGAACTGGGGCTCCGCGAAACAAAATTCTTTGCTCAATGTTATTTAAGTTCGTAACAGCCTAACCATAAAATGGAAGATTTTTGTTAGAATATTTCGATGAAGCCGTTAACGAGTGTTGGTATATCTTGTCTGCGCCGTTACATTCTGTAATTCGCACTGATCGATGTTTTTTCAGTCTTTCTTATCCAAAAATAATTTATTTGTACCCATTAATCCGAAGATTCCAGGCCGTCTTGAGAAATTTCTTTCCAGATATAACATGTATACAGCTCGGATAGCTGCCCAGATACCTAAATCTTTTGAGCTGAGAGTTGAGTTCGTTTTCCTTGCTCCAAGTTGTTGGTTCATCCTTTTTTCAAACAGTTGCAAAATTTTACGAGGTGAGGTGGAGGGAGTTTTGATTCTCTAGGGGTAGACGACGACGAGCGTCAATATTATTGTCGCCCAGTTCGACACCAAGTGCATTAAAAACTGTGACAGGTTTCTCGTCACTGAGCTGAGGCAACCCATGAAATTCTAGGTTGTTCCTCCGGACGTACGGTTGGAAGTCTTGATTTTCCTCTCTGAACTTTTTGATTTATTGCTCTGCAGCTTAATTTTCCCTTTTGAAGGTAGGAACCTAACGATCCGTTAGTTAACGAATTGTTAAAATGTTAACGCTGCTTTATTGAATTCCTGTTACATGAAACTTTTTAACATTCTCATTAACTAATGTACCGTTATAATCACTTTCCGTTAAAGATCGATTAAGCAGTGTATAGCATTAACAATTATTTCGATCTTCTGAACGGTTTCCAGCAAAATGCAGAACGTTATTCATTTGTCACTTTTCACATGCTCGTGTTTGTGCGGAATAAAAGGGCCATTTTTAACTTACTTCTTACTTGTGGACTGGATGTCACTGAACACGGGCAACATCGTGTGCTAGTATAGTGAAGTGGTGTCCGCAGCTTTGCTTTGTATAGGAGCTTCGGTAGTAATAATATTAACGCAGTTCTTTGTTGTGAAATGTGTGAAAAAATGGAACAAAAAAGAAACAGGGGCAAAAATTATTCTGAAAGAGAAAAGGTGCTTCTCCTGGACATTATTCGAGAATACAAGGACATTATAGAAAATAAGAAAACTGATGGCAAAACAAATAAATTAAAACATGAGTGCTGGGGAAAGGTTTGCCACAAATTCAATGCCCAAATAGATTCCGGAGCTCGCAGTGTAGAGCAATTAAAAAATCTGTTCGACTGTTTGAAGAGAAGGGGCAAAAAAGAGAAAAGTGCACAGAAGGTAAGTTATATAGATTTTAGTCAGTATATTGGGAAAAACTGACACCGTGCTACCCAAGGTTGGTATCATTATAAGGAAGTAGAAATTATGCCAATCTTTGTCAGTCATCAATGATCTGCATTTAGGGCGGTTGCTCAGGTGGCAGATTCCCTATCTATTTTTTAGGTACCTTATATTTACATTTCCGGTCTAGAAAGCCAAGAATAACGGCCGAGAGGATTCGTCGTGCTGACCACACGACACCTCGTAATCTGCAGGCCTTCGGGCTGAGCAGCGGTCGCTTGGTAGGCCAAGGCCCTTCAAGGGCTGTAGTGCCATGGGGTTTGGTTTGGTTTGGTTATATTTACATTTATTTATAATTGTTTAGCCTACCTAGCATTTTCTTAAATATTTTTAACGAACCTGAAAATTTATCGAACATTTTCCTTCATAATTTATTCCAATCCCTTACTCCTCTTCCTATAAATGAATATTTACCCCAATCTGTCCTTTTGAATTTTAACTTTAACTTCATATTATTGTATGTATGTATGTATGTTCAGTCCATCAGCGATGCCGCCGGTGGGATCCTCAACAGCTCTGCCATCAGCTGTCATAGATGGCCTAGGCATCACTGAAGAGGCGTACTAGGGAAATGAGGAGTGAGGTAGTTTCCCGTTGCTTTCCTCACCGAGCTAGAAGTTGCTATTACATATCAGTCTGCCAAGTCCACTGAAATGTATACAGCAACCGACCCTATGAACAACATTTTCACACCATTCATAGCAGGGACTGGCTGCATAAGGATTGGCATTACTAGCATCGCTCATACCTCAGTCACTTTCATGTTGTCAAAGCCAAGGATAAGACAGAGACATATCTATGAAAGTAACAAAATTGCTCTAGCATATACCAGAAGACATAGTGCACTGTAAACACTAGGTCCTGCCAGCAAAGGCGGCTTATTATCTTTCCTGTTTTCAAAAGCTCCACTCAAGCTTCTACTTATACTTGTGTCATTCCACGCCAACTCACCTTTGACAGCTCGAAACATTCCACATAGTCGAGCATCTCGTCTCCTTAATCCCAAGTCTTCCCACCCCTAAGTTTGCAACATTTTAATAACACTACTCCGTTGTCGGAAATCACCCAGAACAAATCGTGCTTCTTTTCTTTGAATTGTTTCTAGTTCTCGTATCAAGTAGTCCAGGGGCGGGTCCCATACACTGGAGCCATACTGCGGTCTTACCAGAGACTTACACGCCCTCTCCTTTATATCCTTACTACAGTCCCTAAATACTATCATAACCATGTGAAGAGATCTGTGATCTGTCGTAACTACTTCGTTAATATGATTACCCCAATGAAGATCATTCCTTATATTAACACCTAGGTATTTACATTGTTCCCCATGAGGTACTTTCACCCCATCAACTCAATAATTACATCTGAGAAGACATTTCCTCTTGGTGAAACTTACAACTTGTCTTTTCATCCCATTTACAATCATACCATTGTCAGCTGTCCATCTCACAACATTGTCTAGGTCCGCCTGCGGCCGCTCACAATCCTGCAACTCATTTACTACCGCACTCTATACAGTATAACACCATCTGCGCACGCGCTTGCATCCGGGAGATAGTGGGTTCTAATCCCACTGTCGGCAGTCCTGAAGATGGTTTTCCGTGGTTTACCATTTTCACACCAGACAAATGCTGGGGCTGTACCTTAATTGAGGCCACAGCCGCTTCCTTCCAACTCCTAGGCCTTTCCTATCCCATCGTCGCCATAAGACCTGTGTCGGTGCCACGTAAAGCAACTAGCAAAAAAACATCACCTGCAAATATCCGTATCTGTGATTCCAGATCTTTACTCATATCATTTATATATATATAAGAAAACATAAAAAGAGCTTCCGTGGCTCAGACGGCAGCGCGTCGGCCTCTCACCGCTGGATACCGTAGTTCAAATCCCGGTCACTCCATGTGAGATTTGTGCTGGACAAAGCGGAGGCGGGACAGGTTTTTCTCCGGGTACTCCGGTTTTCCCTGTCATCTTTCATTCCAGCAACACTCTCCATTCTCATTTCATAGCATCTATCAGTCATTAATAAAATCACTTTGGGAGTGGCGACCCCATCGTACTAATAGCCTATATATGATTCATTCATTTCATTCCTGACCCGGTCAATGACTGGAAAACAGGTTGTAGGTTTTCATTTTTTTCAAGAAAACATAAAGGTCTGATAGCACTGCCCTGTGGGACCCACCTCCCCTCACCCCCCCCCCCCCCCCCCCCGCCAAACCTCTTAACCATTACACGGTTAGATAACGTTTCACCTACTTTAATACTCTGAGTTCTATTTTCTAGAACTGTAGCCACCCATTCAACCACTGTTTTGTCTAGTCCAATTGCCCTCTTACTTAGAATTCCTTTCAGAGGGAAAATGTGTTCATTACGATGTCCAGGAACTCACAATCCCCCTCCCAGAGGTATATTCACGCCAATAACTTAATAAAGAGCTGCATTCATCATTCTCCATTGCTGAGATAGCTACTTGCATTCCTATTATAATTAGATTTCGTGACCAACCCCGGCGGAATAAAAGCACAGCCCATATAGAATGCGCTGCTATCTCCCTAAGCCAATCTTTGTCAAGAGAACAGTGGTCTTTTATCTATGACCGCGGCGCATACTGTCCGCACGGCAAGAAAAAAGTTACAATTCACCTTTCGAATTAGTGCTTATTTTAGTTCCTAATTTGGCAGCCTTGTGGCCCGCCCGACACGTCCTCCGCGAGAAGGCCGCGAGAAGTAAACAATCGAGTCATTCTGCACGGAGCTGAATGTGTTAAATGTTGGGTAGCACGGAATAAAGTTTTAATGCATATTGTTAATGTTAAATCTAGGTAACCCTTTTGTCTTACTCATTAAACCTCGATTTCATTTTCAGGTTGAAATTGATAAAACTGAGGGTGGAGGTTACATTTCAACCCCTGAGAATACAAGTTCGAGGGTAATCGGACTTATTTCTGAACAAGTTACTCCTCTGGCGAATGATGCACAGTACCATGGTAAGAAAACACTTGCCATTTCACAATTCGTTACCGTCGAATAGAAATATGAAATGTTGTCGTAATATCTTTGTATAGGACCGGCATGCTTTGAAGTCGGCCTGGGCAGCTGTGTATTTCAACTGTGTTTGTTCGCAGAGGGCCAGGTCTTCCCAGCTCGACGAGGCGCAGTGTCTTTAACTCTTGACCCAACACTGTATGTAGGACGGTAGTTAGAATGACAGGTGATGATGCTAAAAGAATAATGTAATGAAATAAAAAACGTTCATCTTCTTTTACAGTGTTTAGAGACGCCGTCCTGCAAGAGTTCTTTAGGGCCTAGGTGCTGGATCTAGCGAATTAAAACACCCTTAAATGCCATCTGACTTAACCAGATATGAGAACTCATTAAGTTGGTATCAGACAGTCAGTGTCTTAATAGTCAGGGCCACCCGTTCCAACTATGATAGTAATGATCTACTTGCTGGCCTTTTTCGACAATTTGTTCGTCGACAAGTCATGTGATTCGGTCTAGTTGTACGGCCAGAAACCCTTCTCTGTCGTCAGGTATCTACGGAAGGATGCATTCACTAATATGTTTCTGTGGTGGTTGGTAGTCAGACCTAGACAACCGTAAATCAGGTTACCATCGGTAGGTGATAATCCTAACGTTTGATTTGCCGGTCGTTAACAAGGATATTGCGATGATTTTTACCGAGCCTGTACACACTAATGTTTAAACAATTATATCTCATGATTATTGTAATTTTCTTCATGAACGGAACAATATTATTTATAGCTTGTATTGTTAAGAAGTAACCATAATATTGAATACCAACCGTAGTGTCCATCGTTCAAGGGATGATTAATTAGCATCAGTGGCGTATGCTGGAATCAAGACGTGACCTACCACTAGACTTAGGTTACCACTTTTCGATAGTTGGTTTAGTGAACGTCAAGCCTTAAGCGTTTTGAGCTGCAGCCAGTGGCCAACTGAATAGCCTGCTGTGTTGTCACGGCTGCTTCACAATCTACTGCCCTGGCCTCTGCTACTGTCAATACTTAACATCTGATCAGTAGAGACGGCAGCCTAAGGTTTAGCAAATGAAAGTCCTAAGCAAATTAAAGGTCCGGCTTTGTGGTTAAGTGGATAGAATGCCTGCTTTTGATCCGATGGCCCCGGTTCAAACCTCGGAATCAACCCCTTCGTACTGTTAATTCTCCTGGCTTGGGGACTCGGTGTTTATGGCGTCTCCACCACTCATTTTATCCTCATTAGGGCACCACCAAGCCTATAAAGATGCCATGCCCCATTATTATTTTTAAAGAAAAATGTTGAATTTTACGACGCTCGTACCCATCCTTCGTTGGTTTATTAGCTTCCTCGGTAGATCATGGGTTCGATTCCAACCAACAGAAAAAGTACACTAAACCTGAAAGATCGCATTTTATTTTAGCAGATCTACCTATAAAAAGAAAACTATATTATTCCTATAACAGCAGCCCTGCAGTGTCTTCCTACAAGGATGTAGAAGTAAACGGAAGTGAAATACCAGATGTGAGGAAGTACATATGACGAAGAACGCATGGTTGTTCGTTAGCAGTGTCTATCCGACGGAGCGAAGCCTAACACACCCATACCCCCGGTCCTCGCACCTATAAGACATACAGCAACGAACCACGTGTGTTAGGGTTGAGGGGAGAGGGATGCCGAGCCTGGGCTGCAAGATCAGTCTGATGCCTTGCTCTCAGAAATACGTGCGACATTTTGTTTTCATTGCTTACAAGTTTTGTAAGTGGAACATTGTGTCAGATGCTTACATTATAATGTGCTCTAAATTTTCATCGTTCTCATTTGAGGTTTGGGTTTCTCTGATAGCCTTGGTAGCCCTCAGTATACGCCAATGAAATGCATATGTATGATGGCATTTTTGTCCACCCCTCACATTGTTACCCAGAGTCTGAGGCACATAAGTGGGCATGTCTCTCCCTGACAGCGGCTTATCGTGCCGTACTCGCTTTCTTGCTCTCTGTGGCACTTTGCAGTTTCATATTTGTTCGCATTATTGCTGATCTTAAGTTGATCTCTTCCTTCTGATATTAAGGAAAGCCAAGTATCGAGCTAATATTTAAGGCGACACTCCGGGGATAAAAATCGATATTTTGGTCACATGTTTTATGACTGAAATTGAAAGGATTGAGTTTCCTCTTTTCTTGTCACGAAGTTGTTCCGCTGAATTCAACAATTTATCATTGTAACAATGCTTTCTTTGCCGATTGTAATTTTACATTTAAATCCCATTTTCTCCCATAATATTCCGCTAAATGTAACAAAATTTGTGTGGTATATGTATCACAGCTGAATTAAGAAACCTGCGTATGGAATTTTCGATTGCGGAATTCTTTCAAGTAGTAGGGATTTTTAAGTCCAAAATTTTAGAATGTAAAAATTACATAAATTTTAGTACGATATATCTTCTTATAAACTATGCACAGAAAAATCGATACGTAGTGATTTTAAAGGAAGCAGTATCTATCTAATTACGAATTTACATTAATACGTTAATTAAATTTCAAGACTAAAATGGAATTAAAAATTCAAAAGAAAAATGTATTTGGAAAAACTATTAAGTGTATATGAAAGAAATGCTCGTGATATCTCTACTTTTATGTAGGTGGCATTCCCACAAAGTTTCGTGAAAATCCACGCCTAAGGTAAAAAAATATCTTTTTTATCTCCGGAGTGTTGCATTAAAAAGTTACTGACAGATGTACAAAGCGTTTAAAGTGTTGCTGGAACGTTGTCCATTGGACATCTCTTTAGGGTCTACAGAGCTACTTAGCATCTCTTGGATTTAAAGTTTCACATGACTGCCACTGACAATTCCCTTATTTTTCATGGTATTCGAAAAGGTACGGAAGAAAAATTCACCATTTTCGTGTAGAGCCAACACTAAGAGAGATATATCAGGTTTTATGCTTTAGGCCCCTTCTGAAAAACCCTGTCCTGGCGGCACTTATTCTAACCTGAAGTACTAAGTCTTCTTCTTCTTCTTTATCTGTTTTCCCTCCAGGGTCGGTTTTTCCCTCGGATTCAGCGAGGGATCTCACCTCTACCGCCTCAAGGGCAGTGTCCTGGAGCTTCAGACTCTGGGTCGGCGGATACAACTGGGGAGGATGACCAGTACCTCGCCCAGGCGGCCTCACCTGCTATGCTGAACAGGGGCCTTGTGGAGGGATGGGACATGCAAGGAAGAGGGAAGGAAGCAGCCGTGGCCTTAAGTTAGGTGCCATCCCGGCATTTGCCTGGAGGAGAAGTGGGAAACCACGGAAAACCACTTCCAGGATGGCTGAGGTGGGAATCGAACCCAACTCTACTCAGTTGATCTCCCGTTCCAGCCCTCGTACCACTTTTCAAATTTCGTGGCAGAGCCGGTAATCGAACCCGGACCTCCGGGGGTGGCAGCTAATCACGCTAACCACTACACCACAAAGGCGGGCCTGAAGTACTTTCATTAAAAACCACCCATCCACTTTCCCATGTTGTTGAAACAGGCATAAACAATTATTAATCTGAACTCGACATAGGTCATTACAGTACAATGACGTTAGTATTCATGTCAGAATAACATAGCCTATTATCCGACTGGAATCTTCTTCTTTTTCTCCAACTTTTCCCACATGTGTGGGGTCGCGGGTGCGAACTGTATCGAACAGGTGGATTTGACCCTGTTTTACGATCGAATCCCCTTCCTGACGTCAACCTTATACGGACGGATGTAATCACTATTGCAAGTTTCTGTGGTGGTTGTTAGTGTAGTGCGTTATTTGAATATGAAGAGAAAAGTGTTGGGACAAACACAAACACCCAGTCCACGAGCGAGAAGAATTAATCAGACGCGATTAAAATACCCGACTCAGCCGGGAATCGAACCCGGGAATCCTCTGAACTGAAAGCCTCAACGCTGACCATTCAGCCAATGAGTCACAGTTAAAGGGAATCCTTCTTCTTCGTTTTATGACTCTCTCTTATCTTATTCTTTCAAGCGTTCCTTCACAAGTTTTTCGTCATTTTGATAATTTTCGCAATTTTTCTTGTTGATGTGGGCCGACGATATGAATTTGTCACGTGAAGACAACCACGACAAAAATCACTACCATCGCCAATTAACACAATTGAACAATATTTCTATGTTAGCAATGCGCACTAAGCAACAAAATACTAAATTTATTAATTATGTTATTATATTCGGTTCGGTAAAACTGTATAAGACATAAATGATCGGAAATTGTATTCTCTATAACTTTTGTTATGTAGTATTTATCGGTAGGACTATTAATAACCATTTCACTCAGCGTGAATAAAATTGTTTATTGTGATGTCTTATTCCTTAACTTTACATACCGTTTTTCATCAAATTCTGTTCAGACTTTTTCTCATGATGCGAATGCGTAAATACATTTCGACAGACAGACAGAGATGATAACAAAAAATCAAACATTTTATTTCCTTCTTACTGTGGACACGACTGAAACAAAAATATGCCATTCTTTTTCATTCTGAGCAATGTACAGACAAGACTTTTATTTTGTATAATTATAGACTCGTTTATACACTCATGTTCTTAAAAACCAGAACACCGTGAAAGACTGGATATAGGAAGTTCATATTCACAGGACATGTGCATTAGTATGTTCTGAAGAAATGATTAGCATTTGAACCATGTCGGCCCTCAGGTTCAAGGTCCACATCGATATCTCGGCGCACCACCACCGACTGGTAAAATGTGCCTGTGGCTCTCGTTGTCACTATAAACCAAAGGTAATGGACCAGTGTGACTTGAGCAGACGTGCAGGATGCGAGAACTGTACCTTCAAATGAGTTAGTTTGGAAGAGGGCGCGTTATTGGCATGAGAGAACGTGATGCATCCATTCGGGAAATTGCTGCTCGTGTGGGACGAAGTGTGTCGGCAGTGCAACAGGTGTGTACAGAATGGTTCACAGAATACCTTAGAACACGACGAGATGGCTCTGGTCGTACCACCCAGACCATCCTCCGAGAAGATCGACACCTCATCCGAATGGCATTGCAGGACAGATCTGCGCCCTCCTCGGCTCTAGCGCAACAGTGGAAAAGTGTAACACTTCGTACACTATCAGGAGTGATATTCCGTCGCCGTTTATTACGGTCTGGGTTGTCGGTGCTTCGTCCAATTTTCCGCCTACCTTTGACTAACGTGCATAAACGTGCTAGACTGCAATGGTGTATGGAACAACCTCACTGGGGACAGGAATGACAGCGGATAGTGTTTTCGGACGAATCCAGGTTCTGTTTGTTTGAAAATGATGGCCGCATTTTGGTTCACCGCAGACAGGGGGAGGTGTAGGCATCACATGTATTACATTTATTGCATTCACACAAGACGTACAGCGCCAACTCAAAGCCTTATGGTCTGGGGTGCTGTTGGGTACAACCACAAATCACAGCTGGTGCGTGTTCAGGGCACTGTGACCAGTTTGACTTACGTGAATGACTTCCTGCTATCCGTAGCCATACCCTTTCTGCACGACATCCCAGACGCTACATTTCAGCAGGACAATGCGCGGTCACATGTTGCTGCACGAACACGTGTCTTCTTGTTGTCACATTATGTCAAACTGTTGCCCTGGCCCGCCCGATCACCGGACTTGTCGTAAATCGAAAATGTGTGGGATATGGTGAAACGACGGGTGCGGCGCTGTGACCCAATGCCAACCACCAAAGATGAACTGTGGAAGCATGTGAATACAGCATGGATGGCTATACTCCAAGACGCCATTTGCGCCTTATACGCGTCGATGCCATCAAGCATGGAAAAAGTTATCAGTACCCATGGAGAACCCAGTGCCTACTAGGCAACAGGATATATGCTGAATCTAGCTGACTGAAATGATAATCGTTTCTGCAGAACATATTAATGAACATATCCTGTGAGTATGAACTTCCTATCTCTAGTCTTTCAAGGTGTTTTTTATGAACATGCGTTAAGTGTGTGAAGTTTTATTCTATTTAATTATGTATACATCCTGTCTCATTGCCTATATAAATTGTGTATGACATAAGTAGCATTTTGTTACTTACATGTACAGTGGCAATGATATGATGCCATACTGTAAATAGCTGGTGACACAGCTAGTGATATCTATACTACTCTAATAAGCAAAATGGTACCAGCTGGAAGTAATAGTTTTTAATTTAAAAGAGAGGCCAATCTGCAAAAAGGTAATTATATTTTGAATTACTATATGTTGAAGATTTAACTTGAGCATTGTATGTGCATTTTTTTTTAGATTCGATTATACTGCCTTTGGATCCACTTGAATCACTGTCAGATGAGACCAGTGTACTACTGGATGGGAAGGAGACCACTACAACACTTCAGAGAGAGGAAACCATTCTCCTACTGGATGGTGAAGGAACCACTGTACCTCAGGACAAGGATGCAGAGGAACCACAGCATGACAGGTTTGAAAGTGTAACAACAAGGTATGAACATGTGGGAAAGAAACGAGAAAAGAACTTGAATGATGTGTATGAAACAGTAGAAAGTATGGCATCATCACAAATAGTGAAAAACAAAAAGCGAATAACGCATATGATGACCATCGGTGAAATGAAACAGAAAATTTATGATATAGATTTAAAAATTAAAGAAGAGGAACTAGAAGCCAAAAGAAGGAAATATAAAACAGAAGAGGAGGAATCTAGATTAAGAAGGGATATTTTGAAAGCTGAGTTAGAAGGCAAAAGAAGAAAGTGTGAAGCAGATGACGAGGAATTCCGATTAAAAAGAGAAATTCTAAACACAGAGCTGGAAACTGCAAAATTAAAATTGCAAAAAGAAAAACATCTCTAAGTTTGGAGTATACTACATTTAGTTTTATTGCTTTTACAGTTTATTAATATTTTTATCTTGTACTTTGTAGATATTGATAATTTATTATTAAAATTTATTTCGATGAATTAGTCATTACTTTGAATAATTTCATACTTCATTAATATTAATTATTATTGAAGGATGTACAAATACAAGAGATAGATACAGTTTTTATTTTCTGGAAAACACTGTGTTAATTTTTGTTGTTCTTATAGACATTATATAGGCTTTTTGGGTTCATGCTGATTATTTTCTCGACACGGCATACGCTCAAAAAGCCTATATCATGTCTACAAGTACCGGTACGGGCCATGAAAGCATCAACAGTAACAATGTTGTTCTTGTTAAATATCTATTGAGAGGAGCAAGCTCCACGGGCAAGTGAACTATCTCGATATCGGCATTTCCTTCAGGTAAGTTTTCATTATCTTCATTTGCTACGGTGTGCAGAATTGCTATCGCCACATTGCGTGGTTTTGTTCTGATTCCTATATCCAGAACTGAAACCTCTTCCAAACTCCGAATAACCTCTGTATTACATTCCTTGTACCTAAATGCGATCTTTAATACCTTTCTTCAGCTTGTGTTAAAGGATGATCAAGTGGGGTTAAGAGATACGACCTACACGGGTAGCTGCTATCTCCTTCTCCTTATAGAAAACTGTTGTAAGATATTTATTATTTTCAAACTTGGCGCACAGCAGATATTCATCATATATTGCACTGCCATGAACTGAGTCGTGCCAACGTACAACATCAATGATCTTCAGATTCGCTGCAAATACAGACTGGACATTAAAAGGAAAATACATTTTTCTGTTTCAGGACA
Source organism: Anabrus simplex (assembly GCF_040414725.1). Lineage (NCBI taxonomy): Eukaryota > Metazoa > Arthropoda > Insecta > Orthoptera > Tettigoniidae > Anabrus > Anabrus simplex. The sequence continues at coordinate 146,879,438 of NC_090279.1, read as the reverse complement.
TCTCACTTGAGTTTCCACCAGGGCTTTGATTTTTAATATTAGGGAGATTTCGATTTGCAAAGAATCATGTTTTCCTATTTGTTGAGAATTGCCCTGAGGCATAGTTCTAAACTGTTTTGTCATTCTTGCGATGGAACACTTTACCGTTCTTATTATTCTAGAAACTGTAGACTTGATAACATGAATATGATCCCCTGTCGCATTGTGAAGTGCTTCTGTTGCATAATAGCCCAAGGCGATCAGTAACTTGTTACTTGTTGACACTGTCATTCTGCGGGAAGTTTGCTTATTTATATGAGCCCCAGGGTACAGGGGGATCAAGGAAAAAGCCTCCCCGAAGATTGTGGTTACTACAATCGGGCGTTCCCTGGGCAACGGTTTAACCGGCTGATTCTTCCACAAATGTACTGCTACACAGCAACAAGTATGCAAGAGACCTTATCTACGAATAGTCCCATTCAGGGCCAACCAAACACAGAACACTAATCAATTTCCATTGGTAACAACTTACGGATATGTCACTTGAACATCGAATCGCTTTCAACTGCTAAGAGTCAATATCTCTCACGCCTGTTGCGGCAGAATACTGTAAACGTAATAGTAATACAGGAGACTCACACCAAGGATGGCACACATTTTTACAGAAGAGGAAGGATATATGGTTATACTCTGTCTGGAGCCATATATGATGAACAATACGGTATTGCTACATATGCCAGGTCCCATCTCACTGACTACAAAGTAACTTATTAAAACAGAGCAGCAGATGTCTTTATTTTGGCTGTAGAGATTGCCGGCATCACTGTTATAAATAGTTAGAAACCTCCATAAGTCAGTTGGCCAAATCCTTCTGTAAGAGCCTTCAGTCACCCCGTAAGGTATGTCGGTGATTTTAACAGCCGGAGTCATGTATGGGGATATCAGAATGAAGACGACAAAGGAGCAATTCTAAATGAATGGATGGATCTGTTCAATCTTCAACTTATGTACAACGCTTAAGATCCAAGGAACTTTCCGATCTGGTAGATGGTTAAAGGATTATTCCCCTGATCTGTGCATCGTATCTAAATCTGGAAATAACAATATGATACAACGAAAAGTCATCAAGTCTTTCCCACACAGCCAACATAGACCAGTCATTATACATTATGGTACACAAATTCCACTAGTCACTTCCATCCCACATCCTCGATGTAATTTTCAAATTGTGAACTGGGAACTGTTTCAAAAAGGTCTTGATAATACCGTTCAGTGGATTTCCCCAATCCCATCCAATTATGAACGATTTGTGCGTGCTGTTAATGCCAAGAACTACATTCCACGTGGGTTTCGGAAGGAATTCATCCCCGGATCAAGAATGTAATGATTTATATGCTAAATATCAAGAATCTCACGATGATACAAAAGCAGATGCGATTTTTAGAGCTTTCAATAAAAACAGAAGAGAAAAATGCATAAAACAGTGGCGGAACTTAACTTTACACATTCTAGTCGCAAAGCCTGGAACCTTGTAAGAAAACTTTGTACAGATCCACAGTCCCACGTGTGAATGCCAGTGCTGTTGCATCCAGATTAATGAAGAATTCGAAAGCAAAAATTGACAAAGCACATACACGAATCGTGAAAAAATGAATTGTACATAAAGAGAACCAATCTAACACCACATTCTGATTACTCAGGTGACATTGAGGAACTTGATATAGCCTTGAATATGCTAAAAGTAAACAAAGCTCTTTGCTTTGATGGCGTATATCCAGAGTTTCTTATAGCCATCGGACCTAAAACAAAATTGTGGCTCATTCAATTATTTAATGAAATTCTACGAACTGGAAGATTACCAAAGCCTTTGAAGCAGGCTAAGATAATTGCCGTCATGAAACCAGGCAAAGACGGAACAGATGCTTCTCACTACCGACCAGTATCGCTACTCAGCATGAACTATAAGCTACTAGAAAGGCTTATTCTAAATCGCATTCAAGAGGTCATTGATGAAATCATCCCTGTTGAAGAAGGTGGCTTTAGGAAACATCGGAGCTGCTGCAACCAGGTTTTAACATTGACAACTCAGTTGAAGCTGGATTTCAACGAGGTCTCCGATCAGCTGCAGTTTTTGTGGACATTACAGCAGCTTATGACACTGTGTGGAGGGATTGCTTGTTATCGAAGTTTACTGAAATTATCCCATGTCAGAAGCTAGCAGATCTAGTAAACAACATGCTCTCTGACAGACGTTTTAAGGTGTTTCTGAATGGACAATCGAGCAGATGGAGAACTCTAAATAATGGCCTACCTCGGGGATTAGATCTGGCCCCCATTCTGTTTAACTTGTATATCCATGATGTGCCAGACACGGACTCATTGAAAATCCAGTACGCAGGCAACCTAGCGTATGTCTTCCAGAGTAAAGATCTTAATGCACTGTGAGAATGTACTGACAAGTGATCTGACAAACTGACTGACTACTTCCATAAGTGGAGACTTCAACGTAACCCAAATAAAACTGAGGTTACTGCATTCCATCTAAATAATAAGGAAGCCCATCGGAAAATACATGCGACTTTCGACGAAACCGAAGCACCGCGTAACTACAATCCAAAATATCTAGAATCACTCTGGATCAGTCCCTGACATTCAAACAACAGTGCATCACGTTATCTAAGAAACTTGGCAGCAGAGTGAATCTACTCCGCAAGATTGCCGGATGTAGTTGGGATGCGGACGCCAATACACTACCCTCTGCTGCACTCTCTCTTGTGTATTATGCTGTTGAATACTGTGCTCCTGTATGTCAAAACAGCGTTAACACAACAAAGATTGATGTCCAGCTTAACGAAGCCATGAGAATTATCACTGGTACTGCCAGATCTACTCCCATTCAGTGGTTGCCTGTCTTAGCTAATATTGCCCCGCAAGATCTAAGGAGGAAAGCAGCTAAGGTAAACTTGCTCAAGAAGATCTCTTCTCATAATAACTCTCCCTTGTACGATGCCCTACAGGACCTAACAACAACTCGTTTGAAATCACGCAAACCATCCTGGACTGATTTTAAAAGTATCAGTTCTTTCGACATGACCTCCGACTGGCGAACGTTGGCACGAACATGCACCCAACAACGGTCACTTGGTTCAAGATCCAACAAAAAAGGTTAAAGGATTCCAAATGCTGCGACGAAGCTGAACCAAATAAGAACGGGTCAAGCGAGGTGTGGTTACATGTTGAAAAAGTGTGGTTTCCGTTCATCTGCTGACTGAGACTGCGGAGCAGAGGATCAGACAATGGAACACATTGTTAAGGAGTGCCCACTTCGAACATTTTATGGTGATCTGAGGCTTCTGCACCAAGTGACTCCGAGTGCTCTGGACTGGTTGTCAAATTTGGAAATTTCCGTTTGATATTAGATATTTTGTGCACTTGTAAAGCCATACGATATATATAGGTACAGTAGTGTAGTTCCCCGAAACTGTTATGCGTGGCCTTCCTACTTTGTATCTCGTGTTTCACTCCGTATACTAGACCAGTTGTTTTCAAAGTGTGTACCACTAGGGGTACGCAAATTTACCGTAGCTTCTAACTGTTTTCAGTGAGCAGTACAGAAGTAAGTTGAGCCTTCTCATTTTCATTACAATCTTGTTTTGAGTTAGAGTTTTTGTCTACCACTACACAAGAATCCCATTCCCGAACTATTCGTTCTAAAATATGGCAGATTGTGCCTCCCACTGACTAGGTATGTAAAATGCTTACTTATGCTGCATTGTCCTTTTTATTTTATTTTTGTTATAAAATCCACGCATTCACTTCACTTCAATTTCTTCCGTGGTAGTGTAAATAGTACAATTGTAATTGTTGCATTAATAATTATTAGAGGCCGGATTTTCATGCACAATCAAATCTTAAAATATGCATGCATTCATGCACTATGATGTGGCAAAACATGCACAATAAACTGAAAAGTACGCAATACCAAAATTCAGTTCCTTTTGAAACTTTGTACTACAACTACGTAATTTCTCCAAATTGTCTCGATTTAAGCTCATCCGTTTATCTGCCAGCGCATTCTTAAGCACAGAAAATGATATTTCTACGTCGCAAGAAGTGACATGTGCATACTTAATCGAAGACATTTGGGACAAAGTGAGGCCAAATTGTACTTCTCTTGCATTTTCACCACAATGCGTCTTTTATAAGGTTGACGAATTCAGAATAAGAATTTCAACGGATCACTTTGTTCAACCTATCTCTAGCTGCCGCAGTTACTTCTCCATGCGATGAATGCAGACACATTTGAATGTCCTCAATAACTGGTAACGAATGCCTTCTGCGATAACAAAGGCGTGTGAAGAGATAGAGTTCTGGGCTGGAAATTCTAGGACAACAGCGGAAGAGGGTTCTGTGCAAAACCAAGATTTGTAAGTCGCTATCTCATTAACACGGCGTAGCAGAAGTGCTGTACAAGTGTTATTTTGTTCGCCTAACATAGGCGAAAAAATTAGCCATGAATGAGTACTGCGCAATTTACGGTTCAATTTATAGCAATGTATAACTGCAACACCTTATTCCTTAGAGACATCAACGTGGGGCCTTCCGGCTTACGTCAATGTTTACTCAAGCAGCAGATAAGAAAGTGCTTGGGTAATTGTATTATAGAAACTCTACCGTATGTACTAAACTTTGGTTGTCTTATAGGATGCCAGGAAAACATTCTTTCTGCCTCTCAGTAATAGGCATACTGTATAACGTGGAAACATTGTCCCGAATTCTGCAAACCGACATTCATAAAAGGCACTATCATGCAAATTAACATTATACAGGCGCCAGAGCCAGAAGAAAAGACATATCATGCAATATAAAACGTCCAAATATTCGCTATTAAATATACAATCTTCAAAATATGCATTATGGATGAATCTTTCCTAAAAAGGCAGGGAAAAGGACGGTTATTTATAATCGTTACGCCACAAAACGAATATTTGCGAAGTTTGAGAACTGTAACCAGCGAGCATACTCGTATACATATTTCGTATAACATTAAAACAATGGACCCTGCACCAGCGGAAACATCAAGAAGAAGATATATTGTTGCTAGGCAATGAAAATCTCGTGATTTGATTCCACTGGCGAAAAAACAACGTTTCTCCACCAGTCTTGTGAAGGCTTGCCACTTAGCATGAGAAGGGAATAGGAGATTCCAATGGTCGAATAATTGGGCTATCCTTAAGCAATGAAAATGCCAGGAAGAATTCTCTGGCCATTGCTGACCGCTCAGTGTTGGGCTTATTCTGTAAACTTTACTCCGAAGGAGTTAAGAGGTTTCCTTTGCCCAGCGACGATATAAATACATTATTCCTGTTTTGGCCAAGAGGGTGGTGTAGCGGCTTAACTGCTTGCCTGTCATCCTGGAAACCATGGTTTAATTCTTAGCCTTCCTGGGTTGGGATTTTGAGCCACACCCTCCCCATCTATCACTACATAAATCAGCGATTCAAGCAATAACTTAGTGAAATATTCACGGGGAACAATATTTGAGGCCCGGATCGTGTCGACCGGGCAAGGCACATACATAACCCTGAGCTGAAAACCCCCCCTTGTATTCAGGTAACAAGGGCAAGACTACATCTATTAGAAATAAAAGAAGAAATGGTTTAAACCAGGGGATTTATTAAATAAATATGAGAGAAAAATTAAAGCAAGAAAAGAAAATCACACAAAATAAATAGGGAAATTCATCGTATTACTGATGGACGTACCTTGTTCTTTCTCACATAGTTGAAACATGGCGTGAAAACTCACTAATACTCTTAAAAAAAATGATACGTAATTTAAAATGCTCACTGCTCCTCGACACATCGCTATTACAATACCAGCAGCTTCCTTTCATCATAAACTATTCAACTAGGTCGCCCGTTTTACCAAGATTCAAATATCCAAGGCACTGCATCATGTATTCATTAGGCAACTAACAATGCGAAAAGTTCGCATAACAATAAGCCGTGCCGGGGAACAAAAGGCAGATAAGAATAACGACAGATGAGACTGAGCACAGCCTCCATGGACCAATCAAAGCCGAGACAAGACCCAAAGAATACAATAGGTACGCCCATGCGCAAATATGAAACCAACATGGCGGGTACTCAAGCTGAGCATCAGCCATGAATAATAAATAAATATAACTCTGCGCTGAAAACCAAACAAGGCGCAGAATTTGAAAGACAAATACAACAGGTCAACCGGCATATCAACCTTTCCTCTCCCACACATTCGAACTCACATGCATACCACATTCACGCACACACAATGAGGGTATCGGGAAAATAAAACACGAACGGCCGTTCAGATTTCGTGGTCAAATACAAACCATAAATTGTGACTCCACGGTCATTATCAGTGGGTCTCAATTACTCAAATGTTTGCGTGCGGCGTGCAATTACACATAAGGTCAGAATTGGACATTACTTTATTCACATCACTGGCATGTTGCGCCTTGTACAACCTGGATTGGTGTCTCCTGCGGTCGAGACAAGGGGCACATCACGAGGATCACGCAGTATTAAAGCACGCAGTGCACCAAATCATAACCACAGAGACCCTTTTCCAATTATAACAACAAGACCACAAATACATTCATTCAAAGCACATCGGATGACGGAGCGGAAAGATGTACGCCATCGACCGTAACATACGGGAATAAAACGTCACCAAATTTAAATATAAACCAACTATCACGTACCTGTGATTATCAATGGTAAAATCGAATAGCAGTTAGCGTGAAAGGTCCAGGCTTGAACACATTGAATGAATATTTGAGGCATAAAAATGCCACACCGAACATAGCGGCAGCCATTGTTAGTATCTGCCCCACATAGAACAGCAAAAGAACTCCACAGAGTAAAAATTATCGCTCAGCAAAACGAACGACCTCACAGATAAAAACATAGCGTGTGCTGCTCCCTACTGGACGTCATTAGACTGACACACAAAACTGAAGGAAGCTATTTACATAATTAAATGTCAAATCGTGGAACATGCGATAAGCATGGTTCAAATATCCAGCGGCACCGCCTTTTAAAATGCTCCGAAACTCGTTGATCAGACGAGTGGACGCATTTTAAAAGAGGTCCATAACTTAAAACTACGAGCGCGCGCCCACTTAACCTAGGTACTTATGAACTACTTATATCTACAATTATTTACGAACACATGAAATTTACAAGAACAGTCACCACATTATACATTTTAAATGAGAAAGTCTGCCTCATGGGAGGTCTGTATTAGCTTGTCACGTGCAACGCTGATTTACATCAGTCCATTATTACACTGTTTCATTCGCGCACTCAGGTTGAAATCTAGGCATTCAAAAGTCAAGGCGGTTGGGTATAATATTTCCATGCACTCAGGGATCTGGATGTGAATTCAGTTCAACTCCAGCAATTCGAACCACTTCCCTTTTTTTTCTATTTCCTTTCTTTCCTTTCTTTCATTTCCGTTCTCATTCATGAAACACGAATTTTTACCTGAAAGAAAAGGCATGTTAGAAAACTGGGAATTCATTAAGGACAGGGTTAATATACACCACTACAGATACGTAAGATATGGAAATATACGAGGTTTACTGGCTTCTTTGATGGTAAGCCTTTACCATCGAGACGTGAGCTTTGCTCACCCTCTTACTTACTACGTCTTCCAGTTCTACTGTCACAGGTCCCAGGAATCTGGTTACCTTTTTAGGCTGAGACCATTTATAACATAATTTGGCCGTGACTTGATTTGCCGTTGAGCTCAATGGAAAAACTTTCACTACGACCAAGTCTCCAACTTCAAGCTTTACTCTCTTTCTGTTCCGATTGTACCTCTCAGCCACACGGTCTCGAGCCCTGGTTAACTGTGTCACTGCTTCCTTCCATTTGGCCTCTACGTCCATCGTCCTGGACGGTTTGGACAGATATCCAATATTCCACTTCAATTGCAGTGGGTCGACGAGATCTCTACCTAGAAATAGAGCAGCCGGGGCTTGCCGGTGCGACTCATGTACACTGCTGTTGAATGCTAAAACAAAGAAATCAAGATTACAGTCCCAGCTGCGCTGGTCAGCGTTGTGGAAGGCCGTCAAACAAGCTTTGAGATTTCGATGGAACCTTTCAACGTGCGAGGGTTTGGGATAGTGAGGGCTTAAAAACACATGCTTGATTCCCCACCCAAAGCATAAGTGTCGGAGCTTACGACAGTTAAAGGTGGACGCATTGTCGGTCACTATCGTCTTAGGGGGTCCGTAAATTCCAAAAATGTGCCGGGATAGGAAATGCACAACGTTGTTCGAATTTATCTTGCGCACGGGAAATAGCCAAACAAATTTTGAAAATGCATCAACGACGGACAAGATCCCAACGTTGCCACTCTTGGACTTGGTGAGGGGGCCAAAATAGTCAATGAATAACCTTTCCCCGGGGCATGTCGCTATGTCAGCAGAATGGGGTCCAACGAGAGAAGACTGCGCGGGTTTAGCCCTCTGGCAAACATCGCAACTTCTTACATACTCCAAAACATCACTTTTCAAGTTAGGCCAGAAGTAGTCGCGAGAGATTCGATTTAAAGTTTTATATTGACCTAAATGAGCGCCCAGATAGGAGTCGTGATAAAACTGAAGTAGCATGGGCCTCAATTTCAAGGGTACGTAAATTCTGTCACTACCATTTTTCCGACTTCGACGGGACAACAATCCTCTCTTAACACTATACGACTCGTCTTCAAGAGAGCCATCCGCGATTCGTTTCAACAACTCACGACACTCGGAGTCGTCCTTCTGGTGTTCGGAGATATCCGTGAAGGACCATGGGAAATTTTGCAAAATACTAATGGTGTTATCTTCTTCGGTTGGGACACGGTCTTCCTCAGGTTCGACCGCACTCTCCTTCACTCCCTCGAACATGCGCGACAAGCAGTCGGCTACAACATTGTCCTTTCCACGTACATGTACGACAGTAAATTTGTACGCAGATAATCGGAGAATCCATCTGGCGGTTCGACCAAGTCTTTTCACATTAGCGCTCATCCACGAGAGAGCTTGATTGTCCGTGTGGATGTAAAAATGGCGGTGCTCAAGATACGAGCGAAACTTTTCGACACCCAAAACTACTGCTAGGCATTCTTTTTCGTAAATGGAATACCTCAGTTCAGCTCCATGTAGTAGTTTACTGAAGTACGCGACGGGGACTAGCTTACCCTGCTCATCGGCTTGATTGAGCACCGCGGACACAGCGAGCTCGCTGGAGTCGCATTGCAAGATGAAATCGCGGAAAAAATCCGGACTATGTAATACAGGGGCTTCACAGAGTGCCTGTTTCAATTGTTCGAAGGCCTGGGTTTGATCATGGCTCCAGACAAAGCGACAACCTTTTCTTTTCAGCAGGTTTAAAGGGGCCGAAATCTGAGAGAAATTTTTGATGAACCGGCTGTAAAATCCTACCATACCAAGAAATCTTCGCACACCGCGAACGTTTTTGGGCGGGGGAAAATCTTTGATGCACTTAACCCGATCAGGGTTTACAGCGATTCCAGAGTCAGATATAACGTGGCCTAGAAAATTTAGCCGTTTGGTACAAAGAGAGACCTTCTTTGGGTTGATCGTGAAGCCGTGCCTGCGCAACCGACTGAGAACTTCGCGAAGATGGGCCAGGTGCTCGTCGAAGCTGGGCGAAAAGATCAGAAGATCGTCCAAAAAATTAAATACACAGGAAAATTTGAGGTCACCGAAAATTGAATCCATCACGCGGCTAAGCGCTTGTCCTCCCACAGAAATGCCCATCGGGACTTTATTGAATTCGAACAATCCAAACGGAGTGGCGAAGGCAGTACAGGGGCGACTTTTAAGGTCCAAGGGGATCTGATAATATGCGGAATTGAAGTCAAATACAGTGAAGTACTTGGCGCCATGAAAATGCTGGAAGGCACTTTCGATGGTGGGTAATGGGAAGCTGTCGAAGACAATGTTCTTGTTGACCTTTCTGTAGTCTATCACGAATCTCAGCTTGCCGTCCTTTTTAGGGATTAGGAAGGCGGGACTACTAAAAGGGGACTTGGAGTGACTGATGACCTTCTTGTCTAGCAGGTCGTTGACATATTCCCTCATAGCGGACAACTTCGGGGGCGAACAACTGAACGGAGGGGACCTCACAGGAGTGTCATCTTTGAGTTCGATGCAGTATGAAAAATTCTTAGCACACCCAAGCTTATCGGTCAAGACGTCGGAAAACTCCTCTAACAGGCAGTTCAACATGAGATTTTGGTTTTCGCTGAGCTCACATGAGGCATTGATAAGAGGAGGTTCCGTCAGAGCGGACACAGTGGGACGCTGAAATGGTGTCTCAAAGGGGTAACTGACATCAGATTTAAAGCGAAAGGCAAAGGATCGATTAATGAAATCGAGGGACAAGCCGGTAGCTAACATAAAATCGGTGCCTAGTATGATCGGCGCGGACAGGTTGGGCACAACATGAAACGTCCAATCCCACGACAAACCATGTATCTTGATATGGCACTTGGTTCTACCAATGGGACACACCTCACGACCATCGACAGACACGTACTTTCTTGGGTTCTCACTTTCAGGAAGATATTCTAATTTCATAGAAAGCACTAGGGATTTGTCTACAAGAGAAATACACGAGCCGGTATCCAACAAGCCATACAATACACGAGACCCAATATAAACTTTGGCCCATGGGGTAGATGACGGAAGGCCCCAGATCCTTTTATTGAGACCGACCTTAGGCGCCAACGGCGGGCCATCACGCCGGCGCGCCTCTAGTTTCCCTGCTGAGGGTTACAACGAGGACATACGCGCGCTGTGACACCAACAAGACCACACTGAGAACACTTTGCAGGGGGCCTGGACCAACAGTTCTTTGAGACGTGGCCTAATTTACCACAATTCCCACATGACTTGACTCTACCACCCTTTACAGGAGCAGTGTTGGATGGTTGGGTTGCATTGACATAAAGCGGGGGCGGAGTTTGAGGGCTGGGCCTGCGTTCGGGGCTACGGACGAGACGAGACGGAGGAGGGGAGGCACCAAAACTAACAGATTTGATGGGCGTACGACAAGCGACGTCAGGAAAAGAGCACTCGGATGGGATGGGAGGCGGACGGTATTGTTTGTTTTGGCTGACTACCCCCTCGAATTCGCGACCCAGGTTGATGATGTCGTCGACGGTCTGAACTAGAGACCGTTTAATGTGTAGCTTGTAGTCGGGGGCAAGATTTCTATAGAATTGGTCGAAAATCTCGTCTTCGGGCACCTTAACATTCATGCGGTTAAATAACGTCAAAATCCCAGTGGCATAGTCGTCGATGCTTTCACCTACTCCTTGCGTTCTACGGAAGATTTCCTGCTTCAGACAGTAGTCCATATCAGATACCCCGAATCGCTCCTTTATGCGGCTGGCGAATTCACTCCACGTTATGATACTCCCTTTAATAAGCCTATACCATTTTAGAGCCGGCCCTTCTAGCATTCCCGGGATGACGGGCACAAACAAATCGAGAGGTAACGAGCTACACTCAGCTATGTCCTCAACTCGCTCCAAAAATTCAATTACACTGGAGGTTTTCCCTTCACCAGAGAAATTTAACCTCCATTTTCTCACAATTTCAAACACGGGGTTCACTTCAGCATGCCGGTCGGAACTGGGCCTAGGAGATGGGGAAGTTAATCGCTTACGATTTTCGTCAGGAATACGATTACGAAAGGTAATGACATTGTTATCGTCAGGGCATGAATTACAGCGATTGCTTCCCGCGGACGAAACATGGAGTTCATTCGTCCCTTGCTCCATTTCGCTTTCCGGGTTAGGCATGTCGCTAGTAACCCTATCGTTACGATTATTTATTTCTACAGCCTTCTGATTATCCATATCGCAACCCAAGTTTCAAAGGTTTGAACACGAGACACATACACAATATAACAACAATGGATTTGAATTCAACAATGGACATAAATTATAGATCACACTTAAAATTAGGGCCAGAGACTAACTGAATCATGAGATTAAATTAAAGCGACCAGAACTGACTTCGAATGGGTTTCCAGCTCTACCTCGTCCGATTTCCTTTCAGAGGAGGTATCCCAGTCGAGCACGCTTCTGCTACCATTTACTGAGCCACACCCTCCCCATCTATCACTACATAAATCAGCGATTCAAGCAATAACTTAGTGAAATATTCACGGGGAACAATATTTGAGGCCCGGATCGTGTCGACCGGGCAAGGCACATACATAACCCTGAGCTGAAAACCCCCCCTTGTATTCAGGTAACAAGGGCAAGACTACATCTATTAGAAATAAAAGAAGAAATGGTTTAAACCAGGGGATTTATTAAATAAATATGAGAGAAAAATTAAAGCAAGAAAAGAAAATCACACAAAATAAATAGGGAAATTCATCGTATTACTGATGGACGTACCTTGTTCTTTCTCACATAGTTGAAACATGGCGTGAAAACTCACTAATACTCTTAAAAAAATGATACGTAATTTAAAATGCTCACTGCTCCTCGACACATCGCTATTACAATACCAGCAGCTTCCTTTCATCATAAACTATTCAACTAGGTCGCCCGTTTTACCAAGATTCAAATATCCAAGGCACTGCATCATGTATTCATTAGGCAACTAACAATGCGAAAAGTTCGCATAACAATAAGCCGTGCCGGGGAACAAAAGGCAGATAAGAATAACGACAGATGAGACTGAGCACAGCCTCCATGGACCAATCAAAGCCGAGACAAGACCCAAAGAATACAATAGGTACGCCCATGCGCAAATATGAAACCAACATGGCGGGTACTCAAGCTGAGCATCAGCCATGAATAATAAATAAATATAACTCTGCGCTGAAAACCAAACAAGGCGCAGAATTTGAAAGACAAATACAACAGGTCAACCGGCATATCAACCTTTCCTCTCCCACACATTCGAACTCACATGCATACCACATTCACGCACACACAATGAGGGTATCGGGAAAATAAAACACGAACGGCCGTTCAGATTTCGTGGTCAAATACAAACCATAAATTGTGACTCCACGGTCATTATCAGTGGGTCTCAATTACTCAAATGTTTGCGTGCGGCGTGCAATTACACATAAGGTCAGAATTGGACATTACTTTATTCACATCACTGGCATGTTGCGCCTTGTACAACCTGGATTGGTGTCTCCTGCGGTCGAGACAAGGGGCACATCACGAGGATCACGCAGTATTAAAGCACGCAGTGCACCAAATCATAACCACAGAGACCCTTTTCCAATTATAACAACAAGACCACAAATACATTCATTCAAAGCACATCGGATGACGGAGCGGAAAGATGTACGCCATCGACCGTAACATACGGGAATAAAACGTCACCAAATTTAAATATAAACCAACTATCACGTACCTGTGATTATCAATGGTAAAATCGAATAGCAGTTAGCGTGAAAGGTCCAGGCTTGAACACATTGAATGAATATTTGAGGCATAAAAATGCCACACCGAACATAGCGGCAGCCATTGTTAGTATCTGCCCCACATAGAACAGCAAAAGAACTCCACAGAGTAAAAATTATCGCTCAGCAAAACGAACGACCTCACAGATAAAAACATAGCGTGTGCTGCTCCCTACTGGACGTCATTAGACTGACACACAAAACTGAAGGAAGCTATTTACATAATTAAATGTCAAATCGTGGAACATGCGATAAGCATGGTTCAATTTTCAGTTGAAAAATCCATTGGTGTCAAAAAGGACATGAGAACTTAAGGTACTAAATTTATACTGTACGATATTCTTTGTCGGTTTGGCAACCTAATTCATTTGAGGAACAATAAATATTATTACTAAACATCCAGAAGTAAAGCAGACTGATCGATCTGAAGTTGTCATTTATCTTGGATCAATGAGTGTTGCCAATTGTGGCTTCATACCTCAAGTTGCGAGCAGAAAAAAAAAATTATTCCATTTTAGACGCCTGAAGATAGGAATTATATTATATATTTAAAAACCAGCTATCTGTATAAGCCTTTTTGTCTTCTCAGATAATTCTTTCCTTTAATTTCATTAAATATTAAGAGAAATATTTAGAGGAAATACGCACAAAATGTCGTTCAACGCGGTTAACCAATTTATGCAGCATTGTGTAGCATGTGCTGCGACGAAAGGTAGCAGGGGTATATATTTTTACCAAGGTCATGTACACAGGTATAATTTACCCACTTGCCGCCCGTATTCGACAGTCTAGAAGTCTCACTCAGCCAATATGTATGTTACTGGTACTTTGTTAGAGTAATGTCAAACATTAATTTATTTTTAATTGTTTAATCACGCGGTTTTTCTATTTAATTGTAATACATACGTAATTATTCATGTTTTGGTGAAAGTTTTATTGTATAGTATTGAATCAATATGTCAAAAAATATTATTACCGCACTTAAGTTCGTAGATTGTCAAACTTTACGTCTTTATCGAAATTCGTTCAGGGAGTGTCAAAGTTGTATAATTTTGTGGCTATTCTCTTATATTTTGATATCTACACCCCCACCGCCCTCTATATCCCGCAGACCGGAGTACTTTTTGTCGTTTACAAACGTTCGTACTCCCCCTCCCACTTCTGATTTTCAATCGCCGCTACTGGATGAGACAGTGCGAAAAGGAATATATTTACAGCTGGTAAATGTTTTAAATTGTGAGTGTATTATTTACTAGTCACGTGATTGGTGAATGAAAAGCACCAGTAAGAGAAAACACACCTAGAAAGCGAAACCCTTCACACACCTTCGCCACTATTCTACTTTGATAAGTCGTGTCTGACTCTAGGTTAGAAGATTTAGAACTCAACTATTTTATTGTACATATTAACATCTTCCTGCTTACACAATTTCCGATTTTGAACAATTTAGTTTCAATATCAGTTTAATAAACTGAAGAAAATGAAAATTGCAACACCCAGAAGGAGTGGTGCTACATTGCTGCAATTGAACATGCAGGATGAGTGTTCGGTTGTGATTCGATGATTACAGTTTCAGCTCCCTCTGACCGCAAGTTTGAACAACAATCAATACGGGATTTGCCCACCACGAGCTGCAATACATTGAAGAATTCGTCGAGGCATGGAGTCAATAAGGCCCTGGATCGCTTCCTGAGGAATTGTGACTCATGCTTGCTGCACTGCACGGGTCAGTTGTTCCAGAGTTGGGGTGGCTGAGGACGGTTGGCCAGTTGTCGACCCATCATGTCCCACACATGCTCAATAGGACTGAGGTCCGGGGATCTAGCGGGCCATTCTAAGGTTGTGATGTCGTAGAGAGCTTCTCTGGAGATACGTGCAGTGTGAACCCGGGCATTGTCCTGCTGAAACGTCCCATTAGCAATGTTCGCCATCACAGGGACAACCACTGGATTGAGTACCCTATCAACGAATTGTCGAGCAGTCATAGTGCCCTCAACAAGCACTAATTGTGATTTCACATTAAAGCCAATAGCTCCCCAGACCATAATTCTTAGCGTTGGCCCTGTGTACCTCAAGACAATAAGACCTGGGCTGCCCCTCTTCCCGGTACGTCGGCGCACACGATTCCGGCGATCACTGTGGGCAAGACAGAAGCGCGATTCATCATTAAAGACGACCCTATTCCATTCGTCGATCCAAGTCGATCTTTCTCGACACTAGGCCAGCCTTGCATGTCACTGTTGTGGGGTCAATGGAACACCCTCTGCAGGGACACGGGCTCGTAGGCCAGCTGCACGCAGGCGATTACCAACTGTTTGTAGTGTAACGTGGGGTGCCACAGCTGCTCAAATTTGCGCTGCTGTTGCATGGGGTTCCATCCGGGTCATCCGAATGTTGCGGCGATCCTCTCTCACAGTTGTCTGTCGCGCTGGGCCTGTGACAGGTCTACGAGTGTGGGTACCTTCACTTGACCACTGCTGCCATACACGTTGTACCGTAGATGCCTGTCGGCCAACACGTGCAGCGACAGTCCTTAGCGATAATCCAGCCTCATACAGCCCAATTATCCGAGCCCTCTCAAACGGCGACAGTTGTTGATAGCGTGCTCTTCTCTGTCGTCGAGGCATATTTGACGGGGAACACTTCACTGCACAGACTGCAAGTCAACTACGTACACCAGAGCCCGTATACTGGAGTTGATTCCTCCCCGACCAATCACGTGGGGAGACCTGTAGCAACAATCCAATGGGTCTGAAACTTTGATCGTTTACATACCTGCATGGCATCGTTATCTTGAAAATCAACACAAACGACCAATGCCTTCATGGTGTTGCAATTTCCATTTTCTTAAGTGTAGTTTTAAATTTGACATTTGTACCATACTTATAATACCAGTGATTTCCGCTGGAAGTATTGATTGAAATTTCTTCTGAGATGATAGGTCAGTCTCACCTGAAATCTTGGGATATACTACGTTCAAAAACCTTACGTTTCAGTGCCCTCATATCCGTTGTCAAAATTTCCTTATATACCTGTGATATCCTGCAATATAATGTTATTATTACGATTAGCATTATCAGTGGTTTAATGTTAACGCGTTTTCTTCTGTTTACATACAGGTAACCAAATGTGAGTTGGAAGAAATGTTCAAAGCGTATTTCAGATTTTTATTGGAGCATTGCTCTATAGTAGACTGAATTAAATAAATAAATTACATTTTTCCTCACAGATGTAAAGCAAAAACTGGCTAGCATAGTGGACGTTACATTAATGAAATTTCCAATTACAGTAAATCGCTATGTAGATGAAATCGTGGTACTGAAAGTTTACAGCTGACAAATTAAAACACCTTCAATTGCACATTAATAGTATCAACAGAGTAAAAAAGGTCTGTCTCCTTAAAATAAACATTCTGGATATGGAATATTATTCATGGTAATCAGCAGCCAGAAAATCTGCAATGTTGGTAAAACTCTGGATGGATACAGTATTAAAAGCATGTCGCATTTCAAGTACCTATCAAAACCACATTGCAAGAAATGTGTTTCTTGTTTTGAAACGTTTATGAGCAACGGCATCCTCCATTCGACTCTCGTTGGCGTTTGGTGAAGTAATTCTCAAGAAAATGACTTTAAATTGTTTGCGTACCGGTATCTTCAGGAATCATGTGGGTGGTGAATGAAAATATCCTGTGAAAACAAAACGCACGCCTCGAGAGCGAAATCCTTTTAACTCATTCGACAGTAAGTTACCGATACTACTTTACAGTGTCGAAGGATGGATATTAAAGGCATTTAAAATGTTGATATACTCACAACAGACACTACTACTTCTATTACTACTACTAAATATTTTCATTCCTTCCCTGCAGGGAGAGGGGGCCTCCTAGACGTTGTACGCCGTCTCTCAGGCCAAAAGTTTTGTATCGAAGAAGGAGATGTGCAGAGAAGGTGAGAGGGTTGGCGGCCGTGGCGTATATTTACTATCCCAGCATTCGTCTAAGAGCAGGAGAAAGGAAAACCATTCTCAGGACAGCCGGCGGTGGGAACCAGCCCCTCTCCGTATCCCGAATACAGAGGCGTAGAGCAATGGTAGAGTCATGGCCGACTCTCCTCTGCTCAGTTGGCCGGCCGGAGTGCAGAGCTGTTGGACGACGGACCAGCGTGGCCACTTGTGGGCCGAGACACACTCTGCATCCGCCGACCCAGCAAACATCACAGATATCCTGAAATGTATGATGGGAACAAAATTTCTTCTTTACCCAGACGACATGCTAGTGGATTTATCAAATAAACAAAATCTACAAACAGCTGCACTAGAACTAGGCAAACGGGTGGAAAGAACAGTCTTATAATATTGATTCAGAGAAGGCCATCCAACAGAGCTGCAGAAAAGGAGGAAGAAACTAGACGAGAAACTTTCTCAATCTGAAAGGCGAGTCCTTAACATTGGATTAGTTTTCAGGTATTCGGTCTTCCGGATGTTCAGACGGAGATTGTATAGGGAGAGACAGTTGTTCCATTATTCAAATTGAAATTGTGCTCCGGTGGTGCTTGCGACCACGACATTGTCGGCATATAGTGGGTCCAAGGAACAATTCTTAGCAGTTACCGGTACTTAAAGTACATAAATCAGAGTGCCTTAGTTCACCTGAAGATGGAAAACAAGAAAGTACTTATCGCGGCTGCAGCTGCAATTGTGACACTGACAAGTCAAAGAAGTGGCCATAGGTTTTCGGTGAAACCATCGTTGCAGGCGAGAAATACATAACAAAATACCGTTTAAAGGATTTAAATCAATATAACAGTGCAGAATGGATGATAACAGATTGCCAAAACAGATATTCATGTCCCTTTGGGAAAAGAGAGTCAACAACAAACCGAATATAACAGGTCAAAAAAGATTTAGAAAGAAATACGATAAGAGAAGATGAAACTATAAACAAGGAGATTTTTATAAGAAAGTTTTAAGAAGGGAAGGATAACAAAGAATAATGAAAAGGAAACTCGGAACAAAGTGGTCTGATGTGAGAAGAATAAAGCATAGTGCAATTAGGAAGGAATACTTGAAGGAACGGAAGAGGAAACAACAAGGAAGAAATACCATAATTGAAATTGGTATGTGGTCCATAGGAGGCCCCATTGTAAAGAAGAGAGAGAAGACCTGCCGTTGTGTTCTGAACTTCATTGTGATGAATGTTTAAAAAATTCTTAAAAATAACCATCGCTAATTTCGAATATTTGCTTGGTTTGTAAAGAGAGACACCATTTAGGGAAGCTATGACTTCTCCTGAAACATTTGCTGTAACATGAATGTTTGTGGAGGACCGAGCTCGATAGCTGTAGTCGTTTAAGTGCAACCAGTATCCAGTATTCGGGAGATACTGCTTTCGAACCCCACTGTCGGCAGCTCTGAAGATGGTTTTCCATGGTTTCCCATTTTCACACCAGGCAAATGCTAGGGCTGTACCTTAATTAAAGCCACGACCACTTCCTTCCCACTCCTAGCCCCTTCCTGCCGCATCGTCGCCATAAGACCTATCTGTGTCGGTGCGACGTAAAGCAAATTGTAAAAAAAAAGATTTGCGGAGGGGCTGCCTGTCCGAGGCGGTAAAGGCGTGCTCGGTTCGCTCGGAAGGTCGTGGGATCGAAGTCAGGAAGTTGTAAAATTAAGAAACGAGATTCTCACTTCCGGAGGTGCACGTGGCCCTGAGGTTCACTGAGCCTACATTAAAATGAGTACCAGGTTAATTCCCAGGGGCAAAAGCGGCCGGTCGTAGAGTTAACCTCTCTACCCCATCAAGCGCCCATGTTACGGATAGTGAAAGCCTTTACCTTCTACCCCTCCAAATGCCCTCATGCACTGTACGGAAATGACTTTGCTACGCTTTGCCTTTTTGAAAATTTGTGGATACTGCCGATTCTAACCTGAGCGTTACGTGTTTAAATGCCTAAATCGGCTATTTTGCCGTTTATTCCAACTGCGCGTGAAGCATTAATTGAGGGATTAAATGAATAAACCGAGATAAAAGCTTTATTATTGCAATAGTTCACGTATCTATTTAAATATTTTGGAAATAGGTACATTTTTAAACACGGCTTAAAAACATTGTTTAAAAATGTTCAAAACTCTGTTCACAAAATTATCTCCATGGTTACTGAAGTCGCGTCCTAACGTCCTACAGTAGTGTTTGGTGGATAAAAAGTAAAAGCTTAACTTGGCAGAGAATCCGTTGAACCGGACTGGAATTGCTTCATGTCAAACCCGTATAATATTTGGTAAATTTTACGTTTGACGTGGCCATGTATAATGGCTGACACTTTTTTCATCACATTATACACTTCTTCAGAAATCAGTATATTTTGACTTATTTAGTAAGGATTTTACAATTATTTCTTGGTAAAAAAAACAGGTGGTGTTGGTGCTGATAAAGCAGATTCCTCACTTGTGTCTGAAATATCTGCAGGCAAACGTGTAACCTGTTGGTCCCAATCCTGTAATTATGCAGGCTTGTAAAAGTACACGTAATGAAAGTATTAATAAAATATTGTGTAGAGGAGTGTAAAGTTTTGGATAAGTAAGTAAAGTGTTAGTTATTACAACCAGTGTAGTTTTGTAACAATTGTATGTAGTTATAGAATACATTCATTCACTGATGCCTTTCGCCTAAGTGGATGAAATGATTGCTCCCCATTCCAGTTTAAATTGCTAATGGTGATTTTATTTCGTAATATCCATATCTCAATTAAATATTAGCCTACCAAACTTATAAAATGCCTAATTTAAGTGGATATACTTTAGGCCTTCCTTACTTTATTAATGGTTTAAAATTACTGCTTATTTTCCGATGGCAATTTCTGAAGGAGAGAGGATGAGACAAGCGATGGAATAGACCAGAAATGTAATTTACCATACTGTCTGAGTAGAGTTGCATGGACGGTGATCAAGTTGCGATTTAGGTTCCGATAAATACTGGGAGTGATTTTTTTAACTACAAAGGGTTTTTGCATTATGCTTTTGTTTGCTGTAGTAGATGCGACTTACTGTTTGACATATATGGCAGTGGGTTGCCAAGGAAGACTGTCTAATGGAGGAATGTTCGAACATACAACGTTCAAGGAGATGATAGAAAAATCGGGGTTAAACACACCAGAGCCATGTAAATTGCCTGGAGGAATTTACCCTGTTCCATTAGTTTGGAAACTGATGACGCATTCCCCTTGAAATTGTGGATCATGTAACTATACACTGGCACACACGATAAGGGGACAGACATAAAGGCGTTCAACAATCAATTACCAAGTATCCTGTCAGTAGTTGACGACCACATGTCCACACATTTTCCTCAAAAGAAGCGACACATCAAACGTAACATTTACACCATTCGCCACTTTCATCGTAGAACATCCCATGACACATGGAAAATGGAGAATCGATGGGATGACAGAATGAATGACTGAAGGAACATCGCATTTTTGGTCCCATTATGAGGACACCAGAAAACAGATTACCTAGAAACATCATAGAGAAACTCTGGAATCTAAAGCAACCAGTAAGATGGAATAAGGAAATTAGAGAGCAGTAGCGGCCGGCCCTTCCGCACGGTGTCCTCCCTAGAGAACGAAAAGCATCTTCTTAATTTTCTCTAGACATTTGAAGCCAAACATTGGACTCGAATAATGCTAAGAAAATTGCATTTCATTGTAAAACTGTAAATTCTCATCAATAAGGAAGACTGTTCGGCACTATCAAACTTAGGTGACTGACTTCGAGCGCGCACTTCACTGGTAAACTTTCTTCAGATTGAATATAAGGTACGGACTCTCGAGTTTCCATCCGAAGATATAGTATGGGTGAGGGAGTTGAGATGTAAGGGGGAAGCGTGCCGGTGGACGGTTTCGTGGAGAGGAAGGGTGCGGGAAGAGGCTTTCACTTGGGCAGAGTCCGTAGCAGTAAAGTTGTCCTCACAAACCCCTATACGAGCATGCGCCAGCCAGATCTCCATGGTCGCATACAGTAACATTAAATAATAATTTATGATCCTGTTTGCATTGTTATTTAGATTTTAAGAAGATAATAATTATATTGAAATGTAACATTTTAGACCAGGGATTTTGATTCAAATTGGGCCTCTGGCTTAAATCCCACGTTTTGTGAGAGTTGGAAGCCGTGAATTGTTTTGTTTTCGCGCGGAAGACTCGAATGAGTGAGTAGGTTTTGGTCAGCAGCAAAGAAAAAGTTGTGGGGAAAAAGTACTCTGGCAGCCCCACCGTCCTGAGAGTCCACCGGCCGCCACTGTTAGAGAGGATATGGAAGTACTAGAAATAACTCTGGATGATTTGAAAAATAAAATTTAAAGGAACTGAAAAACATAATAAACCAAAAATAGACAAGAGACATGCAATTTAGAGAGGCATTTACAGATGAAGAACGACAGAAATGACCAGAACGAATGAAAAGCTACTGGGCAATTCGGGAAGAAATCTTATCGAAGATGACCAAAAAATGGTTGACTGAAGTGGTCCAATGAGAAAGTAAAATCAGAAAAAGAATTTAGTTATTTGTATGTAGGCTATACAATTATTTGATTTTAATTAGATTAGGAAAATTAATCTTATTTCTGTCACAAACGTTAATTTAGAAAATTATGTTAGGTTAGGTTAGGTTAGGTTATATTAGGTTCTAGGTAGCCATTAGTTCTTACCTGACTATTTTGAGAATCATCCTTCGTACTACCAGCTTCATACAAGTTTCGGTGTTTACACTTGTCTTTCGAGAAACAAAACATGTTGAAAAAGGTCCATTTTGGTTTTTCGACTTCATCAGCTCCAAAACCATTTTTAAACCTTCTTTGAATCTCGCTAGTATAGATCAATTAAAAAGCTCATTTTCTTCTCTACCTCATTTGTATCCACCTGTATCTTTGGGGAATTTCATTCCAAGCGTCTTGCTTCGGATCCTCATTTTATACTCAAAATCCTTCGAATCCCATAATATCGGATGCTCTTGAAGGAGCTGTATGAGTTTCGAAACAGTGCTCCACTCAAATTCACTAAATACTTCGTTTTCCATTTCACAACGTTATCAAATAAACGAACCACATCAACAACAAAAATACTTGTTTCCCAGCACAACTGGTTAGATATAAGCGTGCCTTAATTTCAATACCTACGTCAACGAAATCTTGATTTTTCAATTGATGGACAAGCCTTAGCAGAAAATATTCGCGCTTGTTTTTATTCACACAGTCAGTACGGGATGCCGCACATTCCACAAATTTTCGTATTTCTCC
This sequence comes from Anabrus simplex, assembly GCF_040414725.1. Taxonomy (NCBI): domain Eukaryota; kingdom Metazoa; phylum Arthropoda; class Insecta; order Orthoptera; family Tettigoniidae; genus Anabrus; species Anabrus simplex. The sequence goes on along the minus strand of NC_090279.1, from coordinate 146,856,665 downwards.
CACACTCCCAGAACGTACTTTGATTTCCTGTTTCCCACTCTTGTACGTTTACGGCCTGAAACCACGTGTTGAGTCACGTCTCAGGAAAGTCGTCACAGTATCAGTCAGCTCGTCTACTTGCTTCACCCTGAATGAAAATTATCACATTAGCTGCTCTGTTGTGTTTACTGTACACCAGAAAGCTAACAAGCAACTTGCCAATCAAGTCCTCTAAAACTTCCCTGCGTAAAATTATAGCACTGCGTGCACTACTGTGTACTTCAGTTGCAACGTGCTCACCTCGAAAGCAAAATATTCTAAGATTATTAATTCAAAATGAAACTAATCAAAAGCATCTATTCCGAGAATTGCGCCATTGTTCTAACTGAAAGTAGGTTGAGTTCCTGACTTAAAATTGTTCATGATTTACATGGATCATCTACTGATATGCATAAAATTGTGCATGGAAGTGAAGAAGCAGTTAGGTTATGATGGTGATGACTTCGGCTGAATAGCAAACTGTGCTGAAAAGCTGAAAGGCTGCAGTTTAATATCTTGGGGCTTGTAACGAGTATGCTATGGAAATTGGTGCCTTTAATACTATAGTCAGTTTGTTAGAAAGGAACCCAAGAAAATTGAATGAAAGACATTCTAGACCTCGTAAATGTTATACTAATATAATTATTACCGTATTATTAAGTCAGCCCTGTGGTGTAGATGTAGTGTGCCCATCTCTCTTGTTAACTTAATCTGAAATTGAACTTACTGAAATTAAATCTATCTCATTGCTGTTTGAGTCATCAGTCAAGAGACTATATGATGCAGCCGTCCATGCCAGCCTATACTTTGCTAACTTTTCCATTTCTGCGTAGGTAACTACTGCATCCTACATATTCTCTTATCCGCTTGTCATACTCATACCTTGGTCTACCCCTACCGTTCTTACCGCCTGCACTTCCCTCAAAAACCAACTGAACAAGTCCTGGGTGTCTTAAGATTTGTCCTATTATTCTATCTCTTCTTCTCATCAAATTTATTCAAATCGATCTCCTCTCACCAACTCGATTCAATATCTCTTCATTCGTGATGCGATCTACCCATCTCACCTTCAGAATTCTTCTATGACACCCCATTTCAAAAGCTTCTATCCTCTTTCTTTCCGAGCTAGTTATCGTCTATGCTTCACTTGCATACAATGCCACGCTCCAAACGAAAGTCTTCAGAAATATTTTTCTAATGCCTATATCAAAGCTCGAAGTGAGCACATTTCTTTTCTTAAGAAAACTTTTCCTTGCTTGTGCTAGTCTGCATTTTATGTCCTTATATTTGCCATCCTTAGTTATTTTAGCACCCAAGTAACAATATCCATCTACTTCCTTTAAGACCTCATTTTAAATCTAATATTTCCTGCATCACTTGCCTTCGTTCTACTGCAGTCCTTTACTTTTGTTTTGGACTTATTTATTTTCATCTTATACTCCTTACCCAAGACTCCGTCCATACCCTTCAGCAACTTCTTCAGATCTAACTCTCAGATAAAACAACAATATCTCCGGGTTTTGATATCCTCTCCTTGGATTGTGATTCCCTTTCCAAATTCCTCTTTGCTTTCCTTTGCCTGTTCTATATAAACATTGAAAATAAGGGGGAAAACTGCAGCCTTGCTTCACTCCTTTCTGGTTAGCTGCTTCTTTTTCAAAGCCCTCAAATCTTATTACCGTACTGCATACAGATTTTAGACCATTCTTCGTTCTCGATATCTGATCCCGATCACCTTCAGAAAATCATATAGCTTGGTCAAGTCAATATTATGGAATGCCTTTTCTAAATCTATGAACGCCATGTACGTGGGCTTGTCTTTCTTTATTAGATCCTTTAAGATCAGACGTAAAGTCATGAATGCTTCACGTGTTCCTACGTTTCTTCTGAAACAAAATTGTTCTCCCAACTCAGCTTCAGCTTGACTTTCCAATTTTCTGTACATTATACGTGTTAAAATGTTGCAGGAATGTGATACCGTACTAAACTAATGGTGTGGTAGTTTTCACACTTCTCAGCACAGGCTTTCTTGGGAATAGGTATACAACATTCTTCTGGAAATCGGATGACACTTCTCCTGTCCCATACGAAAAACACACTAAATGAAATATCCTTGCCATGCCATCTATCTCATAGGTGACACTTAAAACACAGATTATTTTTTCCTACATCTGATTTGGCGAATGTTATCAGCTGTAACATAGTTAGGTGGATTAGGGGGTGGGGAGAGTGGGGCAGTTGGCCCTCTCCCCACTTTGCCGAGAAGAAATTACAATTTTATTCTATTTCAGCCGGCTGAAACTGGAAAACTAGGAATATTTTCTAAAAGCAATTAGTACAAATCCCGTTGTCTTAACAGCTGATTCTTTCCTTTATTTTCTTTTATTATCAGCGCAAATGCGTACAGCGTGTCGTTGATGGCGGCTAACCTATTTGTACAGCGCCACAGCATGTCGTGCATGTGTTGTGAGGAAGGGTAGTAGGAGTATCTTTTTTGCCAAGGTCATGTACACTGAGCTATGATTCACCCGCTTGTCGCTTGGATTAGTCAGTCTGGCAATCATTTTAATTTCTGAGAATTTCTTAGTGTGTAGTCAAAAATTAAAAGATTTTAATTAATTTTAAGACATATGTAATATTGTTACTCTGGTGAAAGTTGTATTTTATAGTACTGAATCAAAATCTCAAAAATTTTATTACCGCACTGAAGTTGGTAAACTCTCAATCTATACCTCTCTGCTGAAATTCGCTCAGAAAGGATCAAAAAATTACCATTTTGTGGGTCTCTTCTTTTTCGTGCTTGATGTACCGGTATATACCCCCCGCCCGTTATTTCCCACAAACACGGGAAACCCTCGTACGTTTTGTTGTCTGTACAGTTTTTTGCTCCCACCTTCTAACTCCCAATCGGCGTTTCTGCCATAACACGAGTATTGTTAAATAGACGCAGCATCCAAATCGAAGGAATCAGTTTACAGATCAGTTTATGGTCAGCTCCACCTAGCCTAACCAATACATCTACCATATCGTACCTTCTTATTCTTCTGCTTTAGCATCTCTCCCACATACTAGAGGGGTCCGTTTTTCTTTTTTGCTCTCTGTCGCCACTTTACACGATTGTGCGTCATATCAGGATGGAGGCGCACAGTTTTAGATCGCCATGTTTGTTGTCAAGCCAACGCTGTCTCGGTCGTCCTATGGGCCTTTCCCCATCAATCAGCAATGTCAATCCAATCATTAAAAAATGTTGTTTGAGCAGCTCGAAATACATGCCCATACCAGCAGAGACAGATTTCCCTTATCTTTTCAGTGACTGGCGTCGCTCCATATCGCTTGCGAATTTCATTGGTGGCGACGAAGTGTCAAACCAGATGTGGATCAGAGCATCTTAGCTTCCATCAGGCCACGTCGCGAATCCATCTCCTTAGTGGATGGACAGTATTCTGCGCCATACAGAGCAACTGAATTCAAAACAGATCGAACAATGTTAGACTTTAGCCGGTCTGGAATCTTCTTGTCATACAGGACACCAGCCATTGCGAGACACTTCAGTCATGCGCCGCTCAGGAGATATGATATTTCAAAATTGATGTTTCAATCTGCAGTAATTATCGAGCAAAGATAGTTAAATTACATTGTCTTTGGAAGGTCAGCGCAATTAATTTGAATCGCAGTAGAGTGGCTGGGCGGGTTCTAAAATACCTTGTCAGCATTTTTGTACTGAGCCAGCACCCGAGATAATTGTCCCCTAGTAGTACACCTATGTGGGTTCTGACACACAGGCCACATCCCCCTGTGGGTGGGGGCGGTTGATAAACACCCACGGTATCCCCTGCCTGTCGTAAGACGCGACTAAAAGGGGCTCCAAGGGCTCTGAACTTTGGAGCGTGGTTGGCAACCACGGGTCACTCAGATGAGTCCTGGCATTGCTTCCACTTACTTGTGCCAGGCTCCTCACTTCCATCTATCCCATCCAACCTCCCTTGGTCAACTCTTGTTCTTTTCCGACCCCGACGGTATTAAGTATGGAGGCCTAGGAAGTCTTTCATTTTCATGCCCATTGTGGGGCTTGTCTTCCTTTGGTCGATACATTAATTTTTCGAAGTGTCGGACCCCTTCCATTTTTCTCTTTGATTAGTGCTATAAATAGGATTGTTGTCAAGTTAAACTTCCTATCAAAACAATAATCACCACCATCACCATCACAGGCCACTGACCCCTAGTATAGTAGTAGTGCATTGCTGAATCGTGGATTTTGGATAAGAGAGCGAGCCTAACCTCACAGACGCCATCTTGGAGGGTTCTAACCACACTTTTATGGCCAGTTGTCCTTCCCGACGCGGATTTTGCATAAGAGACCAAGCCTGACCTCACAATTGCCATCTTGCAGGGGCTTTACCACACTTTTTTGGCTAGTTGCCTTTCTCGACGTGGATTTTGCAAACGAGAGCAAGCCTAACCTCACAGTCGCCACCTTGGAGGGGACTAACCTCACTTTTACGGAAGAAGCCCTCCCCGGCGGCAACAGCCGACATCTTGGAGGGGCCTAACCTCACTTTAACCTGAATCCGCCCAGCGTGCCATATATGGCACGGCAAACTACACAGTCTTCTTGGACTCTTATTATTGTAACCGCGCGCACTGTATCCAACGCTAAAAGTTACAATTTTATTCTCAAAAAATTCAATCTTGGGCGGATCCAGGTTAACGGCTAGATGCCTTTGCCGACGCCATCTTGTGTGGTAGGGCAATAGGGATTCTCGCAACGCCATCTTGAGTAGTAGGACAACAGGGATTCGCTTAGGAGAGCAAGCCTAACCTCATGGAGGGGCCTAACCTCACTTTTACGGCTAGATAACCTTCCCGACACCATCTTGTGTTAGGGCAATGGAGATTTGCGGATTTTGCCGACGCCATCTTGAGTAGTAGGGCAATGGGATTCGCATAAGAGAGCACATCTAACCTCATGGCGGGGCCTAACTACAGAGGACCTAGTTTTACGCTTAGATGTCCTTCCCGACGCCTTTTTGTGGATGAATGTTCGAACATACAACGTTAAAGAGATGGTAGAAAAATCGAGGCTAAACACACCAAAGCCGTAGCCTGGAGAAAATTACCCTGTTCAATTTGTTTGGTTTGCTGATGAAGCATTCCCATTGGAATCGTAGATCATGAAACTATACACTGGCACACATGATAAGGGGGCAGACAAACAGTCATTCAACGATCATTTGCCAAGTATCCTGGCAATGATTTTTGCATTTTTGCAAGAACAAATGATATTGGAACCTGAGAATACAGAGAGTATTATATTGACAACCACATGTCCATACAGTTTCCTCAAAAGAAGCGACACATCAAACGTAACACATACACCATTTACCACTTTCGTCGTAGAACATCCCATGACATATGGACAATGGAGAATCGATGGAATGACAGAATGACTGACTGAAGGAACATCGCATTTTTGGTCGCATTGTGAGGACAACAGAAAACAGATTACCTAAAAACAACACAGAGAAACTCTGGAATCTGAAGCAACCAGTAAAATGGAATAAGGAAATTTTAGAGCAGTAGTGACCGGCCCTTAAGGATTTCCGCACGGTGTCCTCCTTAGAGAAAGAAAATGTTCTTTTATTTTCTCTAGATATTTGAAACCAAACATTGGACTCGAATAATGCTAAGAAAATTACATTTCATTGTAAAACTGTAAACCCTCATCAATAAGGAAGATTGTTCGGCAATATCAAATTTAGATGACAGACTGACTTTAAGCGCGCAGTTCACTGGTAATTCTTTTCAGGTTGAAGATAAGGTGCAGACTCTCGCGCTTCCGTCCGAGGATATAGTGTGGGTGAGTGGGTAGAGATGTAAGGGGAAGCGCTCCGGTGGGCGGTTTCGGGGGGAGGAAGGGTGCGGTACGAGGCTTTCACTTGGGCAGAGTCCGTAGCAGTAAAGTTGTCCTCACACACCCCTATACGAGCATGCAAGCCAGAAATCCATGGTCGCATGCAGTAAAATCAAATAATAAGTTATGACCTTTCTGCACATTTTTTCTATTTTAATATTAAAAATAATGAATAATTATATTGGAATGAGATATATGAGACCAGGAATTTTGATTCAAATTGGGCCACTGGCTTGCATCCCGCGTTATGTGTGAGTTGGAAGTCGTGAATTAGTTTGTTTTCGCGCGGAAGACTTGAATGAGTGGGATGATACTGGTCAGTAGCAAAGAAAGTGTTTTGGGGAAAAAGTACTGTGGCCGTCCTGAGAGTCCACCGGTCGCCACTCTTAGAGAGGATAAGGAAGAACTAGAAATAACTCCGGGTGATTTGTAAAATAAAATTTAAAGAAACTGAAAAAAGTAACCAAAAATAGACAAGAGACATGCAATTAGAAGGGCATTTACAGATGAGGAACGACAGAAAAGATCAGAACGAATGAAAAGCTACTGGGCAATTCGGAAAGAAATCTTATCGAAGATGACCAGGAAATGGTTGACTGAAGTGGGCCAATGAGACGGTAAAATCAGAAAAAGTGTTTAGTTATTTGTATGTAGGCGATACATTTATTCGATTTTAATTAGATTAGGAAAATTAGTCTTAATTCTGTCACAAATTTTAGTGAAAATTCTGTTAAGTTAGGTTATGTTCATGGTGTGGGTTACTGTAGTCACGTCCTAGTTCGGAACCTTGGGGCAACGGCTGAGTGGCCCATTAAGTGGTCCTGAGAGTCGGGATACCAGTTGCTATGGAATGGGTGTGGGCATCTTGGACATATTCTGAGACATGGCCCTCCTTGTGCTCAGGCGGCTAGGACTATATAATTCACTGGTGGTCCATAACCCGTTAGAGGAGAGATCCTCACTTGGACTATGTGCAAGGAGTGTAGCAACCTGCTTCATGAATTTACCGAGCTCAGAACATTTTAAGCAAGCCTCGGACCTATGGGAGTAACGGAGTCCCACTTCCATTTGACAGGCGAGGTACTCCTTGGAAACAACTTGACGAACGAAATGGAATTCGGTGGGGAGCTATCAATATTAATGGGGCTTATGGAAGAAAGAAAGTAGAACTGGCTGAGTCAGCAAAGAGGATGCATCTGGATGTGCTAGGAGTAAGTGATATTCTGGTAAGGGGAGATAACGAGGAAGAGATAGGAGATTATAAAGTGTACTTGACGAGTGTTAGAAAGGGAAGGGCAGAGTCTGGGGTAGGGCTCTTTATCAGGAATACCATTGCACGCAACATAGTTTCTGTTAGGCACGTAAATGAGCGAATGATGTGGGTAGATCTGTCAGTTGGAGGAATTAGGACGAGAATTGTCTCAGTGTATTCACCACGTGAGGGTGCAGATGAGGATGAAGTTGACAAGTTTTATGAAGCATTGAGTGACATCGTGGTCAGGGTCAACAGCAAGGATCGAATAGTGCTAATGGGCGATTTCAATGCGAGAGTTGAAAATATAACTGAAGGATACGAAAGGGTGAATGGTAAATGGGGGAAGATATGGAAGCTAATGGGAATGGGAAGCGTTTGCTGGCCTTCTGTGCTAGTATGGGTTTAGCTGTTACGAATACATTCTTCAGGCATAAGGCTATTCACCGCTACACATGGGAGGCTAGGGGTACCAGATCTATAATAGGCTATATCGTAACCGACCTTGAATTCAGAAAATCTGTTAGGAATGTACGAGTTTTCCGGGGATTTTTCGATGATACAGACCACTATCTGATCTGTAGTGAACTAAGTACCTCTAGGCCTAGGGTAGAGAGAATGAAATCTGTCTGCAAACGAATAAGGGTAGAAAATCTCCAGGACGAGGAAGTTAGACAGGAGTACATGGATATGATTAGTGAGAAGTTTCGAACAGTAGACAGTAAGCAGGTTCAGGATATAGAAAGTGAATGGGTGGCATACAGGGATGCTGTAGTAGAAACAGCAAGGGAGTGCCTAGGAAAAACTGTGTGTAAAGATGGGAAAAGGCGAACATCTTGGTGGAATGATGAAGTGAGAGCAGCCTGTAAACGTAAAAAGAAGGCTTATCAGAAATGGCTCCAAACAAGGGCCGAGGCAGACAGGGATTTGTACGTACATGAAAGAAATAGAGCGAAACAAGTAGTTGTTGATCCAAAAAGAAGTCATAGGAAGATTTTGGTAATAACCTGGAATGGCTAGGTCAAGCAGCATGGAAACCTTTCTGGACAGTAATAAAGAATCATAGGAAGGGAGTGGAAAAGGAAATGAACAGTGTTTTGAGTAATTCAGGTGAACTCATAATAGATCCCAGGGAATCACTGGAGAGGTGAGGGAATATTTTGAACATCTTCTCAATGTAAAAGGAAATCATCCTGGTGGTGTTGTGAACAGCCAAGCTCATGGGGAGGAGGAATATGATGTTGGTGAAATTACGCTTGAGGAAGTGGAAAGAATGGTAAATGAACTCCATTGTCATAAAGCAGCAGGAATAGATTAAATTAGACCTGAAATGGTGAAGTATGGTGGGAAGGTAGAGGTGAAATGGCTTCACAGAGTAGTAAAATTAGCACGGAGTGTTGGTAAGGTACCTTCAGATTGGACAAAAGCAGTAATTCCACCTATCTATACGCAAGGGAACAGGAAGGATTGCAGCAACTGTCGAGGTATCTCATTGATTAGTATACTAGGCAAAGTATTCACGGGCATCTTGGAAGGGAGGCTGCGGTCAGGGGTTGAGAGGAAGTTGGATGAAAACCAGCGTGGTTTCAGACCACAGAGAGGCTGTCAGGATCAGATTTTTAGTATGCGCAAGGTAATTGAAAAATGCTACGAGAGGAGTAGGCAGTTGTGTTTATGTTTCGTAGATCTAGAGAAAGCATATGACAGGGTACCGAGGGAAATGATGTTCGCTATACTGGGGGACTATGGATTTAGAGGTAGATTATTAAAATCAATCAAAGGCATTTATGTTGACAATTGGCTTCAGTGAGAATTGATGTTAGAATGAGTTCTTGGTTCAGTGTACGTACAGGGGTTACACAAGGCTGCAATCTTTCACCTTTGTTGTTCGTAGTTTACATGGATCATATGCTGAATGGTATAAAATGGCAGGGAGGGATTCAGTTAGGTGGAAGTGTAGTAAGCAGTCTGGTCTATGCTGACGACTTGGTCTTAACGGCAGATTGTGCCGAAAGCCTGCAGTCTAATATCCTGGAACTTGAAAATAGGTGCAATGAGTATGGTATGAAAATTAGCCTTTCAAAGACTAAATTGATGTCAGTAGGTAAGAAATTCAACAGAATTGAATGTCAGATTGGTGATACAAAGCTAGAACAGGTCGATAATTTCAAGTATTTAGGTTGTGTGTTCTCCCAGGATGGTAATATAGTAAGTGAGATTGAATCAAGGTGTCGTAAAGGTAATGCAGTGAGCTCGCAGTTGCGATCAACGGTATTCTTTAAGAAGGAGGTCAGCTCCCAAACGAAACTATCTTTACATCGGTCTGTTTTCAGACCAACTTTGCTTTACGGGAGCGAAAGCTCGGTGGACTCAGGATATCTCATTCATAATTTAGAAGTAACACACATGAATGTAGCAAGAATGATTGCTGGTACAAACAGGTGGGACCAATGGCAGGAGGGTACTCGGAATGAGTATATAAAGGCTAATTTATGAATGAACTCGATGGGTGAGGCTGTATGCATAAACCGGCTTCGGTGGTGGAGTTGCGTGAGGCGAATGGAGGAGGACAGGTTACCTAGGAGAATAATGGACTCTGTTATGGAAAGTAAGAGATGCAGAAGTAGACAAAGACCACGATGGTTAGATTCTGTTTCTAACGATTTAAAGATAAGCGGTACAGAACTAAATGAGGCCACAGCACTAGTTGCAAATCGAGGATTATGGCGACGTTTAGTAAATACACAGAGGCTTGCAGACAGAACGCTGAAACCCATAACAGTCTATAATGATAATGTATGTATAAAATGTAGGTTATGTTAGGTTCTAGGTCTACAAAGTAGGCATTAGTTCTTACGCGGCTGTTTTGAGAATCATCCTTCGTACTACCAGCTTCACACAAGTCTCGGTGTTTGCACTTGTCCTTCAAGAAACAAAACATGTTGAAAAAAGTCCATTTTAGTTTTTCGACACCAACAGCTCCAAAATCATTTTAACCTCCTTTGAATCTCGCTGGCATTGACCAATTAAACTGCGCATTTTCGTCTCCATCTTATTTTTATCCACCTGTATCTTTGGGCAATTTCATTCCAAGCATCTTGCTTAGGATCCTCATTTCATACTCAAAATCCTTAGAATCCCATAACATCGGATAATCTTGAAGGAGCTGTATACGTTTCGAAACAGTGCTCCACTCATATTCACTAAATACTTCATTTTCCATTTCACAACGTTCAAATAAACGAACCACATCAACAACGATACTTGTTTCCCAGCACAACTGATTAGATATAAGCGCGCCTTAATTTCAATATCTACGTCAATATGGCCTCCCATATGACAGTTTCTAGAGGGGGGACACAGACCTGGGGGTAAGCAGTAATTTTAATATTTTGGAAGATAAATGGCGATTTGTATTCTGCGGTAGAATAACCCACGGTATCACCTGCCTGTTGGTCGGGGACAGTACTACCGCTTTTAGGTAATAATGATTTTTAAATCATTTTCTTGAAAGTACGTGACTACACTAGATTTTTGCCTTTCCCTGAGAGCTAGAGGGGGGGGGGGGCGCGGCCCCACCTTGCCCCCGGGTATGGGCGCCCTTGTGAAATCTTAATTTTTCGATTGATGGACAAGCACTAGCAGAATAATTTCTCAGTAGTTCTTTTCAATCAGTACGGGATGCCGAACATTCCACATTTTTTTTTTTTTTTTTTTGTATTTTTCGCACACTTCCAGAATGGAGTTTGATTTCCAGTTTCTCTGTTTCGTAAGTTTACAGACTACAGCCACGTGTTGAGTCACGCCATAGGAAAGTGGTCACAGTATCAGTCAGCTAGTCTACTTGCTTCACCCTGAATGAAAATTATCAAATTCACTGCTCTCTTGTGTTTACTGTACACGAGAAAGCTAACAGGCAACTTGCCAATCAACTCTAAAACTTCCCTGCGTAAAATTATAGCACTGCGTGCACCATTGTCTACGCCAGTTGCAACATGCTCACTTCGAAAGCAATATATTCTTAGATTATTAATTCAAAATAAAACTAATCAAATGCATCTATGTTGAGAATTGGGTCACTGTGCTAATTGAAGGTATAATGAGTTCCGGACTTCAAATTGTTCATGATTTACATCGATCATTTATTGATAGGCATAAAATCGTGGATGGAAGTGAAGGAAGCAGTTAGGTTATGATGGTTGAACTCCGTCTGAATGACAAACTGTGCTGAAAACCTTCAAGGCTGCAGTTTAATACCCTGGGGCTTGAAACGAGTATCCTATGTAAATTGGTGCCTGTAAAACTACAGTCAATTTCTTAGAAAGGAACCTAAGAAAATTGAATGAAAGACAATCTGGACCTCGTAAATATTATTGTTGTTTGAGTCATAAGTCCAGAGACTAGTTTAATGCAGCCACTAGCCTAGTAATAATACAAAAATAAAAATTCCATTCTTTGTGAATTTTTCTTCTTTGTTTAACGTTTCCTTCATTACTGAGCGCGTATATTATTATTGTGTTGTTGTTTGAGTCATCAGTCCATAGACTGGTTTGATGCAGCTCTCCATGCCAGCCTATCCTGTGCTAACCTTTTCATTTCTGCGTAACTACTGCATCCTACATCTGCTCTTAACTGCTTGCCATACTCATACCTTGGTCTACCCCCTACCGTTCTTATCGCCTACACTTCAAAAACCAACTGAACAAGTCCTGGGTGTCTTTAAGATGTGTCCTATTATTCTATCTCTTCTTCTCGTCAAATTTATCCAAATGGATATCCTCTCACCAATTCCATTCAATATATCTTCATTCGTGATGCGATCTATCCATCTCAACTTCAGCATTCTTCTGTACCGATAACACAAAAGATTCTATTCTCTTTCTTTCTGACGTAGTTATCGTCCATGTTTCACTTCCATACAATGCCACGCTCCAGAAGAAAGTCTTCAGAAACATCTTTCACATGCCTATATCAATATTCGAAGTGAGCAAATTTATTTCCTTAGGAAAACTCTTCTTTGTTTGTGCTAGTCTGCATTTTATGTCCTCCTTATTTCTGCCATCGTTAGTTATTTTACTACCCAAGTAACAATATTCATCTACTTCCTTTAAGTCTTCATTTCCTAATCTAATATTTCCTGCATCACCGGTCTTCGTTCGACTGCACTCCATTACTGTTGCTTCGGACTTATTTATTTTCATCTTGTACACCTTACCCAAGGCGCCGTCTATACCATACAGCAACTTCTCGAGATCTTCTGCAGTCTCAGATAAAGTAACAATATCATCGGCAAATCTCAAGGTTTTGATTTCCTCTCCTTGGATTGTGATTCCCTTTCCGAATTCCTCTTTGCTTTCCTTTAATGCCTGTTCTATATAAGCACGGAAAAAGGAGGAAACTGTAGGCCTAGCCTTGACTCACTCCTTCCTGGATAGCTACTTCTTTTTCAAAGACCTCAGTTCTTATCACTGCATACAGATAGTAGATAATTCTTCGTTCTCGGTATCTGACCCCGATCACCTTCAGAATCTCAAATAGCTTGGTCCAATCAATATTATTGAATGTCTTTTCTAGATCTACGAACGCCATGTACGTGGGCTAGTCCTTCTTTATTCGATCCTTTAAAATCAGACGTAAATTCAGGATTGTTTCACGTGATCCTACATTTCTTCTGAAGCCAAATTGATCTTCTCCCAACTCAGCTTCAACTTGCCTTTCCACCCTTCTGTAATGCATACGTGTTAAAATGTTGCAGGCTTGTGGTACTAAACTAATTGTGCGGTAGTAGTTCTCACACTTGTCAACACCGGCTTTCTTGGGAATAGGTATATAACATTCTTCCGGAAATCGGGTGTCAGTTCTCCTGTCCCATACGTCTTACACACTAAATGGAATATCCTTGCCTTGCCATCCATCTCATAGGTGGCACTTAAAACACAGATTATTTTTTCCTACATCCGGTTTGGCGAACGTATTGCTTTGTTATCAGCTGTAACACAGTTTGGTGGATTAGGGCTTGGGGGCAAGGGGGCAGTTCCCCCCCCCCTCCCCCGCACTTTGCCGAGAATATAGGCCTATTACATTTTAATTCCATTTCAGCCGGCTGAAACTAGGAATTATAGGAATTTTAAATAAAGCAATTACTACATATCCCGTTGTCTTACCAGCTAATTCTTACCTTTGTTTTCTTTTATTATTAGCGGAAATGCTTACAACATGTCGTTGATGGCGGCTAACCTACCTGTATAGCGCCACAACAAGTAGTGGAGACTTTGCATGTGCTGTGAGGAAGGGTAGCAGGATTGTTTATTTATTTTTTGCCAAGGTCATGGACACTAAGCTCTGATTCGTCCGCTTGCCGCGCGCATTCGTCAGTCTGGCAGTCATTTTAGTTTCTTAGTGTGTAGTCAAATATTAAATTATTTTAATTGTGTTTAATTGTAAGACGTAATTATGTAATACTGTTGCTCTGGAGAAAGTTTTACTTGATAGTATTGAATAAAATCTCCAAAAAAACTTCGTAAACTGTCAGTCTATACTTCTCTGTTGAAATTCGCGCAGAGACCATCAAAAACTTACCACTTTTCAGGTCTTTTTTTCATTTTTGATGTGTATACCCCTCGCCCGTTATTTCCCACTTGTAGCATACACTCAACAGTGAGATAGGTCTATAGCTGTCTGGTCTCTCACTGGGTTTCCCAGGCTTCAATATGGCAACGATCTTCGTCAATTTAAACAAACGAGGTACCTTGCCAGTTTGAACAATATTAGTGGCTAGCTTGGATAGCCAATGTCGAGCGTGTTTGCCACAATTTATCAAGAATTCGGGATGTATTGCGTCAAACCCTGGCGCCTTACCGCTTTTGACATCTGTCAGATCTGTGTCAATGACCTTGGTCGCGAAGGGTCTAGTATATTCTGAACCAGAATTACTTGTGGCTTTTAGGCTGGCCAGCCCCTTTCCCATATATATCGTGTGTTTTCTGTCTCTAGCTATTCGAGACATAGAAAGTATATGGGTAGCAACCATTTTCGGTGTGACAGTTTGACTTCCCAGTCTGCTACATGATTGTAAAATCATATGCATATCAAAACCAGAACTTGGATGAGTATACTCTAAATATGAAGTTTGGTCGAGATATATCAGGCCGCTTTGTCGTGAGTAGTATAATGGGAGAGTTCTGCCGCCTCCTCCTCCTCGCGCGGCGCGGGAAATTTGAATTCTGGCGGGAAATTTGAATTTTGGCGGGAGATTTGAATTTGTAAACAAAGCCACGTGCTTTTTGACAGCTGTCATCGACAACACCGCATCGCTAACCTCACTGCTGCCATCTTGACGGGCCTAAACCTCAGTAGTACCAACTTAACCTAACTAGCATGAGGTAAACAAAGCCACGTGTTTTTTGACAGCCACGTGCTTTTTGACAGACAACAACGCATCGCTAACCTCAGTACTGCCATCTTGACGGGCCTAAACCTCAGTAGTGCCAACTTAACCTAACTAGCGCGAGATAAACAAAGCCACGTGCTTTTTGACAGCCACGTGCTTTTTGACAGATTTGTAAACAAAGCCACGTGCTTTTTGACAGACAACAACGCATCGCTAACCTCACTGCTGCCATCTTGACGGGCCTAAACCTCAGTGGTACCAACTTAACCTAACTAGCGCGAGGTAAACAAACTCACGTGTTTTTTGACAGCCACGTGCTTTTTGACAGACAACAACGCATCGCTAACCTCAGTACTGCCATCTTGACGGGCCTAAACCTCAGTAGTGCCAACTTAACCTAACTAGCGCGAGGTAAACAAAGCCACGTGCTTTTTGACAGCCACGTGCTTTTTTGACAGCTGTCACTTAACCTAACTAGCGCGAGGTAAACAAAGCCACGTGTTTTTTGACAGCCACGTGCTTTTTGACAGACAACAACGCATCGCTAACCTCAGTACTGCCATCTTGACGGGCCTAAACCTTAGTGGTACCAACTTAACCTCACTAGCGTGTGGTAAACAAAGCCACGTGCTTTTTGACAGCCACGTGCTTTTTTGACAGCTGTCATCCGCCATATTTAAACCACAGAGCACTGTGCTGCCCTCTTTAGATGTAAAATTCGTCACCTGTCATCGGCAGTGCTGCCATCTTGACGGGTCTAAACCTTAGTGCTACCAACTTAACCTAACTAGCGCGAGGTAAACAAAGCCACGTGCAGCTGTCATCCGCCATCTTTAATCTATAGAGCACAGTGCTGCCCTCTTTAGCTACTTACCTTTGAAATGTGGTGGCGGATAATTTGAAAAATGCTTTTTGACAGCAGCCATCTTTGTGCACCATGCTGCCCTCATTAGCTAGATACCTGTGGTGGCAGGCAATTCCACATGACAGCAGCCATCTTTAATCAAGAGAGCACTGTGCTGCCATCTTTAGCTAGATACCTTTGAAATGTGGTGGCGGCAAATTGAAAAATTTCACGTGCTCTTGTTTGGAAACAAACTCACGTGCTTTTTTGACAGCTACCATCCGCCATCTTTAATCAACAGAGCATAGTGCTGCCCTCTTTAGTTTGAAATGTGGTGGCGGCAAATTCCACGTGCTCTTGTTTGGAAACAAAGCCATGTGCTTTTTTGACAGCTGTCATCCGCCATCTTTAATCAACAGAGCACCGTGCTGCGGGCAATTTCGTCAGCTGTCATCCGCCATCTTTAATCCACAGAACACCGTGCTGCCCTCTTTATGGCTACTACCTTAAGCACGTAGTAGCGGGCAATTTGAAAAGTTCTGTTAGCTATCATCCGCCATCTTTAATCAAGAGAGCACCGTGCTGCCATCTTTAGCTAGATACCTTTGAAATGTGGTGGCGGCAAATTGAAAAATTTCACGTGCTCTTGTTTGGAAACAAACTCACGTGCTTTTTTGACAGCTACCATCCGCCATCTTTAATCAACAGAGCATAGTGCTGCCCTCTTTAGTTTGAAATGTGGTGGCGGCAAATTCCACGTGCTCTTGTTTGGAAACAAAGCCATGTGCTTTTTTGACAGCTGTCATCCGCCATCTTTAATCCAGAGAGCACCGTGCTGCCCTCTTTATCGTAGTAGATGTAAATTCGTCACCTGTCATCCGCAGTGCTGCCATCTTTAGCTAGATACCTTTGAAATGTGGTGGTGGATAATTTAAAAAGAGAAATTCTACAGCAGCCCTCTCTCGACGCTAACTGCATAAGATGGCGGCTATACATGACTCCTTAAGGGTGCTTACGCAAGATGGCTGCTATACACAGGTTCTTATGAGACGCCCTTGGGATGCTTGCGCAAGATGGCAGTTATACATGGCTCCTTATGAGATGCCCTAGGGATGCTTGCTCAAGATAGCGACTGCTCTTATGGGACGGCTTAAGTGTCCTTGCACAAGATGGCTTGAGACGCCCTAAGGATGCTTGCGCAAGATGGCGGACACAAGATGGCGGCTATACACAACTCCTTATGGGACGCTTTAAGGGTGCTTGCGCAAGATGGTTGCTACTCTTATGAAGAAAGCTAGCTTAGAGGCTAACGTGTCGTGCTAGTTCGATTCATTAAATTTAGGGCTTAAATGCAAACTGTTAAATATATCGAAAACGGTGCACCGTAGAGCAAAACGGACAAAATTTTTCTGCCTAATACCTAGGTTCGCAGTATGAGGAACAAGAAAACCATAGTCTAATGATGGGATCAACGGTTCGGTTCCTACTTAGGCCCTTTGGCATTTGCTCTGTTTTAGCTTGTATTGAAGCGAGTCTTCGTAACATGATCAGGTCTAACTATGGTAGAGAGTATAACGTACCGTGCTGGTTCGATTCATTAAATTTGGAGGCTTAAATGCAAAATGTTAAATATCTCGAAAACGGTGCATCGTAGAGCAAAACGGACAAAATTTTTCCGCCTAATACGTAGGTTCGTAGTATCAGGAACAAGAAAAAACATAGTCTAATGATGAGATCAACGGTTCGATTCTTACTTAAGCCCTTTGGCATTGGCAGCTATCTATTTCTACAAGATGGTGGCTGCTCTTATGAGACACAAGTTGGCTTGAGACGTCTTAGGGATGCTTACGCAAGATGGCGGACGCAAAATGGTGACTATACATAGCTCCTTATGAGACAGCCTAGGGGTGCTCGCACAAGATGGCAGCTACTCTTATGAAGAAAGCTAGCTTAGAGGCTACTGCGCAAGATAACAGCTGCTGTTATGCATGTGGTGGAGGGCAATTTGAAATTGTATGTGCTTAATCAACAGAGCACCCTGCTACCCTCTTTAGCTGAAATGTGGTGGTGGATAATTTGAAAAATTCTTTTGACAGCTATCATCTTTAAACAATGGCGACTATACATAGGCTGTTAAGGCCTTATCATTCTCCTCCTCCTCCTCCTCCTCCTTCTCTACCTCCCCCTCCACCTCTTATGTCAAGGCATAGCTTTATATCGAACAAGTTTAAACCTGCATCGCGAAGGCAAGCGTGTGCAGCGATAACATTATTATGCATGTTTAGACTTTCGAAATATAAGAAGAGTAGAATCAAACGCTGTACTCGATACGACATGTGATCAGAACATTGATTGATGCGTTCAGAAAACAAAATAAGTGATCAAGACTAGAATCGAACACTGTACTCAATACATCATGTGTTTAGAATATGTCAGGGGATACCCTTGTTCTAAGAAGATAAGATTGAAACATAACAAGACTAGAATAGAACACTGTAATCGATGTTGCTAACTTCAACATGTGATCAGAACATTGATTGATGTGTTCAGAACACAAAATAAGTGATCATGACTAGAATCGAACACTGTACTCGATACAACATGTGATCAGAACATTGATCGATGTGTTCAGAACACAAAATAAGTGATCAAGACTAGAATCGAACACTGTACTCAATACAACATGTGTTTAGAACATGTTAGGGGGTACCCTTGTTCTAAGAAGATCAGAATGAAACATAACAAGACTAGAATCGAACACTGTAATCGATGTTGTTAACCTCAACATATGATCAGAACATTGTTTGATGTGTTCAGAGCAAAAGTTCAATTCTGATGATTTGCTTAGTGCAAAATCAAAAACTATGGAAACACACTGTGCACATATCGCATAGCTAACTCGCTCAGTAAGCAATATTGCAAAACTACAACTTCAATGATTTGCCTAGTGTAAAAATCAAAAAACACACTGTACCCATACTGCGCAGCTAACTCGCTCGGTAAACGATATAGCCAAAGTATAACTTCAAATTATTTACCTTCCATCATTCGTCTTGTGTGAAAATCAGTCGAACAAGTTATCGCATAAACATGTAACATGAAATATCAGTCAATCTGTTGGCATGGGTTACAAGCATGTAGCTTATGCGGGAAGTAAAATTAAACAGAACGCTAGTGCTATAAGAAATACTCTGCTTACATTTAAGTCCCTAGCTGTTGAACAAGTTATTACATAAATATGTACCATGAAATATCGGTTCGGAAACATATTGTTTCAAGGATGAAAGGACTCTTCCTCCTCCTTACCGCACATTCCTTGTAGGGCTAAGGGGCTAATGGGCTAAAGGGCTAATGGGCAAAAGGGCTAAAGGGCTAATGGGCTAAAGGGCTAAAGGGCTGAAGGAGCAACAACCTCATCGATCGCTATCAGCAAGAACGCTTGTACTTTGTTAAGTGTAGAAAATTAATCTTTATTTGTAAATGGTTTCATGTTCAGAACAAGGAATGGAACCTAGGGGTTACGTCTTACCTAATAAAATCCCCGAGGTGCGATGAGTTACGTTTTTCGAACTAGTGTTTGGAACACTGAACTTTTCAAGATGATAGCAGAGAGTTTAGCAATGTTCTGTTGTTGGATTATAAATTCCGCGCTACAACATGCATAAGGTGGCAGCCTTGAGGTTTACTGCCGTAAAGATGACAAGAGTGAGGTTAACAATGTTCCGTTGTTGGATTTTAAATTCCGCTCTATAACATGCATACGCTGGCAGCCTTGAGGTTTACCGCCGTAAAGATGGCAGCAGTGAGGTTAGCGACTCTCTATTGTCCTTCAAAGTGAGGTTAGGGTTCGTCAAGAAGACAGCTGTCAAAAAAGCACGTGACTATGTTTACCAAACAAGAGCACGTGGTCGTGACGTCACGGTCACGTAGTATGCTGCCTCAGCATGCAAAGTTCAATGTCTACACCTACGTAGTAAACATTCTGCTGTGTTAACAAGATTTTTTACACATAACTATTTTTTATGCTTTAAGTTCATGCACATAGTCTATGCTAAGATAGCAGCACAAACACATGCGAACTTTGTACATTCTAATGGAATATGTTTAGTACTGCGTGCATCATAGATACATGATGTGTACACGCATTTAAACATGGCTATACTTAATACTGCTGCTTTGTTTACAAGATTTTTATACATTGCTATTCTTTATGCTTTAAGTTCGTACACACACAAGCGATAGTCGTACGCTCTGGCAGGAGAAGTTTAGTACGATATTCGATACATACAATATCGGTGGGTGATGTGTACACGCTTTACAACATAGCTCTTCTTTGTGCTTTAAGTTCGTGCACATGGGTTAGGGATACACAAAAGCGATTGCTACGTGCTCTAGCGGAAGAAGTCTAGTACGATAGTCGATGCATGTAAAATCGATAGGTTTTGCTAAGGTAGCAGCACACTTACACGATTTTAGCACAATCTAGTGGAAAAAGTTTAGTATGATAGTCGTTTCGTGCAAAATCATTAGGTAATGTGTACACGCTTTGAGACAAGGCTATTCTTTGTACTTTGAGTTCATGCGTACAGGTTATGCTAAGATAGCAGCACAACCTAGCGGAAGAAGTTTAGTACGATATTTGATGCATGCAAAATCAATAAGTAATGTGTACGCGCTTTAAAACATGGTTATTCTTCGTACTTTAAGTTCATGTGTATAGGTTAGGCTAAGATAGCAGCACAGTCTAGCGTAAGAAGTTTAGTACGAGAGTCGATGAATGCAAAATCGATAGGTGATGTGTACACGCTTTGAAACATAGCTATTCTTTGTACTTTAAGTTCATGCGTCTTAGTTATGCTAAGATAGCAGCACAATCTACCTGAAGAAGTTTTGTACGAGAGTCGATACATGCAAAATCGATAGTTGATGCGTACATGCTTTGAAACATGACTATTCATTGTACTTTAAGTTCATGGGTATAGGTTATGCTAAGATAGCAGCACAATCTAGCGGAAGAAATTTAGTACGATATTTGATGCATGCAAAATCAATAAGTAATGTGTACACACTTTGAAACATGGCTATTCTTTGTACTTTAAGGTCATGCGTATAGGTTATGCTAAGATAGCAGCACAATCTAGCGGAAGAAGTTTAGTACGAGAGTCGATGCATGCAAAATCGATAGGAAATGTGTACACGCTTTGAAACATGGCTATTCATTGTACTTTAATTTTATGGGTATAGGTTATGCTAAGATAGCAGCACTATCTAGCGGAAGAAGTTTAGTACGAGAGTCAATGCATGTAAAATCGATAGGTGATGTGTACACGCTTTGAAACATGGTAATTCTTTGTACTTTTAAGTTCATGTGTATAAGTTATGCTAAGATACCAGCACAATCTAGCGGAAGAAGTTCAGTACGAGATTCGATGAATGTAAAATCAATAAGTAATGTGTACACGCTTTGAAACATGGCTATTCTTTGTACTTTAAGTTCATGCGTATAAGTTATGCAAAGATAGCAGCACAACCTAGCGGAAGAAGTTTAGTACGATATTTGTTGCATGCAAAGTCGATAGGTAATGTGTACACGCTTTGAAACATGGCTATACTTTGTACCTTAAGGACATGCTAAGATAGCAGCACAATCTAGCGGAAGAAGTTTAGTACGAGAGTCGATGCTTGCAAAATCGATAGGTAACGTGTACACGCTTTGAGACATAGCTATTCTTTGTACTTTAAGTTCATGCGTCTTAGTTATGCTAAGATAGCAGCACAATCTACCTGCAGAAGTTTAGTACGAGAGTTGATACATGCAAATTCGATAGTTGATGTGTACACGCTTTGAAACATGACTATTCATTGTACTTTAAGTTCATGGGTATAGGTTATGCTAAGATAGCAGCAAAATCTAGCGGAAGAAGTTTAGTACGAGATTCGATGTATGCAAAATCAATAAGTAATGTGTACACGCTTTGAAACATGGCTATTCTTTGTACTTTAAGTTCATGTGTATAAGTTATGCTAAGATAGCAGCACAATCTAGCGGAAGAAGTTTAGTACGAGAGCCGATGCGTGCAAAATCGATAGGTAATGTGTACACGCTTTGAAACATGGTTATTCATTGTACTTTAATTTTATGTGTATAGGTTATGCTAAGATAGCAGCACGATCTAGCGGATGAAAGTTTAGTTCGATGGTTGATGCATGTAAAATCGATAGGTGATGTGTACACACTTTGAAACATGGCAATTCATACTGCTGCTCTGTCCCCAAGACTTTTGAGCATAGCTAATCCTAATGCTGCTCTTAACGACGTCGAGCTAAGGATTGATTACGTGACCGTGACGTCACGACCACGTGCTCTTGTTTGGTAAACATAGCCACGTGCTTTTTTGACAGCTGTCTTCTTGACGAACCCTAACCTCACTTTGAAGGACAATAGAGCGTCGCTAACCTCACTGCTGCCATCTTTACGGCGGTAAACCTCAAGGCTGCCACCTTATGCATGTTATAGAGCGGAATTTAAAATCCAACAACGGAACATTGTTAACCTCACTCTTGTCATCTTTACGGCAGTAAACCTCAAGGCTGCCACCTTATGCATGTTGTAGCGCGGAATTTATAATCCAACAACAGAACATTGCTAAACTCTCTGCTATCATCTTGAAAAGTTCAGTGTTCCAAACACTAGTTCGAAAAACGTAACTCATCGCACCTCGGGGATTTTATTAGGTAAGACGTAACCCCTAGGTTCCATTCCTTGTTCTGAACATGAAACCATTTACAAATAAAGATTAATTTTCTACACTTAACAAAGTACAAGCGTTCTTGCTGATAGCGATCGATGAGGTTGTTGCTCCTTCAGCCCTTTAGCCCTTTAGCCCATTAGCCCTTTAGCCCTTTTGCCCATTAGCCCTTTAGCCCATTAGCCCCTTAGCCCTACAAGGAATGTGCGGTAAGGAGGAGGAAGAGTCCTTTCATCCTTGAAACAATATGTTTCCGAACCGATATTTCATGGTACATATTTATGTAATAACTTGTTCAACAGCTAGGGACTTAAATGTAAGCAGAGTATTTCTTATAGCACTAGCGTTCTGTTTAATTTTACTTCCCGCATAAGCTACATGCTTGTAACCCATGCCAACAGATTGACTGATATTTCATGTTACATGTTTATGCGATAACTTGCTCGACTGATTTTCACACAAGACGAATGATGGAAGGTAAATAATTTGAAGTTATACTTTGGCTATATCGTTTACCGAGCGAGTTAGCTGCGCAGTATGGGTACAGTGTGTTTTTTGATTTTTACACTAGGCAAATCATTGAAGTTGTAGTTTTGCAATATTGCTTACTGAGCGAGTTAGCTATGCGATATGTGCACAGTGTGTTTCCATAGTTTTTGATTTTGCACTAAGCAAATCATCAAAATTGTACTTTTGCTCTGAACACATCAAACAATGTTCTGATCATATGTTGAGGTTAACAACATCGATTACAGTGTTCGATTCTAGTCTTGTTATGTTTCATTCTGATCTTCTTAGAACAAGGGTACCCCCTAACATGTTCTAAACACATGTTGTATTGAGTACAGTGTTCGATTCTAGTCTTGATCACTTATTTTGTGTTCTGAACACATCGATCAATGTTCTGATCACATGTTGTATCGAGTACAGTGTTCGATTCTAGTCATGATCACTTATTTTGTGTTCTGAACACATCAATCAATGTTCTGATCACATGTTGAAGTTAGCAACATCGATTACAGTGTTCTATTCTAGTCTTGTTATGTTTCAATCTTATCTTCTTAGAACAAGGGTATCCCCTGACATATTCTAAACACATGATGTATTGAGTACAGTGTTCGATTCTAGTCTTGATCACTTATTTTGTTTTCTGAACGCATCAATCAATGTTCTGATCACATGTCGTATCGAGTACAGCGTTTGATTCTACTCTTCTTATGTTTCGAAAGTCTAAACATGCATAATAATGTTATCGCTGCACACGCTTGCCTTCGCGATGCAGGTTTAAACTTGTTCGATATAAAGCTATGCCTTGACATAAGAGGTGGAGGAGGAGGAAGAGAAGGAGGAGGAGGAGGAGGAGGAGGAGGAGGAGGAGGAGGAGGAGAATGATAAGGCCTTAACAGCCTATGTATAGTCGCCATTGTTTAAAGATGATAGCTGTCAAAAGAATTTTTCAAATTATCCACCACCACATTTCAGCTAAAGAGGGTAGCAGGGTACTCTGTTGATTAAGCACATAGAATTTCAAATTGCCCTCCACCACATGCATAACAGCAGCTGTTATCTTGCGCAGTAGCCTCTAAGCTAGCTTTCTTCATAAGAGTAGCTGCCATCTTGTGCGAGCACCCCTAGGCTGTCTCATAAGGAGCTATGTATAGTCACCATTTTGCGTCCGCCATCTTGCGTAAGCATCCCTAGGACGTCTCAAGCCAACTTGTGTCTCATAAGAGCAGCCACCATCTTGTAGAAATAGATAGCTGCCAATGCCAAAGGGCTTAAGTAAGAATCGAACCGTTGATCTCATCATTAGACTATGTTTTTTCTTGTTCCTGATACTACGACCCTACGTATTAGGCGGAAAAATTTTGTCCGTTTTGCTCTACGATGCACCGTTTTCGAGATATTTAACATTTTGCATTTAAGCCTCCAAATTTAATGAATCGAACCAGCACGGTACGTTATACTCTCTACCATAGTTAGACCTGATCATGTTACGAAGACTCGCTTCAATACAAGCTAAAACAGAGCAAATGCCAAAGGGCCTAAGTAGGAACCGAACCGTTGATCTCATCATTAGACTATGGTTTTCTTGTTCCTCATACTGCGAACCTAGGTATTAGGCAGAAAAATTTTGTCCGTTTTGCTCTACGGTGCACCGTTTTCGATATATTTAACAGTTTGCATTTAAGCCCTAAATTTAATGAATCGAACTAGCACGACACGTTAGCCTCTAAGCTAGCTTTCTTCATAAGAGTAGCAACCATCTTGCGCAAGCACCCTTAAAGCGTCCCATAAGGAGTTGTGTATAGCCGCCATCTTGTGTCCGCCATCTTGCGCAAGCATCCTTAGGGCGTCTCAAGCCATCTTGTGCAGGGACACTTAAGCCGTCCCATAAGAGCAGTCGCTATCTTGAGCAAGCATCCCTAGGGCATCTCATAAGGAGCCATGTATAACTGCCATCTTGCGCAAGCATCCCAAGGGCGTCTTATAAGAACCTGTGTATAGCAGCCATCTTGCGTAAGCACCCTTAAGGAGTCATGTATAGCCGCCATCTTATGCAATTAGCGTCGAGAGAGTGCTGCTGTAGAATTTCTCTTTTTAAATTATCCACCACCACATTTCAAAGGTATCTAGCTAAAGATGGCAGCACTGCGGATGACAGGTGACGAATTTACATCTACTACGATAAAGAGGGCAGCACGGTGCTCTCTGGATTAAAGATGGCGGATGACAGCTGTCAAAAAAGCACATGGCTATGTTTCCAAACAAGAGCACGTGGAATTTGCCGCCACCACATTTCAAACTAAAGAGGGCAGCACTATGCTCTGTTGATTAAAGATGGCGGATGGTAGCTGTCAAAAAAGCACGTGAGTTTGTTTCCAAACAAGAGCACGTGAAATTTTTCAATTTGCCGCCACCACATTTCAAAGGTATCTAGCTAAAGATGGCAGCACGGTGCTCTCTTGATTAAAGATGGCGGATGATAGCTAACAGAACTTTTCAAATTGCCCGCTACTACGTGCTTAAGGTAGTAGCCATAAAGAGGGCAGCACGGTGTTCTGTGGATTAAAGATGGCGGATGACAGCTGACGAAATTGCCCGCAGCACGGTGCTCTGTTGATTAAAGATGGCGGATGACAGCTGTCAAAAAAGCACATGGCTTTGTTTCCAAACAAGAGCACGTGGAATTTGCCGCCACCACATTTCAAACTAAAGAGGGCAGCACTATGCTCTGTTGATTAAAGATGGCGGATGGTAGCTGTCAAAAAAGCACGTGAGTTTGTTTCCAAACAAGAGCACGTGAAATTTTTCAATTTGCCGCCACCACATTTCAAAGGTATCTAGCTAAAGATGGCAGCACAGTGCTCTCTTGATTAAAGATGGCTGCTGTCATGTGGAATTGCCTGCCACCACAGGTATCTAGCTAATGAGGGCAGCATGGTGCACAAAGATGGCTGCTGTCAAAAAGCATTTTTCAAATTATCCGCCACCACATTTCAAAGGTAAGTAGCTAAAGAGGGCAGCACTGTGCTCTATAGATTAAAGATGGCGGATGACAGCTGCACGTGGCTTTGTTTACCTCGCGCTAGTTAGGTTAAGTTGGTAGCACTAAGGTTTAGACCCGTCAAGATGGCAGCACTGCCGATGACAGGTGACGAATTTTACATCTAAAGAGGGCAGCACAGTGCTCTGTGGTTTAAATATGGCGGATGACAGCTGTCAAAAAAGCACGTGGCTGTCAAAAAGCACGTGGCTTTGTTTACCACACGCTAGTGAGGTTAAGTTGGTACCACTAAGGTTTAGGTCCGTCAAGATGGCAGTACTGAGGTTAGCGATGCGTTGTTGTCTGTCAAAAAGCACGTCGCTGTCAAAAAACACGTGGCTTTGTTTACCTCGCGCTAGTTAGGTTAAGTGACAGCTGTCAAAAAAGCACGTGGCTGTCAAAAAGCACGTGGCTTTGTTTACCTCGCGCTAGTTAGGTTAAGTTGGCACTACTGAGGTTTAGGCCCGTCAAGATGGCAGTACTGAGGTTAGCGATGCGTTGTTGTCTGTCAAAAAGCACGTGGCTGTCAAAAAACACGTGACTTTGTTTACCTCGCGCTAGTTAGGTTAAGTTGGTACCACTGAGGTTTAGGCCCGTCAAGATGGCAGCAGTGAAGTTAGCGATGCGTTGTTGTCGATGACAGCTGTCAAAAAGCACGTGGCTTTGTTTACAAATTCAAATCTCGCGCCAAAATTCAAATTTCCCTCCAAAATTCAAATTTCCCGCCAGAATTCAAATTTCCCGCGCCGCGCGAGGAGGAGGAGGCGGCAGAACCATCCAATTATACTACTGTCGTGATGGGGGAGCATACAGACAGACAGACAGACAGACAGACAGACAGACAGATAGACAGACAGACACGAAAACTAAAAACCACTGATAATGATCTTCAGTTGACCTAAAACGGATAAATATCAGCAAAAATGGCAAAATAAACGAAATTACAGACATCGGACACCTAGAACTCTATTTGTGTAGATAAATTATGTTTTTCAATAGAAAGGCTTCGAGACAGGATTTTATCCAAGTCATGAGAATCAGGACATTCCAGGTCTCAATTTTGCGAATGACAACCTTCTGCTCACATTGACTCCCGCTAGCACGCAGGGAAGTATAAACGAAGTTGCAAATTACTGTAAAGAGTGGAATTAAAAATGAATGTACAGAAAACAAAAAAAAGGATATAAATTATCAATGAAATGATTGATGCGCGAGACGAGATTAGAAGTTGTCAAGAAAGTAGAGGATTTGCGTATGATATTAGGTGGAAATTGAAAATGGTCAGAATAAGTAAAAACAGCTAAACTGAAGGATATATGTTCAGTGACAGGTTTTAACATTTCCTTTTAAAAATGCCCAATACTGATTACAGACTGTACAAAAATGTTTTTAATGAATTAGTTAAATCTAAGGTGTTGTACGGAGCAGAGATCTGGTGAGTTGAAGGGAAAGAGTATACACTTGATGCAATTACGAGTAGATTTGCTAAAATAATTATGGAACTACGCAGTTGTACAGCTAACTTTGGAGTGAGAATGATGTGCAGTTATGTAAGTCTGCAGGCATATATTGTTAAAAAGATAATTGGCAGAGAGTGAAGTTGGATCAGGTGGCGAAGTGTTACAGAGAGCCTACCAACAACAAATGAAATATCAGAACCAAGAATACTGGATACGATAGGGATGGGATACTACTGGGAAAGTGATTGCATAAAGCAGCTAAGAATATATGAAAATAGAAATAGTTCTAAGAGTTAATGATATTGAAAACCAACAAATTGATTCACAGTGTAAAAATAACAGGTCACTAGAGGAAGTTTGTAATGTAATTGGGAGAATGAGGATAAATATAGATAATATAACAAACATGGTAGTTAATGGGGGTACACAAAAATAAAGCATAAAGACATAATAGAGATGAAAATAAATGTTTACTATGTTTGAAAGAAATGTGATGGGCACATCTTATAAAAGATTATATAGAGACAAGGGAAATAAGAGAGAAATTTGTAGACGATGAGAATATGAGAAAACTGGTAACGAAAATCAACTGTACAGATATACGATTGTAAAGTTATTGAACAGAGAGCGGATGCATCCGGGAAGAATTGCAAAATTATTCATCATTGTTAGAGAAATGTGAAGTAGTATATTGGTGGAAGGAAAAGAAGTGATACATGCTAGTTAGTAACAGAATTGTGCCTAAGACAACCTAGAAAATATAATTCCGTTGAAGTATAGAGCAGTTCGATACGTAGATTATAGTTATAGCAAAAAATAATTTATCGTCGTAGTTCTATTAGTCTGCATGTATGTTTTTTTTTCAATGGTCAATATTCATTACAGGAGTCGGACATGATATGGAGGGACTGAGGATGACTACTGTGGTGACCTCTTTGGAGGGTCATGTTTTCAGGGTATCTGATGAACCTCGATAGCATGTCCGAGAAGTTTCATTTCTTACTATAATGTTTCTAACACACTTTTCAGATCATTTTGTCTCTGTTCAATTTCTAAATCACTTACAGGTGTTACATTTTGATTCATTTTTTCCTGACATCTTATTCATTATTTGTGTTTTACTGCATATTTTTCTGTTATGCTACATTCCGTTTTGTGAACTGCATGTGCAGAAAATTAATATTAAAATAATTAGCCCCCTCTCCCTGATCTATGATTTCTGAGATTATGGGAGATGTATATTATCTTAAATCTCCTGCCAATCCCATGGTTGCAAGTTTTTTCTATAACCCATCAGCTACGAGTAATGCAGATAGTATGAAATATATTTAGCCTTCTATATTTCATTGATTGATAGTTTTCATTCATTCATTCTGACACCTATACATGTTTACCAAAGGACACAGGACAGCTCACAAGTTCCTTGAAAAAATAATTAAATTTTTGGCTTCGTAAAAGAAATATCAATATACTCAAGAATATGAACTTTATTTTTATGTTGCCGGGAGGAAATTAAATACTGTTTTTTCCATACAAGTGAGATGTGACGTGTGCTGCGAGAGTTTGTATATTTCGGCTTCTTCAAGTCAAGTTTGGATAATTTAAAATTGTATTAAATTGTGTCGTCAAAATTTGTGGGACATCCTGTACCGCACGTGTCGATTTTTCTGGGACTTGCAAAAGATGCAAGCTTCTAGAAGTTTTCAAGGACAAGGCAAAAAGCGTCCAATTAAATTTGATTGGGTTAAATAAATCGAAAGGTAACTCCTGTGCTGTCATTGGTATTTAATTCTGCTGTGGCGCTTCCGGTCGCACCATCTAGCGTGGGCTTCCTACGGGAAGCGCGTTGCAGTGTCTGAATTCTGTCTTCGGCATCATGTAGAGCGGACGTGTTGTCCTGGAGCTCTGTGGTCCATGGGAGTTCTGGCTTCTCTTGGGGTAAGCAAATCTTAAATTTCCTATTTGAATTAACTATATTTTATTTCACCTTTTTAATTTGTCTCAGGAGTTCACCCATTGATTTTTCTTGACCTGTTACTTTTGGAATTATTTTCCTTCGACCTGGTTTTTTAGTGAAGGTGACCGCTTCACATTTAATGTGTTTACCATAAAGACTAGCATCGGCAAAAGTGTAAGACTGCAACTTCAGTGTTTGTTTTTCTATTTTGTGTTTTATATTAACGGTAGTGTTCATTATTTCCTTTCTAGATGTTTTAATAATAAATAAGCACTTACGACAAGTAGATATTAACTAAATTATTCTTTGTTAGAAGTTTCGGCCACAAAAGTTCTTCGATCCACAACCTCCTGGGGCTACTTCCGCTGTCCACATCCTGCTGTTAGTTTTCGTGTATTTTACCTTGTTTAATATTGATTTTATGAAATTGTTTTAACGATTATAAATTGCATTTAATGTCCAAATGGTACCTGCTACAGGTTTCACAATATTGTCACCGAGAATTTTATAATCGTGATAACAATTTTGTCTTGAATATATCTGTCCAGTCCGTACGATTATCGCCATTCGACATCATTTCTGGCGATGGACCCTCTAGCACTTAGAAGCAGTCCTCTTTCTCGTATGTTCTTGACGCTGTAGGCTCTCTGGGAGTAGGGTATTGTTGGTGCATACATATCCTGTTTTTCTTTATATACGTCTGCAGTTAAGAACAATGATGCTGAATTTTATTTGACGACTATATAGGGATACACAAAATTATCCATACATAGATTTTATGACCATCCATTGATACCAAAGCAACAGCAACCACAGCAACCAAATACAGTAGAGATAATACGCGACACATCCGGATTTAGCCTTGTTAAAATGGGAGATAATTCGCAAGTGGCGCTCCTAGTGGCGTGACCTGGAAATTCGCGCTGAATTCAAATATCAGTGGAAATGTAAATACGGAAATCTATATATAGAAAATAAGAGTTTTGTCTGTACATTGCTCAGAATTTGAAAAAAATGGTATTTCTGTATCGTTCATGTCCACAGTAACAAGGAAATGCACTTTTTTCTTTTCCGTAATTTCTGTCTGTCTGTCTGTCTGTCTGTCTGTCTGTCTGTCTGTCTGTCTGTCTGTCTGTCTGTCTGTCTGTCTGTCTGTCTGTCTGTCTGTCTGACTGTCTGTCTGTCTGTACACGCATCACTTGAAAACGGCTGAAGAGAATTTAATGTAAATCGGTATGTAAAGTCGGGGGGTGAGCCACTACAATCTAGGCTATAAATCATTTTATTCACGCTGATGGTTCATGTTTGTGGGTTACTGTAGTCACGTCCTAGTTCGTGAACCATGGGCAACGGCTGAGTGGCCTAGTAAGTGGTCCTGAGAGTCGGGATACCAGTTGCTATGGAATGGGAGTGGGTATCTCGGACATATTCTGAGTCGTGGCCCTCCTTGTGCTCAGGCGGCTAGGACTACACAATTCACCGGTGGTCCATAACCCGTTAGAGGAGAGATCCTCACTTGGACTATGTGCAAGTAGGGCAGCATCCTGCTTCATGAATTTACCGAGCTCAGAACACGTTAAGCAAGCCTCGGACCTATGGGAGTAATGGAGTCCCACTCCCATTTGACAGGCGAGGGACTCCTTGGAAACAACTTGGCGAACGAAATGGAATTCGGTGGGGAGCTATCAATATTAATGGGGCTTATGGAAGAAAGAAGGTAGAACTTGCTGAGTCAGCAAAGAGGATGCATCTGGATGTGCTAGGAGTAAGTGATATTCGGGTAAGGGGAGATAAGGATGAAGAGATAGGAGATTATAAAGTGTACTTGACGGGTGTTAGAAAGGGAAGGGCAGAGTCTGGGGTAGGGCTCTTTATCAGGAATACCATTGCACGCAACATAGTTTCTGTTAGGCACGTAAGTGAGCGAATGATGTGGGTAGATTTGTCAGTGGGTGGAATTAGGACAAGAATTGTGTCCGTGTATTCACCATGTGAGGGTGCAGATGAGGATGAAGTTGACAAGTTTTATGAAGCATTGAGTGACATCGTGGTCAGGATCAACAGCAAGGATAGAATAGTGCTAATGGGCGATTTCAATGCGAGAGTTGGGAATAGAACTGAAGGATACGAAAGGGTGATTGGTAAATGTGGGGAAGATATGGAAGCTAATGGGAATGGGAAGCGTTTGCTGGACTTCTGTGCTAGTGTGGGTTTAGCTGTTACGAATACATTCTTCAAGCATAAGGCTATTCACCGCTACACATGGGAGGCTAGGGGTACCAGATCCATAATAGACTATATCTTAACAGACTTTGAATTCAGGAAATCTTAGGAATGTACGAGTTTTTCGGGGATTTTTCGATGATACAGACCATTATCTGATACATGGATATGATTAGTGAGAAGTTTCGAACAGTAGACTGTAAGCAGGTTCAGGATATAGAAAGTGAATGGGTGGCATACAGGGATGCTGTAGTAGAAACAGCAAAGGAATGCCTAGGAACAACTGTGTGTAAAGATGGGAAAAGGCGAACATCTTGGTGGAATGATGAAGTGAGAGCAGCCTGTAAACGTAAAAAGAAGGCTTATCAGAAATGGCTCCAAACAAGGGCCGAGGCAGACAGGGATTTGTACGTACATGAAAGAAACAGAGCGAAACAAATAGTTGTTGAATCCAAAAAGAAGTCATGGGAAGATTTTGGTAATAACCTGGAAAGGCTAGGTCAAGCAGCAGGGAAACTTTTCTGGACAGTAATAAAGAATCTTAGGAAGGGAGGGAAAAAGGAAATGAACTGTGTTTTGAGTAATTCAGGTGAACTCATAATAGATCCCAGGGAATCACTGGAGAGGTGGAGGGAATATTTTGAACATCTTCTCAATGTAAAAGGAAATCATCATGGTGGTGTTGCAAACAGTCAAGCTCATGGGGAGGAGGAAAATGATGTTGGTGAAATTATGCTTGAGGAAGTGGAAAGGATAGTAAAAAAACTCCATTGTCATAAGGCAGCAGGAATAGATGAAATTAGACCTGAAATGGTGAAGTATAGTGGGAAGGCAGGGATGAAATGGCTTCATAGAGTAGTCAAATTAGCGTGGAGTGTTGGTAAGGTACCTTCAGATTGGACAAAAGCAGTAATTGCACCTATCTATAAACAAGGGAACAGGAAGGATTGCAACAACTATCGAGGTATCTCATTGATTAGTATACCAGGCAAAGTATTCACAGACATCTTGGAAGGGAGGGTGCGATCAGTCGTTGAGAGGAAGTTGGATGAAAACCAGTGTGGTTTCAGACCACAGAGAGGCTGTCAGGATCAGATTTTCAGTATGCGCCAGGTAATTGAAAAATGCTACGAGAGGAATAGGCAGTTGTGTTTATGTTTCGTAGATCTAGAGAAAGCATATGACAGGGTACCGAGGGAAAACTGGGGGACTGTGGAATTAAAGGTAGATTATTAAAATCAATCAAAGGCATTTATGTTGACAATTGGGCTTCAGTGAGAATTGATGGTAGAATGAGTTCTTGGTTCAGGGTACTTACAGGAGTTAGACAAGGCTGTAATCTTTCACCTTTGCTGTTTGTAGTTTACATGGATCATATGCTGAATGGTATAAAATGGCAGGGAGGGATTCAGTTAGGTGGAAATGTAGTAAGCAGCCTGGCCTATGCTGACGACTTGATCTTAATGGCAGACTGTGCCGAAAGCCTGCAGTCTAACATCTTGGAACTTGAAAATAGGTGCAATGAGTATGGTATGAAAATTAGCCTCTCGAAGACTAAATTGATGTCAGTAGGTAAGAAATCCAACGGAATTGAATGTCAGATTGGTGATACAAAGCTAGAACAGGTCGATAATTTCAAGTATTTAGGTTGTGTGTTTTCCCAGGATGGTAATATAGTAAGTGAGATTGAATCAAGGTGTAGTAAAGCTAATGCAGTGAGCTCGCAGTTGCGATCAGCAGTATTCTGTAAGAAGGAAGTCAGCTCCCAGACGAAACTATCTTTACATCGGTCTGTTTTCAGACCAACTTTGCTTTATGGGAGCGAAAGCTGGGTGGACTCAGGATATCTTATTCATAAGTTAGAAGTAACAGACATGAAAGTAGCAAGAATGATTGCTGGTACAAACAGGTGGGAACAATGGCAGGAGGGAACTCGGAATGAGGAGATAAAGGCTAATTTAGGAATGAACTCGATGGATGAAGCTGTACGCATAAACCGGCTTCGGTGGTGGGGTCATGTGAGGCGAATGGAGGAGGATAGGTTACCTAGGAGAATAATGGACTCTGTTACGGAGGGTAAGAGAAGTAGAGGGAGACCAAGACGACGATGGTTAGACTCTGTTTCTAACGATTTAAAGATAAGAGGTATAGAACTAAATGAGGCCACAACACTAGTTGCAAATCGAGGATTGTGGCGACGTTTAGTAAATTCTCAGAGGCTTGCAGACTGAACGCTGAAAGGCATAACAGTCTATAATGATAATGTATGTATGTATGTATGTATGTATGTATGAGTGAAATGGTAGTTTAGGTGAAGGCCTAAAATTTAATTCTCAAATATTTATATTTTAAGTGGCCCTGTCGATAAATACTACATAACTAAAATTACATAGAATTAAATTTCCGATCATTAATGTCTTATACAATTTTACCGTACCGACTATGATAACACTGATATTCATGAATTTCGATTTTTGTTGCGAAGTCCACATCAACGCCGAGCCACGAGAAAATGGGTGAACAGAATTTAATGAAAATCGGTATATAGAGTCAGGGAAGAAAAAACTGTAGTTTAAGCTATAAACAATTTTACTTAACCTGGGTGAAATGGTAGTTTAGGGGTAGGCGCCTAAAATTTAATAATTAAATGCCTTCGTTATGGCTCCTATAGAA
The DNA here is from genome assembly GCF_040414725.1 of Anabrus simplex. Classification (NCBI taxonomy): domain Eukaryota; kingdom Metazoa; phylum Arthropoda; class Insecta; order Orthoptera; family Tettigoniidae; genus Anabrus; species Anabrus simplex. The sequence continues at coordinate 146,822,641 of NC_090279.1, read as the reverse complement.
AAGTACTATATAACAAAAGTTATAGAGAATACAATTTCCGATCATTTATTTTTTATTCATTTTTACCGTACCGACTGTGATAAGAGTAGTATTTCAGAGTCGGAAGAAAACTAAATGCGAAGGCCTACAATAGCGAAAGCGCATAAGATTGATCAACAATAACATTACATTGACGATTGTTTGTTGTGATGTTCTTTGCCTCTTATCGTGCCCTCAATTCCGATAGTACTGTTGCGTACCGAGTATAACAGCCTGACTCAATATTGGCGGGAAAGAGCTGGGGAGTTAGAAAACTTTTTTCTTTAGCATGCCATTCCTCTGGTTCATACATTGTCTGATACTGCTGGTACGTAACACACTAGTTTATCAGTATTCCACCTATTCGTTCCATACTCTGAGGCGCTGTTTTGAATGAGCAGTGTGCAGATTTGGCAGAGGCTCACTTAGTAATAGTAGTATGACCTGGTCTAGAATTACAATTTAGGCCTATTCCAAATATAGCACTACAATTCACTAAATCATTCAAAATTCAACCCTGAAAAGAGACGTTACTTAAGAAAAGCGTCTTCCTCTTCACTTTTATTAAATTCGACATTCATTTGGTTCTAAATTAGCAGCGAAGAGGGGTTTTCTCCCCTGGTTTGGAGGAAAAATTTGCCTCCAAGTCATTTTTCCGCCACCATTGTAGTGAAATGAGATTTTCCGACTCAACGGGTACTCCTAGGAAAGAGATTAATTGAAGGACATAGATTTGTCGTCCTGGGACTCCCCGCTATTCGACCCCCCGACGAATCAAGGCTGTGCGGTTTGGCCATTCCAGCTCTGGAACTTTGGACTGTTAGATCGGCAGCGTGGTACTGTTCGTTACAAGTGAGAAAATGCGAGTTTTTTTCATTTGATCGAGTATTTCATATTACTTTTAATCGCGCCATTCCTACTGACGTCATTTATTTATTTATTTCGTATGGCATGAGGATACATTGTTACAATTTGGTTATTAACTATATTTATACATTTGAGCTCATCAATATCTGCATTGCTGCTAAAGCTGAATGTCCAGTTTTGTTAGCCAACTCACAGCTTCATCACTGGCCTCGTGGATATCCTTTATTGTCCCACTGAATCTTCGGAGTGGGCACTCTGTGACGATATGTTGAACGGTCTGAGGCACATCAGAGCAGTCGCAATAAGGATCGCTGGTAATCTTCCACTTGTGTTTCCAGAAGTTGCATCTGCCATGTTGAGTTCTGATCCGATTAAGTGATGACCAGATTTTTCTGGGTAAGTTGAAACCAGGAGGTTGCATAACTGGATCCGAAATTAGACCTAATCTGTCAGGGTTTGAAGCTGCCCACCCATAGCGCCAGGCAGTGTTAGTATGAAATTCATCTTGGACTAGCCTCTTTCCTAGTAACCAAGAAGGTTTCCTAGATTTCAGCCTGAGATCTTCACGTAGGCAGTCTTGATGTATTGGTAGAAGAGGATTGTCACAGCATTTAACCCATTCTTTCTTCAGTGCCATTTGTCTTCGGGGATGAGGAGGTGGAATATTTGAAAGAACTGGTAACCACTCCAAAGGTGTGGATTGGATGGTTCCTGATATAGCCCTCATTGTATCGTTTAACTGAGTGTCTATCTTCTTTGTATGGGCACTGTTGAGCCATACTGGGCAGCAGTATTCGGCTACTGGGTATACTAACGCAAGTGCTGTAGTTCGGAGGGTGGATGCAGATGGGCCCCAGCTTGTTCCTGCGAGTTTGTGCAGGATGTTATTGCGGGTTTTGATCTTGGCAGATGTTTTGCGTACATGTTCGCTGTAAGTCAAAGATCGATCCAAGGTAACGCCTAGATATTTTGGATGAGGATTGAACTTCAGTATATGACCTCTGAATTGAACCTGAGGGGCATAATTAGCTTGTCTATTGCTCAAATGAAAGCAGCTGACCTCTGTTTTTGTTATGTTTGGTTTCAGTCGCCAGGTTTTAAAATAATTATCAATTCTGCAGAGATCTTTAGTGAGTGTGGTTTCTGCTCCAGCAAAATCACTAGACTGGGCTGCCAAACAGATGTCGTCAGCGTATATAAACTTCCTAGCATTAGTTGAAGGTAGATCTGCTGTATATACGTTGAAGAGTAATGGGGCCAATACCGATCCCTGTGGTAATCCGTCACTCAGTTTGTAAGTTTTACTTATGTTGCCATGTAGGTGTACTTCAAACATTCTATTAGCCAACATATTATTCAGCAGGGTGGCAAGCGTCTTACAAGGGATTAACTTCAGGAATTTGAGGATCATTCCTTTTCGCCAGACTGTGTCATATGCTGATGACAGATCTACGAACACTGCTACGGTCTTCTTTCGATCTTGAAATCCCCTCTCAATATGGGTGTTTAGGGCTAACACCTGGTCGGTACAGCTGCGGCTTGGTCTGAAGCCAGCTTGTTCAAGTGGTATGTGCTCTAGGATTTTGGCTGAGATTCTGTTGTATATTACTCTCTCCAGTAGTTTGTAGCAGACACTTAAAAGGGCTATGGGTCTGTAATCTTCTGCATTGTCTCCACTTTTCCCTGGTTTAAGGATTGCTACTATTTTTGTTCTTTTGAGTATTGATGGTAGTTGTCCAACATGTCAGATATTGCTGTAAAATTTGGCAAGCCATTCGGTTGTTCGGGGGCCACAATGTATAAGGAATTCTGGGTATATTCCATCCAATCCGGCTGCTTTTCCTGACTTTATTTCTTTTAGCGCAGTTGAGATCTCAGCAGCTGTGAAATCAGAGGAAAACTGAGAGACTGCTTTGGCCTGGGTTATCCTCGATTTTAGCTCTTGTTGAATTCTTTTTGACTCTTTCTTATTTGTGCCGACTGGTTTTCTTGTCAGGTTAACTAATCTGTTTGCCACCTCGTTTGGTTTTATCTTAGAGCTCTTGGGACCGAATTTGGGAGTGCTGTTGCCAAGTTTCCTTAGAAGAGACCATGCTTTTCGACTGGAATGTTGAAAACTCATATTTTCCATGAGATTGAACCATTTTTCTTTTCTAGATGAATCTAGAGACTGGATCAGTTCATCTGCAATTTCAGGGTCACTGCTGAGCATATATTCCTCGTATAGCTCTTTGCATTTTGGGTTCCATCCAGGAATATAATCCTTCCTGTATCCTCTTGGGATATGCTTTTTCGCGATGGCGGATGTTAGTTTGACAAAGCGCTCGTAATTTCCTGTTGTAGGAGGAATCCACTGTACATTATGTTCCAGTTCGCTGGTGAATTTAGACCAGTTGGCTTTGGAAAAATTCCAGCGGGGAAGTGGGACTGATCTGATGGCAGGTATTTCCAGGCCGACTTTGACAAGCACTGGTCTGTGTTGGCTTCGGGGAAAGTTGTTCAGAATTTTCGTAGTACAGTGTAGAGGTCTTCCAAGAGAGTCTTTTGATACAAAACACAGATCAGGGTTATAGTCCTTATTCCATCTGGTAGAGTGGAAGGAGCCCTTTTCTTTGGCATCAAACAATAGAAAAAGATCTTCGGCATCAGCCCATTCAGACACATCTTGTCCCTCTTTGTTGGTATAGTTATAACCCCATTTAGTGTTCTGACTGTTAAAATCTCCAAGGATTACGGCTGGGTGCTGTATATTCAGGATGGTCTCGTTTAGGCTCCAAGGTTGACAAGGTGGTTTGTAGATGTTTACAATTTCTGTATTTGCAATCTTTGTTTTAGAGCAAAACATGTTGTTATCAGTATTTGTGCTTATTATTTCAGCTTCCTCTATATCATTTTTTACATATGTTGCTGTTCCGTACTGTTTATGAAACGTTGCATTGAGCAGATTGTATCCGGGAATCCTACATCTGGCATAAAGCTGGTCCTGGTTTTCACAATGGGTCTCCTGCAATAGAACAATATCCACCTTGTGATCAGTCAGTATTTTTGTTAGATAGTCACTTTTTGGTCGACTTGCTCCTTCGATATTGAGCTGCAGAATGTTTAAAGTAGAATCATGATTTTCAGTGGGGCTCTGAAAAGGGCCATTTACGATTTTAATCATTTTTCTCATATTGAGTTAATGAATCCTCTGAATTGCTGGGATATCCACAAAGAAGAGCTTAGGGTCCAGCAGCCAAAGTTGTTGCTCTCTTAACACCACCCAGGGGTCACGTGTAGGGTAATATGAGGTTAAACCTACGGACGTGTAGCAACGAAAACCCCGCTCTAAAGATGGCTGACTAAGTAAGGGCAGAAGATGTAAATAAACAATTTAAGCTCTGTGGCCTAGGCAACGCATAAAATGTAGGGTAGAGTTCCCATCTGCATCGTGGTTTCCATGGCTGTGTAAAATGGCCGACATTTGGGGCAGTAAGAGTGATAGAAAAAAAGGAATAAGGAAAGAACAATAAATTGCCCCTCTGACTAGTGTTTACTATGGATGGATTGTAGGAAAACAAGATGTCTGACACTTAGGGCACAAAAATATAGTAAAAATATGAACTTAATATCGCTTGTAACAGAATGTATTCAGAAGATAATACCACCACATGGACATCAGATATAAACACACCACGGATAGCTCTGAAAACCACAACTGAGGCATTAGTTCTTAATAAATCCATAAACTTCTCAGCACATCTTTATCTGATCTTAATCTTCACTTGGGAAAACCACTAAGGCAGCCTTTCTGAGAATGCAAAAAAAGCAGATGGAGAGTGAGTGTCTCCCATTATAATGAAAACTCCCCATCCTGATTGTGACTGATAGTAGGCAAGCAACCGAGCTCGATAGCTGCAGTCGCTTAAGTGAAGCCAGTATCCAGTAATCGGGAGATAGTGCGTTCGAGCCCCACTGTCGGCAGCCCTGAGGTTGGTTTTCCGTGGTTTCCCATTTTCACACCAGGCAAATGCCGGGGCTGTACCTTAATTAAGGCCGCGGTCGCTTCCTTCCACTTCCTAGGCCTTTCCTATCCCATCGTCACCATAAGACCTATCTGTGCCGGTGCGACGTAAAACAAATAGCAAAAAAGTAGGCAAGGAGACCTACCATTACAATGAAAACTCCCTAACCCAGTCTTCATATGAGAAAAGACGCTTGGTGACTTCCCCGTCGCGTTTCTAGGGCAACGTTGCTATGCAATATAATACAATCTTGCTCACAACGTGTACACTACTTAACGTAGAATTCTGTATACAATGTAGAATTCCGTAGCGAAGCACGGGTACATCAGCTAGTGGATAAGTAAAATACGCCTAGAAAGAAAATGTTACTAACATATTAGCTTCAAAGTTGCTAAAGCAATTCTGGATAAATGAATGAAGAATGATTTAATAGGTTATTATTTAAAGACTGAAATTAGACATATAATCAAGATGTGAAATGGACTGCTGTGAAAGGGCTTGATCTTTCATTTATGCATTACTTTTTAGCTTTAGCATACCTATCTGAACTTCCACGGCTAGATTTGTCTTTTTTTCTCATTTAAAAGCATTATATCATCACATTAGGACACGTGAGATTAAAAATATCGGCACATTCTTTACACACATGAATGAATGAATTTACATTTAAGAGCTGGACAATTTTCCTTTTAACTTGAAGCCTGCTAACAGAAAGAAAACTTATAAATATAGCCGCAATAACATTCAAGATTTCCCTATCAGCAATACTTGCCATTACATTAGTGTAAAGCAAATTTGCATCATCATATTGTATCAACAAAATATGTACATTTCTTAAATCACCCATATTTTCTTCAGTGCTTGACAACGCGTTACGGCATTCCAAATGGGGTAACTTGGAACACAACCAGTCACACACATACGCATATGCATTTTTCTGAACTAAATCAAAATCCACAGATCACATCTACAACAACACATCGGTATTGAAGGTTAACTGCTGCACTAATACAATAAAATAAGCTTATTATATTTTAAGCCAGTTAAAATATGGGTCGCGCAGGTCAGAAGTTTAGAAAGTACTACAAAAATTTCTTTGTAACTGGAAGAATATATATGCAAACACAGTATTTACTTACATTTTCTTGTCACGAGGGAAACGGAAGAAAGACCGCGAATCTTTCTGCACTTCATAGTTATTGCAACCAAACGCAGCACGTATTTTTCCACTCATATTGACAGGAGATATAAAGGAATGAGACACGCTACTATTTACTTACGTCAACTTAATGCAAACGCATAAATAACACCAAAAACTTCACAAACAAATACACGTGCTCTTATGACAGGATCCGTAACTCCAGGTCACTCCGCTAGACAGAGCTCTAATCGCTATCCCTCGATATCTTGCAGAGTGTCGCATGTTGTCCCTACTGTATTTGCAGCAACTGAGCATGCGTCATTTTGTCGATTTACCATGTGTTTCTTCTCTCTTGTCAAATAATGGGTAGAACTTCTCCTAGGTCCATCTGTCGTATCTGCAGTATGTGATAAATCCACGAAGAGCAGCAGCAGCAGCAACACTAGAGCAGAGAAAAGCGTTGAAGAAACATTTTACACAACACATTTCAGTACATATACCTGGTATCTATCAAAGGAAGGTGCTCTGATATCTGTCATCATTGTGAAGGCCGCCCTTACCCGTGAAGATGATCTAGAGATTCAGAGCTGCTTTATTTTTATTTTTAGAATGTTTCCGAACGCCAGTTTGGGAGTTAGGAGGAAGCTGGAAGACACTAGCGGTCTCGCAGCTAAAGGAAGTAGGCTATGAAGATATAACCAATCAACCAAAGGGAATTCGTTCAGTCTTGACCTAACTGACTAATGCAGCAAGTTGCAGTGGTGGCTACCATCCAGAGAATATGGGGTGGAGTGCGCTTTGTCTCATTTCGGACGCGCACTGTACCCAACACGTATTTGCTGATGCCTCTGAGGCTTCAGTCGTCCCCTCGACTCGGTCGCAGATTGATGCTCAAAACAGATCAAAACTCCTTGACCTCATCTGGAGTTTGGCTGTCCCCCCAAGGACAAGTGCCTTGCTTCCTTGAACTAACGCAGGAAGCTTTCGTAGTGGTGATGGGTCCTCCCCGCCATCACCCGTGCCGACCATCCAGTAAGTCGATGCGCTTTGTCGCCCCCGGAATCCTTTCGGACGCGCACCTCATCCCGCGTATTTGCTAATATCCTCGAAGTTTCAGTCGTTCCCGACACTCGGGACTAAATCCCCAAACAGAGAAAACTCTGTTCTGAGGAACAGTGACCTCGTGTCGATTTCGGCTGTCACCCCGACGATATTAACAAGTATAGTGGGGGAGTACCAACTGCGATCGCAGCAGGCTTCCCCGTAGTGATGGCCCCTCCCCGCCATCACCCGTGGCAAACATCCAGAGAGTCAGCACGCTTGATCGCCCCCGGAATCCTTACGGACGCGTGCTGGGTGAAAGGGGAATAACGAAAACCTTTCTTACACTTCTTATATTAACTGAATGCGGACTGCACAGTAAGCAACCTATTCAACAATCGTATGTTTCTGTCGTGTCTTGGTGTTGACTGTGCACCGAATGTGTTGTGACTATAGAGCAGAATGATGGCTTCTCCCAATCCCATTATTTCCTACCAGATCTTAAAATTATGTTACACTAAGGAATAAGGTCGTAAGAAAAAAAGAAGTGAGTTTCTCTCGTATAGGCCTATTACGTGGTTTCCTACAGGAGGATTGTTGTTGAATTGGGCTGTGAAACTCCTGCTTTCGAATTGTATTCTGGACACATATTCCCTCAAGGATACCAGATACTGTAGTAGTGTTACTACTTCAATCCTGTAGATGGTGCATCACGCTCAATGAACAGTGATTACTATGTATCGCATGTATTACAAGCTACCATTTCCTCATACATTAATACTTTTTGTGGCAATAATAAGTTTGTATGTTTCCTTAGAAACAAGTCTGACGTATCAGGCTTTCAAAAACTGAACCGTAATATTATTTCCACTTCCTTCGCGATATGCAGGCCGTATCGAAGTTTACATTGACCCGAAAGTCCACATAGCATGTTCCATAAAATCTAAATACTTCCTTAAATAGCTACATAAAATATTCCTCTCTCACCTTATATCAGAAGCAATCATAAATAACATGTCCAATATAACGTTATTTTAACGTAACATGTACAGGATTGACTTCTCGCTTATTACGTTTTTAATTTCAATAATCATTCAGTAGCCGTAAATTAATTAATTTATTTCGGCAAGAACCTGTGAATCTTTTGTTGCACAAGAACATGAAAGCCCATAGGCTCTTAACTTTGGAGCGTGGGTTGGCGACCACGGGACCCTTTTGTGTCCTGGCATTGTTTCCACTTACTTGTGCCAGGCTCCTCACTTTCATCTATCCAATCCGATCTCCATTGGTCAACTGTTGGTCACGTCGAATCCCGACGGTATTATGTTCACAAGGCCTATGGAGTCTTTCATTTTCACACCCTTCGTGGCCTTTGTCTTTCTTTGGCCGATACCTTCATTTTTCGACGTGTCGGATCTCTCCCATTTGTTCTCTGTGATTAGTGTTATATAGAGGATGGTTGCCTAGTTGTACTTCCTCGTAAAACAATAATCATCACCACAAGAACATAAAAGTAATTAACATCGTCACTTTTTTGTTCTATTCTTTTGTTGGTAGACCTACAACTAATTAAGATCTACAGGAAATATTATATGTAGGGTTGTAATATTTTTGCGTTTTGAAATAAGTTTATAACTATTGTTAGCATTTATATACTTTTGAATGGTCTTATTGTAGTGTTTAGTAGAAAGACATAAATTATGAGTTATTCGTCAAAAGGTACAATATTAACGTGAAACTAAAAATCGCTTTTGCATAGAGCTAACCGTAAAATAAGAATGAATGAAGTGTAGTAGGATTGTACATTCATTTTAAATTGATATAGACTAAAGCATAACACAGAAAAGAAAACATTTATAATTGACTGGCAAACGTACCCGTGCTTCGCTACGGTATTAAATATTGTATACGGACTTCTACGCAAATTACTGTAGGCTACACGCAGTGAGAAAGATTATATTAAAAGGAATGTCTCTTGGCGTTTTCCGAGAAAACCACGGGGACGACCGCCTACGTTGCTTCCGATGTACGGCGCGCGTTGGGAAGTTTTGATGATAATGACAGACCACGTATCCTAGTGCTATTCACAATATTGAGTTCGAGAATTTCTACTATAACGCCAGGCTCCTTGCCTAATGCCATTCACAATGGAGATGGGAATTTGTTATTATAAAGAGAGAAATATATCGCAGAATGGCAGCTTGGCGTCTCTCTTGCTCTCTACCTAACGAACAACCACGAGTTTACAGGAATGACGACGAAAACGGCATTACGTCACTTCCCTGCTGGCAAGCAGCCGGAGACGTTGCCATGGTGACCGGTAAGTTCGATGTCGGTCACTCAATGCAGAGTATCATCACTTGAAGAGTAAGCGAAAGTTGTTTAAAATGAAATCACGTTTCACATATATTCTACGGATTTTACAGAAAATCAATAGTATAAGAGAAAATTGAAAAATCCTGTTCTAGTGTTCCTATAAACCCCCAGCCTATTCTGTGATTTTTAAATCATATATATATATATATATATATATATGCTCCTGGTTGAGTATACTCTAAAGATGAAGTTTGGTCGAGATCTATCCAGCCGTTTCACCGTGATGGTGGAACAGACGGACAAACAGACACTAAAGCTAAAAACCACTGTTACCCTCTTAAGCTGACCTAAGGCGGATCTGAAAAATTGGCAAAATAAACGAAATTACAGCCCCCTAGAATTTTATTTATATAGATCTAGAAACCAACTGCAATTGAAGAAAACTATTTTAAATAACTGGTAACCCTTGAGTTACAGTAACACAGCAAACTAATACTAGTGTTTTGCTATAGCTGTTGTGAACAGCTTTCTTGCCCTTCTGATTTTCCATTTTCTTCATTATACACTGGTATATCGAGACATTTAAATACTTACAACTAATTTAATACAATTATTTTTCCTGTTTTGATTGGTGAAAATCCCTTCTAAGTAACCCGTTACACGCTCGTTCATCTTTAATTTGCCATTTCACGAGTGTTTCTGGAGCCTATTTCTGTTACCACTGCAACCATGGCAGGAGTATAATGCTGAGTACCGTAATGATGATGTATGATGGTATCGCTGAACAATCCATTAAAAGCCTCTGATCCTTCCTCTTCACCATCCAGTAACCGATTTGCGACTTGCGACGACCACTGCTGTATGTGATAATGTTGTACAAGCGTTTCTTGTAGAGGGTATTTACTTTTGCCAAGTCGCTTTCCGAGGTGTATTCGCCAGCTTCATTATGCACGTCAAACCCGAACCGCCACACACTCATTCGAAACCATCCCTTGAGTAGCGAATATGGCTGTTGAAATTTCTACTGGTTACCAGATGTTCGCTGACGACAGAAGACTGGATGTGTGACTCCAGTTATGTCCAAAACCCAGCTTGTTCCTCTAACAGACATCGTACTTGTGGTGCATAACAAGGGACGATGTGTACTGTTGTTGACTCGGTGACAATTCGCGGATGTCAATCAAGCGAACGCCATACGGTTCACGTAGGTGATGTAATTTCGAAATCTTTCGGAAACGGCAATTGACACGTAATTTTGCCCATGTTGTGTCGTAGTACACTGGCGTAGCCAGGGGGGGGGGCCAGTGGGGCCGGGCCCCCCTCCCCAAATATTTCCTGAAACTAGAGCGATGATCACCCGTTGTTTTACGTACGGTACGAACAACTTAAAAACGTACGCCGAAATGTTAAGTTAACGTAGTGACAAGAATCTACTAGCAGGGCTCAATAAGTCTCCACATTTGTACTGCTTGAATGAAAGGAAGACACTTAGGATTGTGATGCGCGGGGATATTTACCTGTAGAGGCCTCAGTATTGAGAATGTAACCGTGTGTTGACAAATGTCAAGACATGGAGAAAGGGGCAATTAGGAAGGGATTACTCAGTAGGGGGCCGGAACGTGACCACCGAGATAACAACATCGTGTCAGCTTTTGCATATCGGTTCCAGGAAACAACAATGTCCTAGGGATCCTAGGGTTGTACCGTGGTTGAGAGATGTGCTGTGTTTAAGTTGCAGAGCTGGGAAGACTGTGACAGGATTGTGAGCTGCACGTTAGTTCCTCATTTTGTGCCATATAAGTAACTTTTTTGAAGAGGGACCGTCCTGTCACTGAGAAGCCAACACCATGTGCATCCTCGGTAAGTTATGAAAAAGTTTTTTTACTTTTAAAATTGCAAGACAAGCGCCTAGTCGTGCCTAAGTTCGATAGGTAGGCCTGTATATTTTATCAAATGCCTGGGGACTTATTGGAACCTCAACCATCAAAAGTGCGGGTAACTATTTTGTAATTGGCAGGCGTGATAACTCAGTTCCAATGGTTCTATCTTCTCATCAGGACGGCCCAGGCTTGAATCACAGTCGATACATGAAACATTTTTAAAATGGGAAGTCACGTTCTATTGATACGGATTCTACTTAAAACACAGAACCCGTCCCTTACGTTTCCTTACACTTTTGAGCCAGAACCGCATCATTTATGGTGGCGTATTTTGAGTAACCAACCATTCTTCGGACGTACCTTGTACCTTAAATGGTGAGTGGATGCAGTGGCGTACCCACAAAATAATTTCAGTGGGTGGGTTGTAAGTCCAGGCCAGTAGTGTGGATACAACTTTTCCTTGGAAGGGGGTGTGAAAATATTTTTTTAATTTTTATTTAGAATTTGCTTTACGTCGCACCGTAGGTCTTATGGCGACAATGGGAAAGGAAAGGGCTGAGAGTGGGAAGAAGCGGCAGTGGCCTTATTTAAGGTACAGCCCCAGCATTTGCCTGGTGTGAAAATGGGAAACCACAGAAAACCATCTTTAGGGCTGCCGATAGTGGTGTTTGAACCCACTATCTTCCAGATGCAAGCACACAGCTGTGCGTCCCTAACCGCACGGCCAACTCGCCCGGTGGATATAAAAAGAAAGCTGGTCCTACCGAGTGCGGTGACGGATCTTCAGTAGAAATTGTTGGTTTTGATTGTTACCATGTACAATCACAGCTTCTGTACTCTTAACATACACCAGCTGCATTATTGAAACTGTTCGTAAAATTGATAATATCATTCTTCGTTTGTGAGGAAGTAGAATCTTTATTTAATTTCTCTTCTTAAAAAAGGAACCACTTTGGTACTACACTCCGTGAAGGTGACTACCGTCCAGGCGGTAGATATTTCGATTACGGGAGACTCAAGGAAAACTCTACTGCACCCCAAAACAAGGCTGTATCCTCCCGATCCCATGTCTTTCTTAACTCTGTCAGTGCCGATAATCGAATTCAGAATGCCTTAAGTCAAATTCGTAAATAAGGAGACCTAAAAGTAACCAGCCGGCCCCACGGTGTAGGGGTAGCGTGCCTGCCTCTTACCGGAGGCCCCGGGTTCGATTCCTGGCCAGGTCGAGGACTTTTACCTGGGTCTGAGGGCTGGTTCGAGGTACACTCAGCCCACTTGTTTATAATTGAGGAGCTATCTGACGGTGAGATGGCGGACCCGGTCTAGAAAGCCAAGAATAACGGTGGAGACGATTCGTCGTGCTGACCACACGACACCTCGTAATCTGCAGGCCTCCGGGCTGAACAGCCGTCACTTGGTAGGCGATGGCGCTTCGGGGCTGTTACGTCATGGAGTTTGGTTTGGAAAAGTGAACAGAGAAGGAAGCGACACCCCTGCAAGGTTCCTTAGCTTCCAGCTAGTTCTTCTGTCCGGCCTCGTGCATTTAGGACAGTAAGAAAACGTACGCCTTAATAAATGCTCCTCATAAAACCTTTGTAAAAACACTACCTGCATATATTTATAACAATAATCACAAACGCCTTCTTTTCATGTGGCTCAGTTGGTTGTGTCTCTGTCCTTCTGAGTCCGAGTTCGCTGGTTCAAATCCCGGCTTGGATCGGTAACCCTTAAAACGGTGTTGAAATGGCAACAGCTCAGTGTCGTTGGTTTTTGACACGTTAATAAAAATTATACATACGCATATTAGCGTCACAAAACTCTAACTTTATACTACTATATTCTGTATCCCAGGCTTGCGAGGAAAGTAATTAACAATTTACTTTACGTCGCACCGACCCGACAGGTCTTATGGCGACGGTGGGATAGGAAAAGCTTAGGAGTGGGAAGGAAGCGTCCGTGGCCTTAATTAAGGTACATCTCCAGCATTTGCCTGGTGTGAAAATTGGAAACCACGGGAAAACATTTTCAGGGCTGCCGACAGTGGGGTTCGAATCCACTATCTCCCGGATGCAAGCTCACAGCTGCGTGGCCCTAACCGAGTTGGAACTAATAGGACAAGGTAAACCCTACATAGCATATGTTGTAACGCGTGTTTTTCTTTACCAACTAACAAAATATCTATACCCATACGTTTACATTTATTTATTTATTTATTTATTTATTTATTTATTTATTTATTTATTTATTTATTTATTTATTTATTTATTTATTTATTTATTTATTAGTGCCTTCAGTACAGTGGCGAAGTTAGGGCTCCAGGCCTTCTCGTACACTTAAGCACATACTAATCAGAATCTTAAATAAAATACTGAGATACTTAAAATAGTTAAAACTACATAAATTAATAGAATTGAAAGTATATTTAAATAAATTACTTACTAAATATTAGAACTAATTAATATTAAAAACTCTTAAAAATCGCTAATCCTCAGGAACGCACACATTCATACTTCAACCATTCAGTCAGCTGTCCTCAGCAGGTAGTCTCGGCAGGTGACCTTAAATCGTGATTTAAAAAAGCTAGTTTCTCTGACCTGAACTGGCAGGGAATTACATAATCTGGCGACAGTCACCACAAATTGTCTATTAATTTTATTTGTGCGGTGCAGTGAAATAGAAAGAATGAATCTAGAACGTGTATTTAAGTTGTGAAATGATGATAAAAAGATGAATTTAGAAGAAATGTATATTGGCTGACTTTCAGCTACCACTCTGATCACCATCGTTAAAGTGTGTAGCTGCCGACGTTTATCAGACATCAGCCATGAGACAGCCTGATAGCATGGGGTGATATCAACATCGTACCCGATATTGTAAATAAATCGCAGGCAGGAATTAAGTGCTCGTTGAAGTTTAAGTGTTTCTTCTCTCGCCATGTCAACTAAAACAACGTCACAATAACCAAGAATAGGGAGAATGAGTGTCTGTATTCGTTTGACCTGTAGCTCAAATGGAAATACATCCCTCTGCCGTTTAAGAGGGTGAAAAACTCCAAAAATCTTTTTACGTATTTGTTTCGTCTGATCAGACCAATCAGCTGCTTCATTCATCATTACGCCGGGTTTTTAAACCGTTTTACTGTAGGGAATAATTCAGTAGGATTGGCGGGATTGCGACATTGTTTGAGCAGCTCAGTAATTTTCGTGATCCAATTATAATTGTCTGAGGTTTTTTGCAGTTTAGTATAAGAGAGCTTCGTTGTGCATATACAGTACACTGAGTCGTCGGAGGTCACTGTTAATATCTTGTCTTGCAGTGTCGATATATTTGAAGATCGTCAGCACAGAGGCCATGTGTGTTATTTCCTGTCAGAGATGGTATGTCATTGATAAAAATACAGAAAATTAGGGGCCGCAGAATACTGCCCTGTGGGGCAACACTAAGTTTCATTTTACATCTAGAGGCCTTGTCGTTCACTGTTACACGCTGTTGACGGTTACTCAAGTAAGAACTAAAAATCTTAAGCACAGCCAGGTAGAAATTTAGCAGTTCCATTTTATTTATCATAGTCGGAATTACTATAGTGTCAAAGGCGCTACTGAAGTCAAGGAGGATAGGTATAGTGAGCAGTCGTTTGTCCCTAGCGTTTCTAATGTCTTCAGTAACCTTCAAAAGTGCTGTCGCGGTACAGTGACCCTTCTCAAATCCAGATTGTAAAGGGTACAAAAGAGCATTTTCATTTAGGTATTCCAGAACTTGCTCGTACATGCAAGCACAGAAATGGTGTCCCGACGTAAACAATCAACACTGCCCCACTCCAGTACTGAAAAGAAGGGGAGAGAGTGAAGGGGTAGTGTTGAAGGCCAACCCCGTACAAAACAAGGGGGAAGGGAGTGAAGCGGTAGTGTCGAAGGCACAATGACTCACCTTCTCGCTTAACGCATTGCTGCATGGACTGCATGTAGACAGCCCGCTACAAGACATCGTTGTGATCGAAATGGGCACAGTGGCGGATGTATTGAAGTACAGCATTAGGTTACCTAAAGTCCGGCCACGCGGTGTAGGGGACAACGCGTCAGGCCGCCCCGGGTTCGATTCCCGGCTGGGTCAGGGGGTTTTAATTGTAAATTATTAATATCCCCGGCCTGGGGACTGCGTGCTTGTATCGTCCTTAACGTTCCTCACATTCAACACTCAACACTTCCGCAATTCCAATTACATGCAGGTTCTTATATTGTGCAAGTAGGGGCAAAAGAACTGTATATGTCGACGCCCCGAACAAATAGCATTTTAACATACAAAATTAAAAAAGTAACCTACTCTGATAATTACAGTATTAAGAGGTAAAGGAGGTTTTTAACCGAAAAGTATTTTATACTAGTTAGGAAGATTTTGTAGCTGCGTTATATCGGGTAGTAATTTGAAAATATCTTTTATTGGTTCGTAACTTTGTTCTGGACTTTACTGAAGTTATATCATCATAATTTACCACATCGGATATAGAATTACGATAAATTCTATAAACAGAAAATTAATATGCTAAAATAAGGTATTGGTGTATAACTGTGTAAGCATTTCTTTATAAAAATAACTGAAGATACATTTTACTTCTTGAGCAATAAGAAAATACATCTGAACGGCACCCTCTAAAATGTCCACATATTCACAAGCAGTCATATGTGGAGTGATCTCTATCAACTCTCCTGGACCAGCACCCAATACGCCACATGTGATGCGACCCGACTGATTAGTTACCTGGATAGTCTAAAGGGCTCTTCATAACGCTTTCCAACTGGACGCCAGCACTTCAGCTGTTTACCTGGGTCAGAGCAAAATACCTTTTCATCCAACCAAATTGTAATTTCCCATTCCTGTCGTGGAGTAACACTTTCTTGTAGTGCAAAGCCTACGCGAAGTTCTCTGTGGATAGGAAGAAGTCGCTCCTTTTTCGCAGCTCGGCGATTGTAAATACCTGCCGCGTGGAGTCAGCGACTCACGGTAGTCCGGCTTACTGGCAATTCCAATGCGGCAATCGCATTATCGATAGTTGCAAACGGAGAATTGTCCATAGTTTGAATGATTCCAGCATCCTGTTCCGGAGTAGTTCTTCTAGGAGCCTTGTTATGTGTCCCATGATCTACCAATCCTTCTTCACCTCGTTCTTGCTATATTTCTATCCATCTCCAAACTGTCTTAAGACTGCATGGTATTGCTTGTGCTATTGCTTGGAGGACCATGTGAGCCTCCCACATGTCAAAAATACGACCTCGATTCACCTGTGATAGGATAGGAGACATCGTATTACAATGTTACAGTATAACGCCGGAATACACACACTGTGTATTCAGCACTACCTGTTCACTCCCTTCCCCTCCTTTTCAGTACTGGAGAGTGGCCTTCAACACTATCCCCTTACTCTCTCCCTCTTTTTCAGTACTGGAGTGGGGCAGTGTTGATTGTTTACGTCGGGACACCATTAATGTGCGTGCATGTACACTAAACGTTCAAAGGCTTTAGAAAGCGCAGGGAGTAAGGACGATAGTCAGAGGGTGATTGTGAGTCTAAACTTTTAGGTACCGATATAATATTGGCTGTTTTCCGTTTAGTAAACAGTAGTTCAGTATGTGCGTCAGTATAGGCGAGATAGCACCCATAATGGTATGTAAAAAGTAATAGGAATGTCATCTATACCTGCAGTCTTTGATTTAATCGAGTACAAAGCCTTTTAACCTGATTTTCTGTGACACTGTGAAATGTGAATGGTGGATTGGCTGGAAGAGAGGGCGGTGAGTCGGTGCAGTTAATTTGGGTAGGTTGATTATTTATTCTACTAAAGTAATCATTCAATATGTCAAGTGGAATGTCAGCAGTTGTCTGTTTCTGTTGATGTTTTCCTACTCCCAGAACTCTAAGCTGGTCCCGTGCGCGATTAGAATTTAAGGTGTTAGCTAAATTCCGAAAATATATACATTTTTAAACATTTCTGATTAACTGCTTTGTGCGATTTCTTAAGATGCGGTAAGATTCGAAGTCTGTGTCATCTAGGGTTTGTTTATAATGTCGAAATAACGAGTCACGGTGGGCCATCATTCTCTTGCCTTCATCATCTAGCCATGGACAAGAAGGACGAGAAACCTGTATTCGACGCGCGTGTGTGTATATCTTTGCCGCATTATTTGTATAAAATGTTACTTCTTTATTGCTTATCACATGGCCATTATTATAATAACATTACCGTATTTATTCTAAACCAGAATATTGCATCCTTACTCAAACTGTTTATTCTTGCATTCATTTCACTTGTGCTCGGAATATATGAAATGCTGCAGTTATGTTGGGATGGGAGTAACAGAGGTAGCCGTTTGACGGGGGGCACGGGGGCGGGGGGTTGTCGCCCAAGAAGTCCAGACACCCCAAGAGTTTTAACGAATGTACTTTTATTGAGCATTATATATATATAATGTACATTAATATTAGCTTACGGAGTTCGACTCATTGGCTGAATGATCAGTGTTGAGGCTTTCGGTTAAGACGGTCCCGGGTTCGATTCTCGGCTGGGTCGGGGATTTCAATCGCGTCTGATTAATTCTTCTGGCTGGGGACTAGGTGTTTGTCCCATCATATTCATATTCAGACAACATACTACACCACCAACCACCAAAGAAACACACAACACTGATTACATCCCTCTATATAGGGCTGGCGTCGGGAAGGACATCCGGCCGTAAAACAGGGCCCAATCCACATGTGCGACACAGTTAGCACCCTCGACCCCACAGATGTGGGAAAAGCGGTGGAAGAATAAGAAGAGGAAAACTACTATTAGCTTCCGGAATCCGCACGAATCCACCACTCTTACTTGGATCCAAGCACACCCATTTCCTTTTTCGCTATTCTACACCACCTAACCTATGGAAGTTTGGACACCTATCAAAATAAAATTCTGGATGAACGGGCCCCCCCAAACTGAAATCCTGGCTACGCTACTGTCGTAGTACAAAGCATGTATCCTTATTCAACTGAAGCTCCAGCAAGATATAGCTGCTATCTTGGATTCTGGAGGTCAAATGAGCTGTATCGCGATTGACCTGTCCAAAGCATTTGATAGGGTGGGTTATGGGAAACTACTGGCAAAAATGAGTGTAATTGGATTAGACAAAAGAGTGACTGAATGGGTTGCTATATTTCTCAGATCTCAGAGAATTAGAGTACGCGAAGCTTTATCTGACCCTTTATTAATTAAGAGGGGAATTCCTCAAGGCAGTATTATTGGACCTTTATGTTTTCTTATCTATATAAATGATATGGGTAAAGAAATGGAATCAGAGGTAAGGCTTTTTGCGGATGATGTTTTTCTGTATAGAGTAATAAATAAATCAGAAGATTGTGAGCAACTGCAACATGACCTCGATAATGTTGTGAGATGGACAGCAGGCAATGGTATGTTGTCAAACGGGGTTAAAAGTCAGGTTGTGAGTTTCACAAATAGGAAAAGTCCTCTCAGTTTTAATTACTGCGTTGATGGGGTGAAAGTTCCCTTTTTCTTTTTGCTTTACGTCGCACCGACACAGATAGGTCTTATGGCGACGATGGGATAGGAAAGGTCTAGGAATGGGAAGGAAGCGGCAGTGGCCTTAATTAAGGTACAGCCCCAGCATTTGCCTGGTGTGAAAATGGGAAACCACAGAAAACAATCTTCAGGGCTGCCGACAGTGGAATTCGAACCCACTATCTCCCGGATGCAAGCTCACAGCTGCGCGCTCCTAACCGCACGGCCAACTCGCCTGGTGAAAGTTCCCTTTGGGGATCATTGTAAGTATCTGGGTATTAATATAAGGAAATATCTTCATTGGGGTAATCACATAAATGGGATTGTAAATAAAGGGTACAGATCTCTGCACATGGTTATGAGGGTATTTAGGGGTTGTAGTAAGAATGTAAAGGAGAGGGCATATAAGTCTCTGGTAAGACCCCAACTAGAGTATGGTTCCAGTGTATGGGACCCTCATTAGGATTACTTGATTCACAACTGAAAAAAATCCAAAGAAAAGCAGCTTGATTTGTTCTGGGTGATTTCCGACAAAAGAGTAGCGTTACAAAAATGTTGCCCGGTTTGGGCTGGGGAGACTTGGGAGAAAAGAGACGAGCTGCTCGTCTAAGTGGTGTGTTCCAAGCTGTCAGCGGAGAGATGGCGCGGAATGACATTAGTAGACGAATAAGTTTGATTGGCGTCTTTAAAAGTAGGAAAGATCACAATATGAAGATAAAGTTGGAATTCAAGAGGACAAATCGGGGCAAATATTCATTTATAGGAAGGGGAGTTAAGGATTGGAATAACTTACCAAGGGAGATGTTCAAAAAATTTCCAATTTATTTGAAATCATTTAAGAAAAGGCTAGCAAAACAACAGATACGGTAGGTAGGGAATCTGCCACCTGGGCGGCTGCCCTAAATGCAGATCAGTAGTGATTGATTCTCCAATATCACAGGTTTTCACACTTTTCCACTTTGTGTGCTGCATACAGCCAATGTTTACCCATCGTAGCTTGAGTGATTCGGCC
The DNA here is from genome assembly GCF_040414725.1 of Anabrus simplex. Classification (NCBI taxonomy): domain Eukaryota; kingdom Metazoa; phylum Arthropoda; class Insecta; order Orthoptera; family Tettigoniidae; genus Anabrus; species Anabrus simplex. The sequence continues at coordinate 146,802,813 of NC_090279.1, read as the reverse complement.
AACTCGCGGCAGTCCAGTCATTGTCTTCCTTGGTCAACTCTTGTTCTTTTCCGACCTCAACGAAATCGCAGCATTCGAGGCCATTTTCATGCCTTTCGTTGCTCTTTTATTTCTTTGACCGATACCTTCTGTTTTCGAAACGTCAGATCCCTTTCATATTTTTCCTCTGATTAGTGTCGATAGAGAATGGTTGCCTAGTTGTACTTACTCTTAAAACAGTTATCACCACCACCATCATTGACCCTTTGTTGATCGTCGCAAATTGGGTAAATAAGCCTTGTTTTAACCTTGGACAGAGCGCAGAGAGTCCTCACACATTTCTCACACAGATCGGACGGCATCGGATTGCTGTAGGCGATAAAAACATCCTCGCCATTCCATTGGTTACGATGTCGGCATGTTAAAGAACTCTGGTGGAACATTTCAAGTCTACCCGACAAAATTTATTAAAAACTTGCGATCTGGCGGAGTAAAACTGAAAGTGGAAATTGACACGCTGGCTGCCAAAAAGGCGTCACCTCAATATGCCTGCTCCTGGTGACTGGGGCTTTCATCCCCCTGTGGGTGGGGGCGGTAGAATAACACCCACGGTATCCCCTGCCTGTCGTAAGAGGCGACTAAAAGGGGCCCCAGGGGCTCTGAACTTTGGAGCGTGGGTTGGCGACCACGGGACCCCTAGCTGAGTCCTGGCATTGCTTCCACTTACTTGTGCCAGGCTCCTCACTTTCATCTATCCTATCCGACCTCCCTTGGTCAACACTTGTTCTTTTCCGACCCCGACGCTATTAGGTTTGCGAGGGCTAGGGAGTCTTTCATTTTCACGCCCTTCGCGGCCCTTGTCTTTCTTTGACCGATATCTTCATTTATCGAAGTGTCGGATCCCTTCCGTTTTTCCCTCTGATTAGTGTTATATAGAGGATGGTTGCCTAGTTGTACTTCCTCTTAAAACAATAATCACCACCACCACCACCGCTGGGGCTTTCAGTTATTATTTTACTTGAAATTCGCCACTAAGGCCAAAACCTATATTTGCAAATAAAGCACTGATTGACCAATTAACTCTAGAAGTACTTTCAAACACATTCGAAGTAAATGAAATGGCGTATGGATTTTAGAGCCGGGAGTGTCCGAGGACATGTTCGGCTCGCTAGGTGCAGGTCATTCGATTTGACGCCAGTAGGCGACCTGCGCGTCGTGATGAGCGTGAAATGAATATGAAGACGACACATACACCCAGCCCCCGTGCCAGAGAAATTAACCAGTGATGGTTAAAATTCCCGACCCTGCTGGGAATCGAACCCGGGACCCCTGTGACCAAAGGCCAGCACGCTAACCATTTCGCCATGGAGCCGGATACATTCGAAGTGCAAAGTTAATTATTTTTGGGGATTACTCCGAACTCCTCCACCTGCCAAACTTTCATATCCACTGGGGCTGATGATCGTCGAAGTTCTCCCCCACAAAAAAATGCTCCCTGGATCCGCCCCTGGCACAGGCACCTCACTTTCAGGGATGGAAAGGGGCTATGTAGTAAGTAGACTTTTGTTTACTGCCACCCTAGTAATTCAGCATATGCAAATAAATATTTTTTTGAAGAGTTATTGGTAGATATTGGTAGGATAAGGGGAATGTTTCCAGGTGAGGAGGATATGTTGTTATTCGGGGATTGGAACGCGAGAATAGGGGAACAGAGCCCAGTTTATAGTAGGGAGGATGGAATGTGTTTGTTGGAAAGTAGAAGGAGTGAGGACAAAATTACAAATAGTTATGGAGAGAAGCTCCTAGAGATGTGTGCTGTGGGAAATTTGTATATTTTGAATGGGTGGATAGAGGGTGACAGGACGGGGAAATTGACATATGTTACTGAGAAGGGTGGTAGTGTGATAGATATGGTTTTAAGTTCGGAAGGGATGATTGAGGAAGTTGTAAGAATGGAAATAAGAGACTGGATTGAATCACACCATTTCCCGGTGAGGGTTATGCTGAAAAGGGGGGAAGAGAAGTGTACAATGAAGGAAGATGAGACAAATGATAAACGAGGGAGTGGTTATAATAAGTATAAATGGACAGAGAAGGTGGGCCGGGATTGGAATAGGGTAGTAAAAGAGGAGTTACAACTCCTGAAATATGGGTGGGAAGGGGCGTTAGAAGAGAATAATACTGATAAAGCCTTGGAATTGTTGCTACATCCAATAAAGATAATAGCGCAGAAGGCGAAAGCTAGAAAGGGAAATAAGAAAGAGGGAGAAGAATGGTTTAATAGGGAGTGTGAAGGAATGCGGAGGAAGGTGATGGACGCGTTAGGAGAATATAGAAGGAAAGGTGGGAGCCAAGAAAGGGAGTTTTTCTGTAGATTGAGGAAGGAGTATAAAAAGAAAATTTATGAGACAAAAAAGACGTGGTTAGAGGAACAAATGGAAGCCATAAATAATGACTGCAAGACAAATAATTTTGAGAGAGTTTGGGATAAGATTAATAAAATTATTAAGGGTGGAAGGAATACAGAGAAAACGAGTATTGAGGAAGTGCAATGGGTCAGACACTTTGACGAATTACTAGGGAATAAGGGGGATGAAAGATGGAGAGGTTCGGGAGAAGAAGTAATTTGGAGGAATAGGAGAGTGGCAATTTATGACCTGGATAAAGAAATCACAAGGGAGGAAATCCTGAAAGTGATAAGCAGAGCCAGAGCAAAGTCAGCCGGGGGGTGTAATGGTATAAATAACAAGTTTTGGAAGGAAATTAGCAAAAATGAGATAATGATAGAGGGAATGGTTAAACTATTCAATAGGATATTTGAGGGAGGTAATTACCCTAAGGAATGGGAAACAGGAATTATATGCCCTATATACAAGGGGAAGGGTAGTAGGAACAATGTGAACAGTTATAGAGGTATATCTCTGTTGGATTCTTTGAGTAAAATATATACTGGGGTCTTAGCGAACAGAATAAGCGGGTGGGCGGAAGAAAATGAAATTTTGACAGATTACCAAGGGGGATTTAGGAAAAAGAAAAGAACAGTAGATAATATAATGATAGTAAAGACTATTCTAGAAAAGTATAAGAATATGGCTAGAAGTACGGTTTATGTAGCAGCAATAGATTTTGAGAAAGCTTTTGACAAGGTGAATAGAGAGGCCCTATTAGAGAAATTAGGCAGGCTAGGGATTTCGGAGAAGATGTTGAGGGCAGTGGAAGGAATATATAGGGTTGTCAGGTTTTGTGTAAAATTGGGAGAAGGGAGACTGTGTGGACCATTAGAGTCCAAGGTGGGTTTAAAACAAGGATGCAAGTTATCGCCAATACTGTTTATTTTATTTATCAACGATATTTTAGAGGGGTTTGGGGCAGAAAATTGGGCTGTGCCAGTAATTAATGGTTTAGAAGTACCAGGGCTGATATTTGCGGATGATGTGTTATTGATGACGCTAACTTCAGGGGCGATGAATAGGGCCTTAAAGTCAGTGACGCTATTTGCGAGGAAATGGGGATTGGGAATTAATGGAAATAAGTCTAAAATATTAGTAGTCCAGGTGGACAAAAGAAGAAAGATAGAAGGTAATTGGGTAATTCAGGGAGAAAGATTGGAACAGGTAAGGAAGTTGGAATATCTAGGAGTTATTTTTAATGATAAAGGAACTTGGAGTGACCAGATCAAAAGGGTGAAATATAGAGGATTGGCAGCCTTAGCCTCAGTCAGAAATTTGCTAGTCAAATACCCGGGGATCAGTTATAAAAAACTGAGGCTAGTGTTCAGGTCGGTAATCGTTGGGAGGGTATTATACGGCTCAGAAGTTTGGGGGCTGGATGAGAAAAGAGAGGAACTAAGAAGGATTGTTAGTAGTTTTGCTAAGTTAGTAATGGGCTTACCGAGGTGTACAGCAAATGTAGGGGCAGAATGAATGTGTGGGGAAGATTTGGAATCAGAGGGTGTGAAAAGAATAGTTAGATACTGGATGAATTTAAAAAGACAGGAAGGTGGGAGGGTATTACAGGCAGCGTATGCACAGCAATGTAAGAGCATGTATAAGGGTGGATGGTTAGAAAAAATAAAGGGATATTTGGAGAGGATAGGATTAGGACACCTGTGGGGGGAGGTTTGGTCAAAGACAGAAGTGAGAGGGATGAATATACTGGAAAGGAGAATTAGAGATATCCATAGGCAGAAATTATTGGGGGAAAGCAGACTAAGAAATTCGCTGACTGTTTTGACGAAAATAGAGGAGATAGCAGGGTTGAATATTAGATACGTCGATAGGTCAAAACGATATGGGATGATGTGGTGGCTTTTAGGTTTGCAAAGGAATACAGGGTGGATACAGGGGAGGGATAAGACAAGGTGTGTACTTTGTGGAGATGTGAATGATGATTTTCACTTGCTAAGAGACTGTGAGGTAACAAGGGGGTTAAGACATGGATTATTGAGTGCCGAGCATCGGGAAATATTGGGGAGAGGGGATGAGAACGCAATCCTGAGATGGATTATTAAACAATGGGAAAAAGGGAGTGAATTGAACAGGTATTTTTGTGCGACAAAAAAAGCCTGCGAGAGTAAAATGAAGGAGAGTGAGTTAGAGGGTGGGCAGGGGAATAGGGGGGTGGAATAGTTATGTATATAAGGGAAGGGGATAGTATGATAAAATTCTAATGGATTAGGGAATATAGGGACCGAGTACTTAGTTATGTGGAGTTGGGTAATAAGAGAGGATTGCATGGTCTGTTTGTTTTAAAGTTAGCTGGAATGCAAGTGCTGAAATGCTGAGTGTTGTTGTTTGATTTATTGATTAGGTGTAGGTCAGGAACAATAATGTGACGCAAGTACAGAGCATAATAAAGACACTGGATGAACATTGAGTGAGTGACTGCTACAGCTAATGACTGCTAATTATCCTTATTATTATTATTATTATTATTATTATTATTATTATTATTATTATTATTATTATTTATTATTCATTTTACTCTGCATGTGAACATGTATAGGGGCGAAGTCGCCTGTTATGTTCAATAAATGTATGTATGTATGTATGTATGTATGTATGTATGTATACTGAGCTATTTTAGTTATAGCACTACATAGTTAATGATTTATTATGTTTTCTGTCAGTTCATTATACAGTTCACAGTTTGAAATCACTGAGATTCAACTGAGATACAAAAAGAAAACATTCCACGAACGAACTTTTGATGGCTATATCTCATTAATTATCAGGCATTTACGCAATAGTGGCGACTGGGAATTAGAAGAATATAGACAACAGAAAGTATCTGGGTTTGTGGGATATAGCGGGAGGGTGGATGGAGGTGGAGCGGGGCGGGTTAATTACACTGACTTAGCAAATGTCATGGGATAGTCACCTAATAGCGTGTGGGGCCTCCTCTGGCCCTGCGAACTGCAGTGAGACGCCATGGAAGTGAGTCGACAAGTCCCTGGTAGTCCACTGGACGCAGCTGACACCAAATCGTTTGCAGAGTGGCCACCAATGCTGGTCTGTTCGTGGGTGCAGGATCCATGGCATGGAGCCTGCGTTCCAGGACATCCCAGATATGCTCGATAGGGTTCATACCGGGACTCCTGTCTGGCCATGGCAGTCGTTGGACCTCCGCTGCATGTTCCTGGAACCATTCCCGGGCGACGTGGGAGCGATGTGGCGGAGCGTTATCATCTTGAAACACCACAGAACCGTTTGGGCGCTGGAAGGCCAAAAATGGATGGAGATGGTCTCTGAGCAGATCAACTTACCGCGTACCATTCAAAGTCTCTTCCAGAACAACTAGGAGGCCCATTCCATGCCAGGAAAATGCACCCCAGACCATAACAGAGACACCAGCGCCCTGGACCACACCTTCGAGGCAGGCGGAATCCATCGCTTCATGTGGTCTGCGCCATACACGGTGCCTCCCATCGGCATGGTGCAGTTGAAATCGTGATTCGTCCGACCATATCACGTTACGCCATTGTTGCAGTGTCCATCCCTGATGACTGGCAACAAATGCGCGTCGTTGTGCCCGATGACGTTGGGTTAACAGTGGCACCCGTGTGCGGTGCCGGGTCCCATACCCCGTAGAACCCATGTTCCTACGGATTGTCCACTGGGAGACGTGTCTAGCACGCCCTGTGTTGAATTGAGCCATGATTTGTTGCACGGTTGCCCATCTGTCACTATTGACAATCCATCTCAGATGTCGCCGGTCACGGTCATCGAGGGTGGCTGGAGGGCCGGTCGTTCGTCTGTTGTGGACGGTGACACCTGCATTAAACCATTCACGATACACCCTGGACACGGTTGATCGTGTGAAGCCGAATTCCCGCACCACTTCCGAAATCGCACTTCCCATCCGTCGGGCACCGATCACCATACCCCGTTCGAACGGTTTCGGCTCACGACGGCGTTCCATGTTACACCTGTTACATGCACAGCCACTGTTCACAAGGTCTCATATACAACTGCCACTGGCATAGGGGGCGTGTGGTGCGCAGACAACACACCTGTGCATCAGTGCTCCGCTATCCCATGACATTTGCTCAGTCAGTGTACATCAAAACTGGAAGGAAAAAGGCTACAAAATGGTAAGATTTTAATGTTTTCTGAGCGAATTTCGACAGAGAGGTAAAGGATGACAGTTAACTGACTGAAATGCGTAATTGCTAGTTTTTAATATTTTGATTCATTACTATACAATAAAAAATTCACCAAAGGAACAATGTTACATATATATTACAATTAAAGAGAAGTTCGGCGTGATTATACAATTACAAACCACACACTAAGAAACTAACAGACACTAAAGAGGCGGCCAGACTGACGAATGCGCGCGGCATGAGGGTGAATCATATCTGAGTGTCCATGACCATGGCCAAAAAAATATACCCCTGCTACCCTTACTCACAGCACATCAAAGTCACCAATACTTGGTATGGTGCTATACAAATCGGTTAGCCTCGACGAACGACATTTACTGCGTATTTCCGCAATTAATTTAGTTAATAATTAAAGAAATAATAAGCTGATAAGACAACAGGGCTTGTACTATTTCTTGTTTTAATAATTCCTACTTTCAGTCGGCTAAAATGGAACAAAAATGTAATGTTTTCTTTACACAGTGGCAGGAAGAACAAGATTTTCCGCTACTGCATTTACGAAAAGTAATGTTTTATAGTTACCCAGAGCAATTCTTAGAATAACTTCACAACTGACACATTTTTCAATAAAATTATTAGCTTAAGATTTATAACGTTTTTTCTTCACACGCTGTTGGATAGGCAACCCGCTGGATCAGAATTGTATGCGGTTTGCTTACCTTCCCCTGATATTTGTAATCGGCTAGTTTCGCGCGTTGTCGAGGGATGGGTTGTGAATGGAGTCGGGAAGAGTCGAGACTGTAATAATAATAATAATAATAATAATAATAATAATAATAATAATAATAATAATAATAATAATAATAATAATAATAATAATCCTCCTCTGCGAACCATGTGACCTTGCCGCGGTGGGGAGGCTTGCGTGTCCCAATGATGCAGATAGCCGAGTCGCAGGTGCAACCATATCGGATGGGTATCTGTTGAGAGACCAGACTAACGAATGGTTCATCGAAAGGGCGGTAGCAGCCTTTCGGTAGTTGCAAGGGCGGCAGTCTGGATGATTGACTGATACGGCCTTGTAATAATACTCAACATGGCTTAGCTGTGTTGATACTGCTACATGGCTGAAAGCAACGGGAAACTACAGCCGTAACTAACTCCCGAGGACATGCAGCTCTCTCTGTATGAATGATGTACTGATGATGGCTTCCTCCCAGGTAAAATATTCCGGAGGTAAACTAGTCCCCCATTCGGATCTCCGGGTGGGGACTACACGAGAGGGGGCAATCATCAGGAAGATGGATACTGACATTCTGCGAGTCGGAGCGTGGAATGTTAGAAGTTTGAATCGTTGTGGTAGGTTAGAGAATCTGAAAAGGGAGATGGATAGGCTAAAGTTAGATGTAGTTGGCATAAGTGAAGTACGTTGGCAGGAAGAACAAGATTTTTGGTCAGGCGACTACCGAATTATCAACACAAAATCAAACAGAGGAAATGCAGGAGTTGGTTTAATAATGAATAAGAAAATAGGGCAGCGGGTAAGCTACTACGACCAGCATAGTGAAAGAATTATTGTCGTCAAGATAGACACCAAACCAATGCCCACCACAATAGTGCAGGTCTATATGCCTACTAGTTCAGCGGATGATGAAGAAATCGAAAGAATATATGAGGGGATAGAAGATTTAATACAATATGTAAAAGGTGACGAGAATCTAATTGTGATGGGAGACTGGAATGCAGTGGTAGGCCAAGGAAGAGAAGGTAGTACAGTAGGAGAATTTGGATTGGGACGAAGGAACGAAAGAGGAAGTCGTCTGGTTGAATTCCTTGCCAATACTTGGTTCAAACACCACAAACGACGGCTGTATACGTGGACGAGACCTGGAGACACTGGAAGGTATCAAATAGACTTCATTATGATTAGGCAGAGATTCAGAAACCAGGTGTTGGATTGCAAAACATTCCCAGGAGCAGACGTGGACTCTGACCACAACTTGTTGATCATGAAATGCCATCTGAAGTTGAAGAAATTGAAGAAAGGAAAGAATGCAAAAAGATGGGATCTAGACAAGTTGAAAGAAAAGAATGTGAGGGATTGTTTCAAGGAACATGTTGCACAAGGACTAAATGAAAAGGCTGAAGGAAACACTATAGAGGAAGAGTGGAGGGTCATGAAAAATGAAGTCAGTAGGACTGCTGAAGAAATGTTAGGAAGGAAGAAAAGATCAACTAAGAATCAGTGGATAACTCAGGAGATACTAGACCTGATTGATGAACGACGAAAATACAAGAATGCTAGAAATGAAGAGGGCAGAAAAGAATACAGGCGATTAAAGAATGAAGTGGATAGAAAGTGCAAGGCAGCTAAGGAAGAATGGCTGAAGGAGAAATGCAAGGATGTCGAAGGCTGTATGGTCCTGGGAAAGGTAGATGCTGCATACAGGAAAATCAAGGAAACCTTTGGAGAAAGGAAATCTAGGTGTATGAATATTAAGAGCTCAGATGGAAAACCACTTCTAGGGAAAGAAGACAAAGCAGAAAGATGGCAGGAGCATATCCAACAGTTGTATCAAGGTAAAGATGTAGATAATTTGGTTCTGGAACACGAAGAGGCTGTTGATGCTGATGAAAAGGGAGACCCAATTTTGAGGTCAGAGTTTGACAGAGCTGTGAGTGACCTCAATAGGAACAAGGCACCTGGAATTGATGACATTCCCTCTGAATTACTGACTGCCTTGGGAGAAACCAGCATGGCAAGGTTATTTCATTTAGTCTGCAAGATGTATGAGACAGGAGAAGTCCCATCCGATTTTCAGCAGAATGTTGTTATACCTATTCCTAAGAAAGCCGGTGCTGACAGGAGTGAAAACTACCGCACCATTAGTTTAGTATCTCATGCCTGCAAAATTTTAACACGTATTATTTACAGAAGAATGGAAAGACAAGTTGAAGCTGAGTTGGGAGAAGATCAATTTGGCTTCAGAAGAAATGTAGGAACACGTGAAGCTATCCTGACTTTACATCTGATCTTAGAGGATCGAATCAAGAAGGACAAGCCCACGTACATGGCATTCGTAGATCTAGAAAAGGCATTCGATAATGTTGATTGAACCAAGCTATTTATGATTCTGAAGATGATCGGGATCAGATACCGAGAACGAAGAATTATCTACAATCTGTATAAAAATCAGTCTGCAGTGATAAGAATCGAGGGCTTTGAAAAAGAAGCAGCAATCCAGAAAGGAGTGAGGCAAGGCTGCAGTTTGTCCCCTCTCCTTTTCAATGTTTACATAGAACAGGCAGTAAAGGAAATCAAAGAGAAATTTGGAAAGGGAATCACAGTCCAAGGAGAGGAAATCAAAACCTTGAGATTTGCCGATGATATTGTTATTTTATCTGAGACTGCAGAAGATCTCGAGAAGTAGCTGAATGGTATGGATGAAGTCTTGGGTAAGGAGTACAAGATGAAAATAAATAAGTCCAAAACAAAAGTAATGGAGTGCAGTCGAACGAAGGCAGGTGATGCAGGAAATATTAGATTAGGAAATGAAGTCTTAAAGGAAGTAGATGAATATTGTTACTTGGGTAGTAAAATAACTAACGATGGCAGAAGTAAGGAGGACATAAAATGCAGACTAGCATAAGCAAGGAAGAGCTTTCTTAAGAAAAGAAATTTGCTCACTTCAAACATTGATATCGGAATTAGAAAGATGTTTTTGAAGACTTTCGTGTGGAGCGTGGCATTGTATGGAAGTGAAACATGGACGATAACTGGCTCAGAAAGAAAGAGAATAGAAGCTTTTGAAATGTGGTATTACAGAAGAATGCTGAAGGTGAGATGGATAGATTGAATCACGAATGAAGAGATAGAATGATAGGACACACAGTCAACCCCGTAGAGAAAAAATATAAAAAAAACTAAATATATTAATATAAGACAATCTAACAATTTCTAAAATTAAATCCTTAGACACCCAGGACTTGTTCAGTTGGTTTTTGAAGGAAGTGTAGGGGGTAAGAACGGTAGGGGTAGACCACGATATGAGTATGACAAGCAGATTAGAGCAGATGTAGGATGCAATAGTTACGTAGAAATGAAAAGGTTAGCACAGGATAGGGTGGCATGGAGAGCTGCATCAAACCAGTCTATGGACTGATGACTCAAACAACAACAACATATTAATAATAATAATAATAATAATAATAATAATAATAATAATAATAATAATAATAATAATAATAATAATAATACCCGTGTGGGGATTTACCGGTTACCTCCATCGGGCGTGTCCAATTGGAATCGGGGAAGCTCGCTGGCTCTGCCGCCAGCAGAGTCAGAGGGTAGTAGGGAAATAAAATACCGCCGTGAAAAAAAAAACTGGTCCCATGCCAGGGTTACGGCGAAGACTGGTAAATGACCAGAAGCCAGAAAACATCTTGAGGCAACCTCTAGGGCTAACAACCCTAGTTGTAAAAGGATGGGTACCCGTCCAAAGCAAAGTCAAGTCAAAAAGCATGATGGCACAACATTTCAAGAAACATACCCCAGGGGGTAAATCTTCAGATAAATCCCTTGTCGTGAACGCCACGGCGCACGAGTCTCGTTCGGATTCTGGGGGAGACTCGACATCATGCAAGAGACGAGTCGCAGCGTCTCGGTGTACCCCGAAGAGTCAAAAACTCAGGCCAAAATCTAAAACCTTTCTAGCAACTTTCAACATAAATTCACTTACACAAACTGGCAAGCTGAAAACCCTCACCAAAGCTCTTCACGAAAATCAGATATCCATAATGGCCCTACAGGAAACAAGGTACCCAGATGAAGAGATTTTTGAATCTGAAGGCTACCGATTTTTAAAGAGCAAAGCGCAAAGAGGAATCCTCAATGGAGCTGTGATGCTTGGAACCGCGTTTGCTGTTAGAACCAAGATCCTTAAATTGGTTGCAAATTTCGAACCTGTGAATGACAGATTGTCTATACTCACAATTAAATGTGCGAACAAAACCTACGCCCTAGTTAACGCACATGCTCCTACAAACGATAAGAACAAGTCTGATCCAGACGAAGTTGATAATTTCTGAGACTTACTGGATGAAAAATTGAACAAAATCCCCAAACACCATGTCAAGCTTCTTTTGGGTGACTTCAATGCCCAACTAGGTCGTGAGCAGAAGTACAAGAAAGTTATAGGAAATTACCCTGCTCACAAAAGAACCAATCCCAACGGCAAAAGACTGGTGACCATTTGCGAAAATCACAACCTGCAAGTCGTCGACCCACTTTCGCCATCTACCCAGAAAGCAAATGACTTGGCGTTCTCCCGTCCAAGCTCTCGGAGAGTTCCAAATTGATCATGTTGCGATCTCCAGGAGAAACAGCCCTGAGATTATGAATGTCAAGGTAAAGAAAGGCATCAATGTGGCCTCAGATCATTATATGTCTCTTATCAAATTCAAACCAATTCCCGCAAACACAAGGAAGACAACCAAACAGATCAGACGCTTCGACAATTATAAACTTCGGCAAAGGGTCGAGGAGTTCCAGAAGAAGGCTAGACCAAATGACTGTGACTTTAACAACGCCAGAAGTCTCCTTGTTGAGGCCGCCAAAGACGTTGCAGAATTCAAGAGAAGCAAAAAGCATGCCTGGTGGAATAGTACCTGCGAATCAGTCCTCCAAGAAAGACTCAATGCGTGGAAACAGTACAACTCTACGAAATCAGAAAATGATTGGGAAACCTACAAAACCCAACGTGCCCAAGCAGCTAGGGTGTTCAGAACTGAGAAACGTAAATACGAAAAATCTCTCATTGAAAAGATAGAACAAAACTTTAGGAAGAATGAAAGCAGAGAGTACTACAGAGCCTTCAAACGCAAACTCACTGGCTATAAACCACCATCTCTATGCTTTGAGCGAACGGACGGTGCACTGGCGACGTCAAATGAAGAAAATTGCAGCATTCTGGCAGATTACTTCAAGAATTTACTTAACTGCTCTAAACCGCAAAGCGCCATTGAGACCAAGGAACCCTTACTCAGGTACCCAGATTCCAGACCACCCAACAGAGATGAAATCAAGAGCCACATTGCCCGTCTCAAAAATAACAAAGCGCCGGGATAAGACTCAGTAGTAGCAGAACTATGGAAATATGCCCCAGAAGAATCACTTGATATCTTGCAAAAGCAAATAGAAAAAATTTGGAACAAGGAGACCCTACCCGAAGATTGGAAAATAGCTTTGATCCATCCATTACACAAAAAAGGCAGCATGAAGAACATCAACAACTACAGAGGAATATCTTTGCTACCCGTGACTTACAAAATTCTATCACTTGCCATCCTGGAGCGTTTGGAAGCACAAGTCGAACATCAAATAGGTGAATACCAAGGAGGGTTCAGAAAAGGTCGCTCAACAGCTGAACAGATCCAAAATCTCAAAACGATCATCAGATATTGTACACTAAGGTCCAAGCAGTATGTGTCTGTCTTTGTGGACTTTAAGAAAGCGTACGACTCCATTGGCCGGGAAGTCCTGCTAAACATCTTAAATGAATTTGGAGTTGATTTGAAACTGCTGGCATTAATTAGAGCCACCCTGACCGATACAAAATCCAAGGTGAAGTTCCATGGATGTCTCTCGCATTCCTTTGACATCAAAACAGGAGTCCGACAAGGTGATGGGCTATCCCCGATACTCTTCAACTGTGTTCTTGAAAAGATCATCAGAACCTGGCGGGTGAGATTACAGGAAACCAACTACAGTCCATTGAGAATAGGAACCAAATCCAAGGGGATCGCAACAGACTGCTTAGCATTTGCCGATGATATTGCTGTTCTCTCAACCGACATAGAAACCACTAGAGCTCAAGTTGAAATTTTAAAGGAAATTGCCGAACAAACTGGTTTGCGATATCGTTTGAGAAAACAGAAGTAATGACTAACATCAAAGAGGCTCCACCAAAACGCCATACAAAATACGGGGACATCACCCGAGTAGACAAATTCAAATACCTGGGTGAGATCATCATGAAAAATAGACTGGACAAAGAAGCACTTTAGGAGCGAGTACGCAAACTGGAAATAGCCTACCAAACATCCCGCACAATCTACAACAAAAAATGCCTTTCCCAAAACACCAAGATACGTCACTATGAAACAGTTCTGAAGCCAGTAGTTCTATATGCAGCCGAAACCCTGTCTCTAAATGCCAACAAAGGACTCCTTGAAGAACTGGAGAAAAGAGAACGCAAAATTGTGAGAGGAATCTTGGGATCAAAGTACAGAAATGGAATCCATCAAAAGAGATCCAACAAGGAAGTCTACAGCAAAATAGAGAAAATTACCGACACAATCAGAAAAAGACGGGCACGATTTCACGGTCATCTGAGAAGAATGGACAGAAGAAAGTTAACTAAAGAAATCTTTCACTTTTTTGATTCAAACCCCAAAATTACAATTCCCTGGTTTAGAAATACCAAAGAAGACCTGCAAATGCTACATATCTCAGCTGAAGACGCCTTTAACAGAGATCTCTTCCGCAAGAAAATATTGATGAACGGGCTAAACCGAGACGAGCAACCGAAGAGAAGACACGGTGCCCCTTGGACAGAGGAGCGTAAGCAGGCCCACTCACAAAGAATGAGGGAAATTTGGGCTCTAAAGAAGGCCAAGTTCAGTGTCAAATGCAACAAGACTTAACGTGGTCCTTGACGTTCCCAGCGAATTATATGTATATAATAATAATAATAATAATAATAATAATAATAATTCCGCATACAGTACCTACTCGGTGGATTGAGTAGCTCAGTAGTTGCTGTTGCCAGTCTCAAGCCCGGTGAGAGGAGGAGGGTTGGTTCAATGCCTAAAATTACAGCCAGAGAACATCTTGAGGCAACATCTAAGGCTCATTACCTTAGTTGTAACATTGAGATTGATCACAATCAATCAATCTCCCAAATACCTTCAACCTATTAACATGACGTCGTTTTTCAACGATGCACCTACCCCATGGACTAGTAGACATACTGTCCGGCTCCATGGCTAAATGGTTAGCGTGATGGCCTTTGGTCACAGGATTCCCGGGTTCGATTCTCTTTGGGGTCGGGAATTTTAACCATAATTGGTTCATTTCGCTGACACGGAGGCTGGGTGTATGTGTCCTCGTCATCATTTCATCCTCATCACAACACGCAGGTCGCCTACGGGTATCTGGCAAGTCAAACTTGTCCTCGGACACTCCTGGCACTAAAAGCCATACGCCATTTCATTTCATTTCAGTAAACATACTAGTTTTTCCTCGGTCATTGGATTCTGGGGGACCGAGAACATCATGCGGAGCTTCCCAAATCTCTTTGCTTAAAATGTAAGACTTTCCTTGGTAGTCTAAACATCAACACGCTTCGGAAAACTGGGAAGTTAAAGCAATTAACAGACATGTTAGATAACTTACACATCCAAGTTTTAGCACTTCAGGAAACCAGAAATCTCCCTTTATAAGAAGCCATTACAATTTAGCACTGGATTCGCTGTAAGAAGAAACATTATTAACTCAATGTTTAACTTTTCTTCACCTTCTGAAAGAATTTCAACATTATCCCTTAAATCAGGAAATAAAGCTTGGTACATTGATTAATGTGCATGTTCCCACCCATAACTACAATCGAAAAGATCCACAAATGATGCAAGACTTCTGGGAATTGCTACAAGAAACTACAGCCACAATGCCAAAACATCGCATAAAAATTCTATTGGGAGATTTTTAATGCCCAAATTGGTAGAGAAAATAAATTCAGGACCATTGTAGGACTATACCCAGTGCATAATAAAAATGGAGAAAGATTAACTGACTTTTGCAAAAAATTTAATTTCAAATTAATGTCAACACATTTCCTGGCAATTTCACACAAGGAAAAAACCTGGAGATTCCCAATTTTTCACTTGGGAGAATTTCAAATAGATCAATGGCTATTTCCAAGAACAATCAAACATAAATTATGAATGTTAAAGTTTTTAAAAAAAAAGGAATCTTTGACTCTGACCACTATCTATCCTTAATCAAGGTAAAATTTCAACTGAACAGGTCCAAACCAAGAATAATAAAAACCATGTGTGTCGATCCAGAATTTCTTAAACAGTACTTTACCGAGCTCGATAGCTGCAGTCGCTTAAGTGCGGCCAGTATCCAGTATTCGGGAGATAGTAGGTTCGAACCCCACTGTCGGCAGCCCTGAAAATGGTTTTCCATGGTTTCCCATTTTCACACCAGGCAAATGCTGGGGCTGTGCTTTAATTAAGGCCACGGCCGCCTCCTTCCCACTCCTAGCCCTTTCCTGTCCCATCGTCGCCGTAAGACCTATCTGTGTCGCTGCGACGTAAAACAACTAGCAAAAAAAAAAAAAAAAGAACCAGTACTTTCACTGAAAGTATCCCTACTCACAATCCTTCGAACTGGGTAGAACTCAAAGACATACTTTTGAAGGCTTCTCAAAATGTTAGCACACCACCCAGGAAATGCAAACAGAGGTGGTGGAATGAAACCTGCGACAAAGGCCATAAAATTTAGAATTAAAGCCTGGCAGAAATGGAATTCTTATAAAACTGAACTAACCTGGCAGGAATTCACCAGAATACAGAAACAAACATAAAAAATCATCAAGTCTGAGAAATTTTACGTAACTTCTACAATATTTTCCGAGAAGAATTATCTAATAATATGGCACCTGATCTTTGCTTCAAACACTCGAATGGAACACCAGAAACGAATAATCAAGAAAATTGCAAACTTCAGCAATGTATTTCAAGGAAACTGCGAATCCTCAACCCACCTTTGAAACACCCTCATCTAATCAAGATTCAGAACCCCCAACATTGGAAGGAGTCAAAGAAATAATCCAAGGTCCCAAAAATAACAAAGCCCCAGGGGAAGATGGCATAATTGCAGAAATGCTGAAGATAGGAGGTGAGAGCGCAGCCCGGAAAATCTATTCAATTCTTGAAAACATCTGGATCACTGAAGAAATCCCTGAAGATTGGAAATGTGCGTTAATCCATCCATTACACAAGAAAGGGGATAAAATCAACATCAATATAGAGGAATTAGCTTGATACCAGTTGCTTACAAAAATTTTTCCAAAGCCCTGCTCACTAGACTTGAGAAACAAACAGACTATCTAATTGGTGAATATCAGGCAGGTTTCCGAAAAGGAAGATATTGTACAGAACAAATCCTTAATCTTAAAATTATCCTACAAATACTCAAAACCAGACAAACTGTCATTACTTTTATAGATTTCAAAAAAGCATATGACTCTATAGATAGACCGTCAAACACTTTTCAATACTCTAGAAGAAATTCAAGTGGATAATAAAACGAGGGCTTTAATCAGACAAACATTAACTGGTACTACTTCAAAAGTTAAATTCCTAGGCGAAATATCTGAGCCCTTTACTATTAACGCCGGGGTCCGTCAAGGAGACGGATTACCTCCATTAATGTTCAATCTCGTATTTGAGAAAGTAATCAGGACCTGGGAAAAGGAAATTAAAAGAATAACCCTTGGCAGACTACCGTACTTACATGTCCAGAAACACTCTATGATGAGGAATTTGACGTATCGGAAAGCGCCGACGATATTTCTCGACAGCAGCAGGAGCATTACCATCGCAGAAGCTGTAAACATACGCGACATCTGGATATTCTTCGTTAGTGAAGATGTGCAGCATTTTAGCCAGCGTGTGTACAAACCCAGTGGACCGAACATTCTCTATGATACACTACCAGTCCCTCACACTACTTCACTCACAACACACCATGGACAATTGCGTGTTCAGCGGGCTAGTTCAATGGCAGAAAGACATCCTGAGCAAAGAGGTTGAAAGCAACGAGGTAAGATGCGCTACAATAAAACATCAGATACATACATGTGCGCCACTAGTTCAAAAGATGTACGTTAAATGTGTTCAACCTCGGAAACCATTCGGAATAAGGCATATGTCCCAATGAAGTTTTTGCTTCAAATGCTAATTCCTCTCTTATCCCTGAATATTGATATTTTCTCCTGGGACACTGTATATGTAAACAATGAAACAAAATTATGTGAATCAGCTATCAGTACCACTTATATGCTGAATCAAAATCACAAACACTGCCAAACAGATATAGATGCAGTTTTCACCATTGTTCCCCACACGCTGTGGATGGAGGTGGTAGAATAACATCCACGGTATCCCCTACCTGTCGTAAGAGGTGAATAAAACAGGTACCAGACGCTCTTAACTTGGGAGTGTGGGTTTTCAACTGCGGAGTCTTAAGCTGAGTCTTGGCACTGCTTCCATTTACTTGTGCCAGGCTCCTCATTTTCATTTATCCTATTCGACCTCCCTTGGTCAACTCTTGTTCTTTTCCGACCCCGACAGTATTAGGTGTCGAGGACTAAGAGCCTTTCGTTTTACCGAGCGAGTTGGCCGTGTGGTTAGGGGTGCACAGCTGTGATCTTGCATCCGGGAGATAGTGGGTTTGAATCCCACTGTTAGCAGCCCTGAAGATGGTTTTCCATGGTTTCCCATTTTCACAGCACCTTAATTAAGGCCACGGTCGCTTCCTTCTCACTCCTAGCCCTTTCCTGTCCCATGATCGCCGTAATACTAATCTGTGTTGGTGTGACATAAAGCAAAATGAAAAAAAAAAAGGAAGTCTATCATTTTTCATGCCCTTAATGGCCCTTGTCTTTCTTTGGCCAATAGCTTTATTTTTGGATGTGCCGGATCTCTGAGTTTTTCCCTCTGATTAGTGTTAATACAGGATGGTTGCTTGATTGTTCTTCCTCTTATACAATACTCACCACCACTTTCATCATCGCACAGAGCACTTATTGAAGATGGTTTACATGTATGAAACATTAATCAATGACAAAAGGAAGGCAAGCAAAGGCAGTTTAACATTGAGCATTTTATTGGCTTACATTATCCAAACCCTCAATGACAGACTCCAAATATGTGTGAAAGAATTATTAAGCATAACAAGTTCTAAAGAAAAGGGGTTCCTGATGGTATAAGTGTTTTTATGGTATAGTTTACAGTAAAAAAATCAACATTACAAACAAAAAATATATTTTGAGATTAATCAAATAATTCTTATCAAAGTCATTTTTCTTCCTGGCCTTTCTCCCAGTTTCTTACGGTCAGTGCTTTAGTGGATTTGGCAAAGTTTCACAGCTGGATGCTTTTCCTGATGCCAACCAAAAGTGGAGGGAAATGTTCACTATTGTGTTTCTGTGATTGTTGGTACTCTGGTCTGTTGTCTGTAGATTCTGAAAAACACAAGCATCTAATTCCTGAGTAAGAGGAATTAAACACAAACTGTTAAAATACCCAACACGATTGAGAATCAAAATTGTGGCCCTCTAAACCATAGGCCATTAGATTGACCATTCCACTAAGTAGCTGGATTAACTTTCTTTAGATTAAGAGAATTAAAAATACCAAGTTTTCACCTAATAGATACTGTTTATTTGCTTAAGGCAAATTAGAAAACTGTAGGATGTGTTTTGTCTACTTTGTATATATTTTCAGCTTATGTTTTGTAACGGTTCAAATCCCGTTACAAGATGATATCTGTATTTTTATTACTGTATGATTTTATCTGTATTATTATTATTATTATTATTATTATGTCAGTATTATTATTATTTTATCTGTGATATTGTTACTATTATTGTAATTATCCGTTTTATTCAATTTTGCAATTGCCTGTTGCTTGCAAGATTGCACTTAGATGTATACATATATACGTATGTGTAGTATAACACTCAATACCTGTACAGTGAGAATTGTTGTATATATCAGAGATTGGAAGTGACGTTGTTATATTGCGACACCACTGGCGATTCTGCCAAGTCATCGCCGCGCCTTGGCTACGTCATCGTATTTATTTAGCTATGCGCTCAGGGAGTCGATCGCCGCAGGGCTATTTCACCACTGTATGTAATATCTGTCGCGTAGGTGGGAGTATGTCATTGTTATTTCTGGAGATTACGTAGTTGTGTCAATCAACGTCTATATAAGGTAGCTCCATATTGTAGCGTCAGTCATTACTTATACGGATGCAGTACAGTGAAGTAGTCTACTAGATCAAGAGGCCTTAAGTGGTCAGCCAACCAGTGTGAACGAGAGATGGTGAAGACTCAGTGAGCTATTATTGGTCATTGAGAGAGTGAGACCAAATGGTTGGTCCGTCACTTAGTGGAAGACGCGGACGCAAGGCTTACCAAGGAGTCAGAGAGGGCAACCCTGGACCTACCAAGAGGTCATACCATATTGACTTACAAAGAAGTCAGATGATATGGAGAAGAAGCAGTCGCAAGGATGTATCACCACGTTAGGCGTGACACATCTACAGTAAACACCAGAGCAATGGATTACGTCGTAATTACACTAAAAGTGTTGAAGGTACAGTCAAGTGAATCAGTGAGGGAAATATTTCGTATAAATTGTTAAATGTCCGGTCAAGAAGAATTCAAATTCATGCCTAGTTTCTTTGAGTCGCAATGTCATAATTTCATATTCTCATCTGTTTTATCGCAACAAGACTCACTAATTTTGATATATTTTTTAAAGAATATATATTGTTCTATCAAACGAATTCATAGTTTTATTTCATTTACAGTCAAATATCTTAACCTCAAAATTAATGGGGAAACTGAACGCCAATCTCCTTTTCCCAGAACTTATATGGTATGTTGTCAAAAGTAAGCTTATTACCCCACACCCTGTTAGTTATCAGAATAGACCTCAATGTGGCTCCGCAACGTGGTGCACGAATAAATTCAGAATTTGGTCTGAATGACAGCATATCATAGGTTCATTTGGGAAGAATATGCACATTTAAGCTAACGGAATTATTACCGGTAAATGTCAAGAGTGTAATTTTGTGATATATATTTGTATTTTGGGGATATGTCAAGGGATTTGAAGAGGGAAATTAATTTGAGATCGCGTACTATCACTAGTGAACCAAAGATGGACAAGGAAGGCAATAACAAGTCATGTGACGACGAGGTCATTGCTTCTGCGGGCATCCAAGGGGAAATTCAGAGTAGGGAGCAGGTGAATACGATGGAAAATTCTGAGGAAATTCAGGAAAGTGCAGAAATTGAGAAGCACACTGAAACTCAAAAGGAAATCGTGGGGGGGATGAACCAAGATATTCTAAATTTGCTGTTGGCCCAAATGACCGGGCTCAAGGAACAAATAAATACAAGTAGTGAAAATAATAAGAAAGAGATGAAAGAATTTTTTAGTAGTAGTAGTAGTGAAAATAATAAAGAGATAAAAGAATTAATTAGTACTAATAATGAAAACTGTAAGAAAATGATTGATACTAGTAGTGAAAATAATAAGAAAGAGATGAAAGAGATAAAAGAATTAATTAGTAATAATAATGAAAATAATAAGAAACAAATGGAAGAATTAATTGGCAGTAATAAAGAAAACTTTAATGTGACCATTAGTAAAATAGATACTAAGATATTAGAGATAAATAATCAAACATCTAAATTAGAATCTAAGTTAGAAAATAGGCTATATGAAGAGTGTGTTGAAATGGGAGGTAAAATGAAGTTGAATCGGAGCAATATTCATATTCAGATTGAGCATGTCAAAGGAGCATTCTCAGGGAATATCGTAGAATTAAGGGATAAAATTTCTAGTAATCGGGAAGAAATTCATGAGGTAGTCGAGACGAGATTGGACAAGATTTGCAATGCTGTTGGGGAAGAGATGGGGGAACAGATTAGTAGAAATGAACAAATTGAAAGTAAACTTGTGGAGGTCACTGAACTACGGAACGAACAGGAAACGCTATCATAGCAGGTGAGAAAGAGAGAGGAAGAATTGCAGGAAGACGTGAGAATAGTGGAAGAGAATGCTGAGAGAGCAGCGGAAGAAGAAGAAGAAGACGTTGAGAACTGCCAGGGAGTAATTCGGCAGGAATTTGAATTTGCAGGTGAGATGACGGGAGAAATGATAGTGGCGAGTGGTTTGTTCAGTAGGGATCGTGATTTAACCAAGTTTTCTGGAAAACAGTTTAATACTATAGAGTTTGTGAAAATAGTTGAGAAAAGATTTGCTAGTAAGTTGAGGAATAATAATACTGAATGGGAATATGTGTTGGAGATTTTGTCTAATGTTTTTATTGGTGAAAGTAGAATATGGTATCGAGTGTACTGGGATAATATGTCTAATTTAGGAGAGATTAAAGAGTTCATTGACAGGCTTTGGGAAGAATGTGTGCAAGGGCGCGCGCGAGAGAGAGAGCGCATGATGTCTAGGGAAAGTAATATTGTAGAGAGAAGGGGGGAAATGTTAGCTGTGTATCAGAGGAGAGGGGGTGATCATGATCCGCAGAGGATTAATAGTTGTGTTGATGGTGATAGTGGTCGGAAGAGTAATCAGAGAGAATTGGAAGATGGGAGGCGTATGGATTTGAGTTGTGAGAGAGAGGATCAGAAGAGTAATCAGAGAGAATTGGAAGATGGGGGGCGTATGGAATTAAGTTGTGAGAGAGAGGATCAGATGAGTAACCAGAGAGAATCGGAAGATGGGAGGCGTATGTATTTGAGTTATGAGAGAGAAGGTCAGAAGAGTAATCAGAGAGAATCGGAAGATGGTAGGCGTATGTATTTGAGTTATGAGAGAGAAGGTCAGAGGAGTAATCAGAGAGAATCGGAAGATGGGAGGCGTACGGATTTGAGTTATCAGAGAGACTATGATAGTCGTAATATGAATGTTATCCAGGTTTCTTTATGGAGCCAGAGTATTTCAGATTCACAGGGAATCGGGTAAGTTAAGTGAACAGGCCGAAAGTAGAAGATGAACAGGTATGTAGTATAAGTAGTTATATAGTGAAAGTAAATTTAAGAGTAATGTGATTGTGACCTAAGTAATGTTAAGTGAGATATTTAAGTAGTGACGTAGTCGTAGATAATGAAGTAATTGATGGTAGCAGTAAGTTAGACGTAAGAAGTGTTCTGTTAAGTGATGTAAGTACTTGTAATGCCGAGAATATGACGTAAGTAGTGAGGTAGTAACTCCGATGATGGAAACTGTGAGATGAAGAAGGTAAATGAAGGTACTATTAGATTTCATAAGAGCCGGTGGGTAAGTCACAGTGAGTAAATAAAATGATAGCGGTACCAATCACGATAGAAGATGATTGTAAGTTTCAACTATGCCTTGTTGTACCAGATCTTGTGTATTCAGTTATTTTAGGGGCTGACTTGGTTGCAAATCATGGAAGTAGAGTAGACTTTGATTTAGGTAGTGTGTGTTTGTTCTGGGATAAAACTAGCAAAGAAGTACGTGTTAATTATGATGGTCTGAGGTAAGTGTGTTGGTGACGTGTGTTCTTTTGAAATATATGAGAGGTAAGTGAAGTTGTTCCTAGTGAGAGGAAATGTTAAGGTGTGTTACGTGTCTATAACGACCAGTATCCGAGGGATAGTCGGTATGAGGCAGTGACGTGAGGTAATTTGGGTGAATTACAGGAGGTGTAATTTTGTTCGATGTTAGGTAAGCATCGAGATGTATTCAGTGGTTAAGTGAGGAAGAACACGTATATGAACATAAATTTGTAGTAAATGACCATTGATCGTTTGTGGGAGGTAAGTACCCCATTCAACTTAAAAATGCTAGTGACGTCTAAGAACAAATAAACATTATGCTGGATTACGGAATAATTGAACCATCTTGTAGCCATAGTATTGATTCTTTAATTATTGTTGCCAAGTAGGATGTGATTTTTTGAGATATGTAAGTCAATGAGGGCAAAATTGATTCAGTTTGAGTGACAGAGTGCTACTCAGAGTTCCATTTCATCATCTGCAGATGCGGGAAATATCTTGAAGTTATTCTTTTGTATCAGGGGTATTTCACTATTGTGAACCGTATCGGGAAGTGTGCATATTCCTTAAAAGGTCAGGAAGGGGATATTGTCGGTATTTGTAGTGTTATATATGTAAAGAAGTATTACACGTGAGATTTGTTGAAATAAGAGTAAGATGATTAAATTTTGTGAGAAACTGGCAAAATAAAACTAACATCTGCGATTTGCGTGTGAACCAAGTGTCGTATTGGTATATTGGAAGAATAAGTGCTACATTGTCATGTACTGTGTGACAAAAAAAAAACGGAGAACAGGACATTGGACAGTTATCTACGATAACAATATGCGAGAAAAGTTCTCATATAAGTAAATTTTCACAAAATGTTTTGATATGTTAAAAAAAAAAAGAAGAAGAATGTAGTGTAATCATTTAAAATTATTTGTGTGTGTTAAATTAAGGGCTATGCTCTTGTGTATTGTATGAGAATGGGACACTGAACAGTTATCTACGATGGCAATGTGCGAGAAAAATTCTCATATATGTGATGTATTATAAAATGTATGGATGCTGAAAAAGAAAATTATTGTTGTATACTCATTTAAAGTGTTTATATGTGTCAGTGTTATATTTATATTATGTTGTTCATAAATCAATCGATTCTTTGTTCTTCGATTTATTTATGAGGGAGGCGAATTGTAACGGTTCAAATCCCGTTACAAGATGATATCTGTATTTTCATTACTGTATGATTTTATCTGTATTATTATTATTATTATTATTATTATGTCAGTATTATTATTATTTTATCTGTGATATTGTTACTATTATTGTAATTATCCGTTTTATTCAATTTTGCAATTGCCTGTTGCTTGCAAGATTGCACTTAGATGTATACATATATACGTATGTGTAGTATAACACTCAATACCTGTACAGTGAGAATTGTTGTATATATCAGAGATTGGAAGTGACGTTGTTATATTGCGACACCACTGGCGATTCTGCCAAGTCATCGCCGCGCCTTGGCTACGTCATCGTATTTATTTAGCTATGCGCTCAGGGAGTCGATCGCCGCAGGGCTATTTCACCACTGTATGTAATATCTGTCGCGTAGGTGGGAGTATGTCATTGTTATTTCTGGAGATTACGTAGTTGTGTCAATCAACGTCTATATAAGGTAGCTCCATATTGTAGCGTCAGTCATTACTTATACGGATGCAGTACAGTGAAGTAGTCTACTAGATCAAGAGGCCTTAAGTGGTCAGCCAACCAGTGTGAACGAGAGATGGTGAAGACTCAGTGAGCCATTATTGGTCATTGAGAGAGTGAGACCAAATGGTTGGTCCGTCACTTAGTGGAAGACGCGGACGCAAGGCTTACCAAGGAGTCAGAGAGGGCAACCCTGGACCTACCAAGAGGTCATACCATATTGACTTACAAAGAAGTCAGATGATATGGAGAAGAAGCAGTCGCAAGGATGTATCACCACGTTAGGCGTGACACATCTACAGTAAACACCAGAGCAATGGATTACGTCGTAATTACACTAAAAGTGTTGAAGGTACAGTCAAGTGAATCAATGAGGGAAATATTTCGTATAAATTGTTAAATGTCCGGTCAAGAAGAATTCAAATTCATGCCTAGTTTCTTTGAGTCGCAATGTCATAATTTCATATTCTCATCTGTTTTATCGCAACAAGACTCACTAATTTTGATATATTTTTTAAAGAATATATATTGTTCTATCAAACGAATTCATAGTTTTATTTCATTTACAGTCAAATATCTTAACCTCAAAATTAATGGGGAAACTGAACGCCAATCTCCTTTTCCCAGAACTTATATGGTATGTTGTCAAAAGTAAGCTTATTACCCCACACCCTGTTAGTTATCAGTATAGACCTCAGTTTAGGTTTATAAGATAATTAATTAGGGCACATTCCTTTTATCTTAATCTTAAAATAGACACTAAAAACATTAAAAGAAAAATTTAAACTAATACCTGGGGATGTTCATGGATGCAAAGGGAATATAGTACATTAACTATTCTCACTGAAATATCCTGGTGACAAAAATAATTAAAGTAACAGTACAACACGTGGCAGAGAGCTAAGACATGGATCGGAAAACTGTTCCTCGAAAATATATAAAATAAGTAACTCGGCAAGATCAGAAGAACTGGTTGCAAGCCACCATCAAAATTGCCAACAGTTAAATACACGATAGTACAAAATTCGCAACAAGACAATGGCTCTCTTCCAGTACACAACAACAAAGATAGCGTTCTAAAGAAGAACATCAAATTATCACCACCTAGTGTATTGTAGCTAGATTTTTTTGCTAGTTGTTTTACGTCTCACCGACACAGATAGGTCTTACGGCGACGATGGGACAGGAAAGGGCTAGGAGTGGGAAGGAAGCGGCCGTGGCCTTAATTAAGGTACAGCCCCAGCATTTGCCTGGTGTAAAAATGGGAAACCACGGAAAACCATTTTCAGGGCTGCTGAAAGTGGGGTTCGAACCTACTATCTCCTGAATACTGGATACTGGCCGCACTTAAGCGACTGCAGCTATCGAGCTAGGTGTAGCTAGATTTGCCAAAAAAAAAAAAAAAAAAAAAAAAAAAAAAAAAAAAAAAAAAAAAAAAAAAATTACATGAAGTTTTTACATGATATATGAACAGTTTGCCTTTGCTGGTGAGATGTAGTGTTTACAGTGCACTAAGTCTTCTGGTATAGGCTAGAATAAATTTCTTACTTTCATTGACCTGTCTCAGTCTCGTCCTTGGCTTTGACAATATGAAAGTGACCGAGGTATTAGCAAGGCTAGTAATGCCATTCCTTATGCAGCCAGTCATTGTTATGAATGGTGTGAAAATATCGCTCATAGGGTCAGTTGGTGCATGCATTTCAGTGGGCTTGGCAGACTGATATGTAATAGCAACTTCTAGCTTCGTGAGGAAAGCAACGGGAAACTGATGATTGATTGATTGATGCTTGTTGTTTAAAGGGGCTTAACGTCTAGGTCATCGGATGGACAGACGGAGGGAGGGAGGGAGGGACAGATGTTAATTTAAAACGATCAGTGTAACAGAAGCTGGCGTAAAACAGTAGTATTACTGACCAAGGGACTGCTTCTATAGCACGATACGGAATCGATGATGCTTGTAGTCGAAAAGAGTCCAAAATCCAAGTCATCGGCCCCTCATAATGGTACTTATCGCTAGAAAAGTAGAACCATGGTATTTGTCATGTTGCGGTACTAATCAAGAGTAGCGTAGACTCACGGTATTCCACACATTATCGTACTACTCACGGGTAATGAAATTCGCACATGTATTACAGACCTACTGTGTTTCGTACATTGCGGCACCATTGATAGACAACGCAAACCTACGGTGTTCATCACATAAGGGTACTAACCACAGGGACTCGTACTATCCCGTGGTGTTCCTCATATAGTGGGTACTAATCATAGGCAAGCCAGAACCATGGGTTCTGTCATCCCATGGCGTCGCTCATATAGTGCTACTAATCACAGGTACTGTAAAAGCCGTCGCGCTCTCGTCTGTTACTAATCGCAAACCTATTTGGTACCTAACATAGTGGTACTATGCGCAAGGAAATGCGACCCATGGTGTTCCCCACGTAGTGGTACTAATCACAAGGAGTTTCATGGTTCTAATATAATCATCCCTTGGTCGCCCCTTTTAGTTGTCTCTTTCGACAGGCAGGGGATACCGTGGGTGTATTCTTCGTCTGCGTCCCCACCCACAGGGGGTCAACGGGAAACTACCTCACTCCTCATTTCCCTTGTATGCCTCTTCAGTGACACCTAGGCTATCTGTGACAGCTGTTGGTGGAGCTGTAGAGGATCACACCAGCCTTCAGGCTGAATACCAAACATACATATGAACGGTGACAACAGCAAACCTTTTAACTTTAGTTATTTTTGTGATCAGGATATTTTATTGAGAACAGTTAATGTATATTTCCTTTCTATCCATGAACGCCCCCACCTTACATGACAAGTCCTTTTTAGTATAATTAAGTTTAAATTTTTTAGAAATGTTTTTAATGTGTATTTTAACATTAAGATAACAGGAATGTGTCCTTGTTAATTATGTAATACGCCTAAACATAAGCTGAAGATGTTTACAAAGTATACGAAACATGTTCTGAAGTTTTCTGATTTGTCTGAAGCAAATAAACAGTATCTATTAGGTGGAACCTTTGTATTTTTAATTCTGTTAAGGGTATAACATCGATACGGAAGACGCGGATGATTGCTTGCAACTTTCCTTAGCTAATCGATGAAATTTCCAATCCGGATCAATCAGGAATCGAACCTCAGCCATCTGGGTGAAAGCCAGCAGGTAAGTCACTATACAAATCATGCTCTCCTTAAAGTAAATAGTTTACTGATCTTGCAAATGTTATTAACCCATTCAAGTCACAATAAATGGCCACATGGTTGTTGACTCTGGAGTCAGATTTAATTTTCCCCCCTAGTACTTTGAGCGTACCTGTCACAAAACATACATAAAATACTAACTAATGCCTATTGCTCACGGTAAAATGTTTTGTAAAATTTGTTGTACAATTAATTTTATAAAAGACTAGCAAATGTATCTGTGCTTCGCTACGGTATTCTACATTGTATACGGATTTCTCCGTAAATTAGTGTAAATGCAGTGCGTAAGACTATATTAAATTGCACCTACAAACGGACTTCACCATCAGACGACTCGTTCAGTGTTCTACATGGTTGGTCCTGTGACATTTTCCCGTATCTCCTATATTTATGGGTTAGATTCAGTTATTCATTGAATGGGGTGAAATTTGGTACAGTTTTCACATACTACTTTATTTTTTTGATACTCATGTGACCCTGGAATCATAAAAGTTTGCGAACATATGGCCACTGGTCATGTCAATGTCTGTGCCCTATGTCATGATTGCATCTTTCCTATAAGTATGCCAAACGATAACATATACATGTAAAAAGTACAAAATTAACTTGAACTCGAGAAATGCAGTTCTATTTAACGTTTAAGGGACAGAGATATGACAAAACGTCATAGGACCAAAGTTGTAAATCACACCAAGTTGAAAGCGTTTGTGCTTTCTCTTTTGTGATACAACTTACCGTTTAGCCACCAATTATTCCGAAAGGAAGGTCTGCACAGCAGTATAATTGGGGGATTCAGCCGCCTCCTCCTCCTCCGGCTCTCAGGGGCCCGCTCCTCCGCAGCACAAACTCACGTGCTTTTTTGACAGCTGTCATCCGCCATCTTTAATCAACAGAGCACCGTGCTGCTATCATGCGGGCAATTTCGTCAGCTGTCATCCTCCATCTTTAATCAACAGAACACCGTGCTGCCCTCTTTATGGCCACTACCTTAAGCATGTAGTAGCGGGCAATTTGAAAAGTTCCGTTAGCTGTCAATCGCCATCTTTAATCAATAGAGCACCGTGCTGCCATCTTTAGCTACTACCTTTTGAAATGTGGTGGCAGCAAATTCCACGTGCTCTTGTTTGGAAACAAACTCACGTGCTTTTTTGACAGCTGTCATCCGCCTTCTTGCATTGCAAATCTCAGTGCTCCACTCTTTAACTACATACCTTGGAAATATAATTTAAAAAAAAAAAAAAAATTCTACAGCAGCCATCTCTCGACACTAATTGCACAAGATGGTGGCTATGCATAACTCCTTAAGGGTGCTTACGCAAGATGGCTGCTATACATAGGTTCTTATGAGAAGCCCTTGGGATGCTTGCACAAGATGGCAGCTATACATGGCTCCTTATGAGACGCCCTAGGGATGCTTGCGCAAGATGGCGGATGCTCTTATGAGACGGCTTAAGGGTGCTTGCATAAGATGGCTTAAGGCGCCCTAAGGATGCTTGCGCAAGATGGCGGCTATACACGACTCCTTATGAGACGCCTTAAGGGTGCTTGCGCAAGATGGCTGCTGCTCTTATGAAGAAAGCTAGCTTAGAGGCTAACGTGCCGTGCTAGTTCGATTCATTAAATTTGGGGCTTAAATGCAAAATGTTAAATATCTCGAAAACGGTGCGTCGTAGAGCAAAACGGACAAAATTTTTCCGCCTAATACCCAGGTTCGCAGTATGAGGAACATGATAGCATAAGAAAAACATGGAAATTCTATTCGGAATTGCTAGGCGGGCATTAATTCCATTGTGGAGTTTTATCTCCCGTATGCACTTATCAGACTGTGCCTCTTAAATAGGCTTCTGATAAGTTCACCTGCATACACCCCAGCGTCAGTGGGTAGGTTCTGACACATCCCACTCTGATGAGTCTAGTGTCAGACCTAAGACAAAACGCTGGTTAATAGAGCAAACGCCTGAAAAGCCATACATCTAATTTTTGATCAGATTGTAATCATTATCGGCCTGTTTCCAGTCATTCGACTGTGTCAGGAATGGAATGAATGAAACCCCATCTAGCGGCGAGGATAGAAAGCGTGCTGGCTGCTGAAGCCTGCCGCACTCCTCTGGTACAATGGGACAATGATTAATGACCGACAGATGAAATGAAATGTTAATGGAGTGTGTTGCTGGAATGAAAGATGACAGGGAAAACCGGAGTACCCGGAGAAAAACCTGTCCCACCTCTGCTTTGCCCAGCACAAATCTCACATGGAGTGATCAGGATTTGAACCATGGTATCCAGCGGTGAGAGGCCGGCGTGCTGCCGCCTGAGCCAGGGAGGCTTCTATTATTGGTAGTAGTGAGGATGGAAATCAATGAAAGAAGAAGGTGTGCAAATGGATTCTTGAAGAGTGTGGAAGGATTGATATGGAACAGGGATGTAAAGAAATTATCTATAAGACTTATTATGTGCCAATTTTGACGCATGGATCAGAAACGTGGCAGAGGAATAAAAGTTTTTTTGCTATTTGCTTTACGTCGCACTGACACAGATAGGTCTTATAGCGATGATGGGATAGGAAGGCCTAGGAAGTGGAAGGAAGCGGCCGTGGCCTTAATTAAGGTACAGTCCCGGCATTTTCCTGGTGTGAAAATGTGAAACCACGGAAAACCATCTTCAGGGCTGCCGACAGTGGGGCTCGAACCCACTATCTCCCGATTACTGGATACTGGCTGCACTTAAGCGACTGCAGCTATCGAGCTCGGTAGGGATAAAAGTAGAATACAAGCAGTGGAGATAAAGTTTCAAAAGTGTTGAATAGGTTTAACAAGAATGGAAAGAGTAAGAAATGAGAGAGTTCGGGAAATGGTAAATGAGGTACCCCTGCAGGAAAACATAGAAAAAAGAAGATTGCAGTGGTACGGACATGTTAAGAGAATGGGAGAAGAAAGGATACCAAGAAAGATGTTAGAAATGGAATTAAAGAGAAGGAGACCTAGAGGAAGACCGAGGGATAGATGGCTGAAAGATGTAAAGAAGAGCATCGAGGTAAGAGGAGGGAACTGGTCGACGTAACAGAAGAGAAGTGGTGGATGGAAACTGCTCTCCAGATGACGATGATGATCATCATCGGTTGTAAATAAGTTCATACCATCCTCAATATTTTCTGCAAGTTTAAAGTCAAAATATTTAAAATTGTAAATTATGTGGCGCTTTAAATAGGGACTTGCAAGAAGAATGCTACTAATCAGCCTGGCATTCTTGGTACATTCTCAGAATGAAAGCATGGCACTAAGAGGGTTAAACAAACAAACAGACAAAAAATGGAAATTACTGTAACCTAATCCGAGACAAAAACAAAGTACAAGACATGATTATAATTTTATTTGTAAAGGATAACAGTGGTCTGGAGGTAAAAGAAATAATTCTGTGCGTGAAGAGCAAAAAGGCGACTGTCCATGTTTAACAAATTGGACAAAAGCCCTTGAAGAGATGTTAAAAACAAGACAAAAATGGCCAACCACTGCGATCCGAACCCACAACCTCCTGATGCCGTGTAGGTTGCTCTATCCTAGGTCATATTTGTTCTGTTGGAAAGGACCTAAGCTATAGGTCTGGCACTACCGCCATCACACTGTAGAGTGCGTGCAAGTCACCCGTTGTGGGCCAAGTCAATGGCGCAAAATCAGAAAGTTGTGGGTTTGGATCCTACTGGGGTCCAGTTAGCCATTTTTGTTCTGTACTTAACATATCTTCAATATGTACTGAAAAAGACCTAATACATTGACATTTTATTTCGAGTAGATTACAACTCAGTCTTGAAAATGAATATTCATAAACTGAAAACTTGTTCAATGTTTCTGTAAAAAGTTATGGTAAACCTTATCTTTTGTTGTCATTTGTATTTTTGAAGTTATTCATTTCCTAACATAGAAATCATCACCTAAAGTTCCAAACATTAGGCTTATCTATCTCTTAAACTAATAACATTCATACTAACATAGGTTGGGTGAAATTGACATGTAATTCCACAAGGAACACATCTCCTTAATGTGATGAACATTAAGTTACCATCACCCTGTATGCACAACCTCCTAAAATTGTTCATGGTCCTGGAAAAATAACACATTTTCTGAAACTCACTAAGATAAAATAGTTACGTCGACTTTGTTAAAAATAAATAAATCAAACTCTACCTTCTATGAAATATGTACATTTAAACATCTACAATACTTCAAGTAAACATAAAGAAATTGTACAAAATTTACAGCTTACTTAAAACAATTAACATACTTTCTCTCAGACCAATACAATCT
The DNA here is from genome assembly GCF_040414725.1 of Anabrus simplex. Taxonomy (NCBI): domain Eukaryota; kingdom Metazoa; phylum Arthropoda; class Insecta; order Orthoptera; family Tettigoniidae; genus Anabrus; species Anabrus simplex. The sequence continues at coordinate 146,770,630 of NC_090279.1, read as the reverse complement.
GCAAATCTTTGATCAATTTACATTTCATACAAACTGAACTTCAAAACAGTTATCAAAATATTAAAGTATACTATCCTGAACTAACCAGAGAGATAAAAACAGATTATCAATACTTCCTGTCAATCTCACAAGACACAATAGAGATCTTACATTATTCATATAAAATTACCAACATAAATTATTAAAAAATATTTTCTCATTCCCAAATATGTAAAAATCAAGTTTAATTTTTGCTATTCTTCTCTTTATTTGCTCTCTTCTTTTCAGATCTTCTTGGCTCTTCCTATTCCCTAACCTCTATGGAATTTAAATTTGGAAAGATCCAAGTTAGCTCCCACCGCCTCACTGTGCCAGCCAGCAAGATAACTCAGTACATGTTCTGTCTTGATGAAACAGAGAAGTGATGCCGCTACTCCATTCCAAGAATCCATAAAGTGTGATCTGTAAGAGAGAAAACTTGGGTTAAAAATATTTGTCTAGCCATTACCCCATTTTTGAACAACTGCTTTCATATTTTCCTTCTTCAAATGTCTACAATCACAATGCTCCATTTAATGATTGGTGTTAGTGGTGGTGGTGGTTGTAAGGAGGGATAAATTTAGTAAAATTCTATGATTTATTCAGTTAAAAGGGTGCAAAGGTTTAGGTATTTTTAGGGCAAGCTGGGAAGCCTTGCTTCAGCATATAAACAGCTGCAGCATTCTGAAACGGGAAGGGAACCAACATACTGAAGCCACCAGAAATCTAGATGAAGAAATTAACAATGTTTAGCTGAGCTAAATGTAAATGATAAAACTGAGCGTATGAAGAACAGGCACAGTGAGTACGATACCAAGAAACTCAGAAATAAATTACGAGAATCTGAATTTGAGAAATGGTGCCAGTTGAGTAGCAAAGGTCAAGGAGTGTGTCTGTACAAGGAGTTCCCTCCTGCAAACTGCTGGGTTAGAAACCACGATGGCCTTTCTAGCATGGAGTGGAGAAACACGCTGAAAATGACGTGTAACGCTGCACCTGTAAGAGCTGAACTGGGGAGGTCCCTTGATGGTAACCGCTGCAGAAGATGCAGTGAGAGTGAAACATTACCTCACATCTTGGGTTCCTGTGCCTTCGGTGAAGCTCTTCGAAACACCGGAAATCACATCACATCGTCCATAGCACAGACGCTCCGTGAGAAAGGATTTCAAGTGCATGAGGAAGTTCATGGCATTGGAGTAAATGGCAGCATGAGAAGGATAAACATGATCACCATTAAAGGGAAGAAAGGATATAAATTAGACCCCACAGTAAGATTTGAAACGCACTTCGACCAACCAGATGAAGGAGACAGAGAAAAGAACTCTATCTACCTGCCTACAGTGCCATATTATATGAATAAATACGAGCTGGATGACATAGAAGTAAGGGGTCTCATGTTCGGTGCAAGAGGGACAGCCCCTAAGAAGACGACAGAGCTGATGAAGACCTTCAACATCAGTTCCATGGAGTTCATCGATAGGGGCTGAAAGTGCTCAGGGGTTCTCTTTTGATACTCAGACACCACTGAGGCTTAATTTACTTTAAATTTTTATTTTTGAAGGAAACTGTTTTTGTGTATTCTTTGCCTTAGGCAGCCTCTGAGTGAAGGAAAATTTTGAAAATAAAAAGAAAATAGCTCAGCAACTAGAATTCCTGCTACATGTCTCTCCAAGCTGTCCTTGTTGGCTCCATCCTCATTACAGGCCCAAACCACCTCAATCTGGACATGCTGACTTGATCTAACAATGTCTCACCATGTCATTCCTTAACTTGTCCAGATTTGTTGTTTGAATTGTGGACCTCAATACAGACAAAAATATTAAATTTATTTCTTGTAATAAAGGTAGCTCATAGCCATAATAATCCAGGAAATCAAACAAACCTTTACACACAACCAATTGACATACAGCAGTTTGAAAAATGCTTCACTAGAAACAACTCCAGAGACTTTTACAGAACTTTTAAGTAGAATCTCAGTAAATACACTCCACCGAGCCTTCACTTCAGAGACTCACAAGGCAAGGACAACACAGATCATTCTACCTTAGTACTTTAAGAACATGCTCAATTTTGATCCACCCAGTGAAGACTTTGGTAACTAGCAAATGACACCAAAACCACCTCGTTCAGTGGAGAAGTTAGTCAAATCATCCAACTACTCATGAACAAGAAGACAGCTGGAAAGAATTGGGGGGTTGCTGGCAAGAACCCCACTAGTCAGAAAATCACAAATGTGGGAAAGCGAGACAAACTGCATATCTTCGTCCCATTAATAGCTAATTTTTTTTGTTTTGTCTAAATACTCTGTAGGCATCAGGGATGTTATCAGAACTCATTGAGTGATACCAAATTGTATTCTCTGGGCATGAAGAAGGAAAATGGATTGGACTAGGTTTGTTTTTTTTTTTTTTTTTTTTTGCAGAATTCAATACAACACCACTAAGATAATGCCTAATAAAATTACATTTATATACCATATAAATATAAATGATTATTTATTAAATAAAGAGGAGGAAAATGTGATATACATCATACAATGCCACCTCAAAACATTAATCTTCACATCCATCACTATTGTCATCGTTGTCTGTTTCATAGTCACAACTGGTTGTAGGTACATCCACTGATGCAGCTGTGCCAAAGAGGCTTGAGCAGTACTCTTTGCTTGCAGGATTTGCGAGGTATTCGGCAAGTTTCAATATGCCCTTAGCTTTCGCATGGTTTCACTGCAGAAGGGGATGTGAAAGCTCCTGGTAAGTTGATTGTGACAGGAGTTTTGAACTTCGGATCTGTGATGATGTGACGGCTCCAAGGACCACGGTATGTTTGTTGCAAATATACATCTTTATATTTGTAGCCACATCACATAGATCAAACACCTGTAGCCTGAATGCTGGCTTTGGATTTTTTACAAAACAAACTGTCAGTTGCTTTTTTAAATTCTTCAAATCATGGTGGGTGAATATCTCCAAACCAAATGGAGATGGACGCGTTTGGGCCTTCAGAATCCGTTCATCCCAGTCTTCAGGAAGTACGGCGATGATAGCCTTCCTGCGCTGAGCAGAAATAAGTGAAAAGTCCTGGTCGTTTGGTAGGTAGCTATGACCACGAATGGGAAAAAAGTATGTAACCCTTTTAAAAAGTTTGAGAATGTGCACTACACAGAAGAGGAAGTAAACCATTGTTTTTATTTTTGTTTTACAGCTGTCGCTTATTAAAACCAGCTCATCCGTTAACTCGGAGTGTGGGATGCTATTTATGAAAGGTAACAGCATTGAGATAACCTCATTGGACCATTTGTGTCCATATTAACGTAAAACCTTGGAGAACAAGAGTACAACCTAGAGGAACGCGGGCAGTTGTAAACAAAAGTGTAGATTATCAGTGGTCTATCAGGAGTTGAGCAGAGCGCTCTCGCAGCACCTGCCTGAAGCGCCACTGACTAGTGGTGTTCTCGCTAGCAACAGTCCAGACTTGTGGGGTTTTTGCCGAATCGCCGTATGTTTAGAGGCTAATACAGTACAGTTTGAGGTGTTTTTGATAGAATCGGTTGTGTAATGTGTGTAATGCTCAACACTACAAGATGGAGCCTATAACTCGTTTTTCGATTTTTTTTTTGACTCAATTATATTGTGGCTGAACTCTGGAAGTATGAAGGACGAGAGGTAAGTGAAGTTCACCGAGATCATCCAGAACATCTGGAAAATGGAGATACTGACATCTGACTGAACCTTTTCAGTGGCATATCCAATAAATTCTTGGGCAGTGGACGCTTGCCCATAACGTGACCGCCTGAGAAATTCTCATTTAGCTGGATTGTTTATTTTGCGATCACCCAAAATTTTCTTGGGTATTGTAATCTCTTTGAAAAATCTTTTCCTGCATTCTCAACAGATGGCAGGAGGGTTCCCATCTGCATTCATGAAGTCCTTGACCTAATATATGCCTTATCTTCTCTTCTTTACACACAATCTCTGAATAGCTGACAGGGTAAACAGAAATGGTGAGCGAGAAATGTAAGAGATATTTGTCTGCAGACAAAGTAAGGGACAACATTGAATTTGAATCTCTAAATAAGATACTACGTTGGAAGCAACGGTGAAGGTAGGAGATGCAGAACATATATTCATGTAGGAAAATTATAAGCCTAGAAATACTGCACGATTTAATTCCATTTATGGCAAATCCTGGTATAAGGTTTGGCTTATTACCAGAGTTGAGTGCGATTGACTGTTATAATTGACTCTTATGCTGAAATGTGTGTTGAAAAACTTGTAAAGAAATGTCCACATGCAAGGGCATGGTTTTAAATACAGTGAAACCTCGTTAGTATGTTCCTCATTAACACGTTTTCCTGCTTAGCACGTCGTAAATTTGAAGTCCCGACGCCCATCGTATTAAATCCGTATAAAAAATTCCTCACTTAACACGTCACAGATTTTTGCCTTAACCGCTTAGTACGATCATATATTCCCCAGATCTAAAAATGTTCTTTGTCATCCCTTGTGTACGGAATATGATTTCCAACAGAGATAAGAGCCCTCGCCACGAGTCGGTCGGAGAAAGTTGTGCGATTAGAGGAAATGACCTTGAATTCTCGAACACCGAGTATATTGCGCCTTCGAGGGGCAAGCTGTTAGCTTAGGTAAAGTTGATTCCACTGCGGCAAGGAGCGCTGAATTCAGTTTCCACATTTTTTTTTTTTTTTTTTCCAAAGCTGTCCTGTTGACATACATGGCTTCTGGCTGGGGGTCATCCGAAATTATGTGTCACGGAAGTTATCGCCACAAAATGCGTAACGGAAGTGTAACTCTAGCAACCGTGCAGCCATTGGTGGATGGTCATGACCGAGAGATTGGTTTTCTCAAAGGGAAAAGTGGTTTATTTTTTGTTCTATGTTCTTTGTTCTACGGAAAGGTCTTAGTTGTCAGTGAGATTGTTAAATAACCCAGTGCGCTTGATTGTACTTGTAGCCAATTTCACATTCTAATCAGAAGTTAGAAATTTATTTATTCAAAATCATTCTTTCCAACTTCGGAAACTTTCGTTTGCACACTTGTTTTCTTTTTCCATTTCTATTTTGCTTATACACATTTACAATTTTGTCTCGGTTGCCCAGAGCAGTGTTCAAAGTAGAAGGTGCTAGTTTTAAGGTTCGCGCCAACTCTACGCGCTTAAGATGTGGATTCCTATCTACTTCTTGAAGGATTTTAATTTTTTCTTCATTAGTGAGGGAGTGGTGAAGAAAGTTCAGATGCTGTATGAGAACTGTACCAACTGTGTGCGATTGGGTGACGGACATTCAACCTGATTTAAGACCGAAAGTGGAGTCCAGTAAGGCAGTGCACTATCCCCATTACTGTTTATCACTATCATGGATGACATAATGAAGAACATCAAGAAAACATCTGGTGAACTAAATGCAATGGCCTTCGTTGATGATGTCATAATCTGGAGAGAAACTGAGGAACAAGTACAGTCGAGACTCAATGAATGGAAGGTTAAGTTCCAAGAGTTCAATCTCAAGGTAAGCAAACTCAAAACAGTAGTGATGGCAATAAACAGAGAAAGACGACCAGCGAACATCATGCTATGAAACCATCCACTAGAAAGTGTAGAAAGGTTTACATACCTTGGCAGTGTAATATCTCGAGATACACTAGCCACAAAGGAGGTGGCAAATAGAGTGCAGAAGAGTTCTCAGTTTTACCAGCAAGTACGACCACTCCTCTGGGATCCCTAAGTATCAACAAAATCAAAGCTGGTGATGTTCAATCACTACTTCATACCAATCTTAACCTATGATATTGAAACCTGCACCCTCACTAAGAAAGACTCATCAAGGTTGTAGGCATCCGAAATGTTCTTAGGTCCACAATTCAAAAAACCAAACTGGACAAGTTAAGGAATGATGTACTTATGAAGGAAGCTGGGATTGTTACATCATTGTTAGATTGGGTCAGCATGTCCAGACTGAGGTGGTTTGGGCATGTAATAAGGATGGAGCCAACAAGGACAGCATATGTTAACTTGGAGACATGTGGCAGGGAAATGGATGGTGGGAAGACTAAGAACCCACTGGATGGACATCATAAAGATGGACATTGCAGATCGGGGAAGGACACTGGAGGACGTAATTAACAACAGAATGTATCTCAATAAGACAGAAAGTCAACAGTACCCAGGAAACTGGAACTGTAAAATAATGATGATGATGATGAGTGAGTGAGTGGTGACCCTTTTCTTATCCATAGCTAGGCTATCACAAGACAGATACCATATGTACCGCGCTACTGAACTTCTCATGATTATCCTATTAGTCCGTAAGTAGGCTGTCGTGATAAAAATCACTTCACTTCTTTTTACCACTCAACACAATAAATTGAAGGTAATGCCAATAACTGTTCTTGCGATAAGAATGATTTAAATCAGTGTGGTACGGCTGAAGTTAAAATAAGTCTATAGTGCAGCAACAGCAGATCTTCGACAGGTCATTTGTGTTACATAAAATCAGCTTCATGGTCCGTATCGCACTTCAATAGATTCACAATTAAGTATTTATTTTCCACCTAGTCGATACAATGATTGCTTAAGGCAATTTTTAATGGTCAAAAGTGGTACATGTTTCGTATATTATCAACATCTTCAGCCACATAACACTGTTTAGATGAAAAATGTATAAAATTGACAAAGTAATGCTTTAGAGGAAGTGTCCTTAAAATTAAAATTAAGGACACTTCCTCTAAAGCATTACTTTGTCAATTTTATACATTTTTCATCTAAAGAGTGTTATGTTGGCTGAAGATGTTGATAATATACGAAACATGTACCACTTTTGACCATTAAAAATTGCCTTAAGCAATCATTGTATCGACTAGGTGGAAAATAAATACTTAATTGTGAAGGTCATTTGTGGGCGCCGTTAAGTAATAAGACTTCCGTGTACTGTAGGCCTATTCCATTAAAAAGTTATGTAAACATGCTGGCAATTGTTTTAGGAAGAAAGTGATCTGCTATAATATGTAGGAACTGTAGCTACTTCTATGAGCGCAAGGGCAAAATAAAGTCATATCTGTTCTTCCGTGTTTTACACATCTTTTAATAGTCTCTTGTTACTTTAACAGGCTCCAGTAGAGAATTATTGATATTTGTTCTCTCGACTTTTTCACTGTTTAGAGCTCTCTTTTATCTTGTGAAACACTACACACACAATGTAAAATGTTGTACTAATGTGTAGTGATACCATCTATATGTTGGATAGTTTTTAATGGGATATTCGATAGTACGTTTTCCGGTTTAAAACAATACCAGCCAAGGGATTAAAGATACAAACAACTACCGAAGGATTCTCTGGCCTTAAACATTATTGGGTGAAGAGAAATCCCTCGGTAGGTGTTCGCGTCTTTAATCCCTTCACTGGTTGGCCGTCACAGAGTTCTTATGCCAGAAAGATGAGGTTTTTCAGAGAAAATTATATATTTATTATAAGCAAGGAATTACTGGCAGTTATTAAGGGCCAGTGATACTAACACATTCATGTAACATTCAATGATTATTAAAAACTTACTTAACAATTTATTTACACATTTGTGTTTACAACACGTTTTTCTGCATCTTTCCTTTTTGTGTTTTGGGAACTGTCTTGTGACCAATACATTTTTATCTCCGTCTTTTGAACTATTTCCATCAAGAAAGCTAATGCAATGAAATTCCAAATGTCACAAGAATTGGTTTACAGTGAAAACTCATTAGTACGTTTCTGCAGGGGACGACGAATACCAGGGACACTTCAGGTTAGAGCCGATCCTTTGGTGAGCAAATCCTCAACCTCAAAATTATTAGAATATCAGAAGCGGCAAGATGGTAGTCACCTAGGACTTGATTTTAGGGAAGGCCTATGACTCCATGGACAGAAAACACTTAGTCAAATTTCATGACGGTGGTGAGGTCCTACCTTAATCAGTGCTCCAACAATATCACAGAATCGCTATCACTTTCAACTTCTCCACTCGTTTCACTCAGCATCCTCCAGGTGAAGTCTGACATCTGGGACAACATACTCCTGTAGTCACGATACTTCACGACCTGTTCACAAAAATTATTGTTTATTTTGCTTAGTGCACTGTAGCACATCACAAATACAGATATTAGAAATGGAATGACAAGCATGATACTGTTTTCTTAAGTAGTAACGACAGTTTGAATAAAATAAAAACAACTGACTATTTTTTGCAACTTATATTTCATCTGATTCTACGCATGTTCAGCTACTTTTCCATACAGTTTCCATTTTTGTTCAAACATTTGTCGTATTGTAAGAATTTTTTTGTCTGCATGAAGTCTGCTAGTAGAACACAATGGGCTGATTGCAGAAACAGTGTTTAGACGATGTCTACGGTTAAACAAACCGGGCGAGTTGGCCGTGCGCGTAGAGGCGTGCGGCTGTGAGCTTGCATCCGGGAGATAGTAGGTTCGAATCCCACTATCGGCAGCCCTGAAGATGGTTTTCCGTGGTTTCCCATTTTCACACCAGGCAAATGCTGGGGCTGTACCTTAATTAAGGCCACGGCCACTTCCTTCCACCTCCTAGGTCTTTCCCATCCCATCGTCGCCATAAGACCTATCTGTGTCGGTGCGACGTAAAGCCCCTAGCAAAAAAAAAAAAAAAAACGGTTAAACAATGTCTAAGTATGGCTGCTGCATTGCAGGGATGTTATTTATCACTTAGACACTGTCTAAAACCGATGTTCAACCGGCCATGTTTAAACAATGATGTGAAGACTGTTTAACCTCAAATGTGAGAAGTGAATCACAATCAGAGGTTATGTACCATGAAACATATAATTTGTATTATCATGTTGAGATGATTCAGGGAAGAAAGGTTAGTCTGACGGCCTCTCTGTAGGTCGTCTGCTGCGAAATCACAACAATTAATTTGAAATGTTTGAGGAGGTATCGGTACAGCTTAAAATATGATGTTGCTTTTCAAGAGACTTGTTTCTTGATACTGACAAAGGGACAGTCCGGTAACTGTCAACTTAACTACAATTCTTGGCAACCAATATATTTTATTATATATGAGATAATTTCCATGGCATTATAGGTCACTTTGACTACATACATATCACAATTACTTGTCTCGATTGTCAGAAGGCTGTCACATATACATCAACCGGGAGGGATTCATGTATATTATACTTACTGCCAAGTAAGCACACATAATAGTGACAGCTAAAAAGTAGGTTTTGTGTGGTTTTTCTTTTCCCTTTTTTTGGATAATCATTGCACTAATTCAGATAAGTTTTCGGCAACTATGAGACAGAAGGCAAGGACTGGGAAAGAAGAACTGTGGCCATAATAACAGCCCTAGTATTTGCCTGGTGTAAAAACAGGGAAACTACAGAAAACATCAGGGTTGCTCATGATGCGTTTCGAACCTATGGTCTCCAGAATGCAAGCTACATCTATATAGCCCGTACAACTCATTCGGTTACACAGTGTAATCGTTCCATCTTCCCTTTGCAGAAGCTATTTAGATTACACTCACCGTAACAACACTATTATCAAAGCTACACTTCCTCGTACAGTGGCGTGTCGCTTTAGTGTCAATAATATGAGATTTTATTCCCACCGAAAGCGGTATTCTTATCTGTGGGAAGTCGTGATCGCTCATGCTTCGCCATATTTGAGCAATGTGTAGGAAGACGACAGCTGACTAGCATTCAGCGCACGCACCGACAAATTTCATTGGTTTCGACAAGCGAAGAGTTGCATGAAAGATATTTCTATCTCCATTTTTGAACCAATATTGAAACTTTAAATGATGTATATTTAAACACCGGCTGAACATTGTTCATGCAATGGAAGACCGTGCATAACTTAGACATTGTTTAGGTAGACATTGTCTAAGGCTTAAAACTAGTCATTGTTTCTGCAATCGGCCCAATATCTTTTCCAAAACATGGTTACCATAATTTTCCAAGTTGAGAAAGTCTACCCGAATTTCACTTTTGTTGGTATTGATGCGTGTCACCACTCCAATGATTGCTGCTTGGATTCAGTGGTCATGACGTATGATACTTATGTCTCGTTCTCACTGACGATGTGGCCCAATAACGCAGCACTTTCCCATGGTACGAGATCAGAAGTGTTAAAGCACTGGCACACCTCTTCATGTTCCTCGGTCAGCATCTTTGGAACCTACCAACTGCACAGTTTTCTGCAGTACACATTTTCTGACAAAATTTTGTAGAGAACTGACCTTGAAACATTGTGGAAAGTGAGGTGACAGAGAGGATTTTCATGAAGGATGGTGTCAACCTCATGCACAATATCGTCAGTGATCAAAGATGACTGATCACATTGTGGGTTATCATGAACGTTCTCCCAATCCTCCTTGAATAATCTTACACGTAGACTTACACTCACAGGGTTGGGGCCGTACACTTCACAGATCGTGTCGGTAGTTGCAGAGTGGATCTCGGGCCCACAAGTGGCCACGGCTAGTCAGTTGTCCAACAGCTCTGCACTCTGACTGGCCAACCGTGCAGAGGAGGGGTGGCCACGGCTCTACTGTAGCTCTACGCCTCTGTATTCGGGAGACGGGAAAGGGCTGCACCTCACGGCTGGTCCCTAGCGTCAGCTGTCCTGAGAATGGTTTTCCGTGGTTTTCCATTCTCCTGCACTAAGGCGAATACCAGGACAATTCCTAGTATAGGCAACGGCTGTCAAATCCCTCACCTTCTCCGTGCATCTTCTTCACCGTACCAAATCTCCCAGCCTGAGAGATGGCATTACCGTCTAAGAGGCCTGCCTCCCCTTTCAGGGGAGTAGTAGTAGCCAGCCGCGCGGTGTAGGGGTAGTGTGCCTGCCTCTTACCTGGAGGCCCCGGGTTCGATTCCCGGGCAGGTCAAGGATTTTTACCTGGATCTGAGGGCTGGTTCGAGGTCCACTCAGCCTACGTGATTACAATTGAGGAGCTATCTGATGGTTAGATGGCGGCCCCAGTCTAGAAAGCCACAAATAACAGTCGAGAGGATTCATCGTGCTGACCACACGACACCTCATAATCTGCAGGCCTCCAGGCAGAGCAGCGGTCGCTTGGTAGGCCATGGCCCTTTGGAGCTGTTGTGCCATGGGGTTTGGTTTGGTTAGTAGTAGTAGTTCACATATCTGGCAATGAATCTCTGTTGGCGATACATTCCTTACTGAATCATAATTAATGATGTTCATTCCGTGCTGATATAGGCAATACCTTAAAGAAATTGGGGTAGATTCTCCACCTAATGAACACTTCAATATACAGGTAGAAATATTTATTCAATATTGTTAGACCAGTTTTGGCACCTGTGGTACCATCTTCAGTAACAGACGTGAGAAAATTTTACATAATAAATTAGCCCATAAGGAAAAACCTTAAAATGACCTAAATGTACAAAAACATTAAACAGCCCCATGTTTCCAAATAAGTGGATAAAAACTTAGTGTAATGAAACATAATTACAATCAGTACAAAAACATTAAAGGTACAACATGTGTGTGTTATGTAGTGGAACCGTAGAATTATACACTTGTTTAACGAAGTTCACGAATCCTGGATTGCGGAAGGTCTTGAAATAATACTTAAATAAATATATAACATGTTAAAAGTGCCAACTGTTATTGTTGACTTTAAGTCTGAAGTGGCACACAACGAATTTTAAAAAGAATGACATGGTCTCACTCACTGAAAATTAAAATCGAATGGGAGCAAGATATTGCTAAAAATTGCAGGTAGACTATACTGAATACTCCCTCGTAGTAAAATGTGATCTGAGTAGGTCTTTAGTAGGGCAAGTAGTTGAGCTGTGTTGAGGAGAAACATCGTGCCCAATTGTATACTTGACATATTATAGTGAGAAGTGCGAGCCTCAGAAATCTGCATAAAAGGACAGGTGGAATCTAAAAGTACAGGAATAAAAAGGAAGAATTAGAGAACTGAATGTGCAAGAAATATTGATAAGAAAGAGGGGCAGGAAAAAAGTTCATAAAGCAAATCATTCACATACCTGCCAACTTTTACGGTTTATCCATAAAGTTTACGGAAATTGCAGCATTTTATGGTTTTACGGATGAACAGTGTCATTTTATGACTTTGCGGAAAAAATTTGAAATGTTATCATTCGATAATCACTCCACTTGATTCACAATACTTAATTGTGAATCTATTGTAGTGCGATACGGACCATGAAGCTGATTTTATGTAATCACTCCACTTTCGTACAATCAATTGTTTGCATGGGTTGAAGGCAAGTCCACGATAGTCGATAACTCATTCTTTGATATGATTGGTATTTTTAACCGTGTGATGTTTTTGTTGTTATTGGAATTGAATTTAAAGCCAGGATAACAGTTCTTCCGTGTGAATCTTTGGTGTCGACAGGCTCTGCTCTGCAAATTCTTTATTTTGCTCCATTCGCTTGTTATGATTTAACCCATATTCTTTGACCAAGTGAGTGTTGTTCTTTGTTCACAAAGTTGGCGTTCCTTGAATATTTTGGCCTTTTAAGGTTATGACATATTTTAATAAAGTGTTCGAGTTTTTGTGTTATAACTTCGTGCTTTGCAGTTTTCTGTATTCGTTGGACTAATTACATTTGTTCCAGTGACTGGGTATACTGCTATTAGCGAAGCCCATTAAATTATAAAGAAGAAGAAGAATTACAATCATTCCACGTATGTGCATGCTTTTTACCATGTGCATATTCTTTGTTTAAGACTTTGTTGCTTTGACATGTTCTAATGAAGTGTTTGACTGCCTTGAGTGTTTATGTTATAATTTTATGTGACGTTCAGTGATCCAGGTTCATTTTGATTTTCAGTACATATCGAGACATTTGTTCTCAGACATTTTCATATGCTACATTCCTATTGTAGATTATCTTGAATAAATCAAATAAGAAACAGTACTTCCAGACATTTGAAGAATCATATTCTGTTAATTTTCCATGCATATTAAAATCAAGAAAGGGAGAAAAATTTGCCTTCTGCACGGTATGTGGGTGTGATATTAATATTGCACATGGTGGAAGAAATTATTTAAATGATGATGAGTTAGTTATTGGCATTCAGACTTCGAACATAGTAAATGATTTCCAGGATACAGATAAACCCCTTTTCTTTTCATCAGTGAGAAACTATTTTTGTACTGCCTGTGACTACATCATCAACAAGTTTCAACCCAAAGATGATGTGTTAAAGCATGGTCAAGTTGCTAGGTTAGACAAAATTGAAGATGCACAGTTTTCTTCCATTCGTTTTTTCTTGGAAAAGTTTCCTATTATGTTATGCAAGAAAGAGAATGAAACTACAGATGAGGTGATGAATGAGCTTCAGAGGCAGTTCTCAGCTCTTCAGGTAGATGACACTTTGGCTGCAAATCAAGATGTTGCAAGTTTTTCCAGTTGGGCACATATATCAAGAATTCGTGGAGCTGATGGACTTCTTAAGTATAACCAAATTTCTAGAGTAATGCTCTCTATTCTCACCATACCCCATAACAATGCAGAATGTGAATGTGTTTTCAGTCTTGTAAAGAAAAATAGAACAGAGTTCAGATCATGCATGTCCAATGAATCTCTGGACTCTATTTCTATTTTGAAGACCAGGAGTTCTGGTCCCTGTTATGACAAAACATTTTCTCAAGACTGTCCGAGTCGTTGGCTGAATGGTCAGCGTACTGGCCTTCGGTTCAGAGGGTCCTGGGTTCGATTCCTGGCCGGGTTGGAGATTTTAACTTTTTTTTTTCCTTCACGTCACACTGACACAGATACGTCTTATGGCGACGATGGGGCAGGAAAGGGCTAGGTGTGGGAAGAAAGCGGCCGTGACCTTAATTAAGGTACAGCCTGGTGTGAAAATGGGAAACCAGGGAAAACCATTTTCAGGGCTGTCGACAGTGGGGTTCGAACCTACTATCTCCCGAATACTGGATACTGGGCGCACTTAAGCGACTGCAGCTATCAAGCTCGGTGATTTTAACCTTAACTGGTTAATTCCAATGGCTCGAGGGCTGGGTGTGTGTGGCGTATTCAGCATTAGAAATCATCCTAGGTAGGGCCCTCATCTTCACAGACATGCAGGTCACCTAATAGGCCGTCTACGAGAAAAAAGACCCACACCAGGCCTCTCCGGAGGCCATGAGCCATCATTATTATTATTCTCAAGACTATTTGCAGGAAGCTAAAAAGGTCACAACTATGATTTTAAAGTTAAAAACTTCATGATTGTTCCGTATTGAATAGAAAAATATACAATATTAAATAGAAGGAAGGATCCACCTTTCAATACTCCGTTGTTAAGTTGAACCAAATAGAGGTTACAACCTGTTCATTTGGGACCGGTTTCAACACATTTGAAGTGTCATCATCAGCCAATTAGCAAAGCAGTGCAAAAATTAAGTCATAAAGGTCTAAAAACAACTAACACAATGATCAAAGGCAAAAAATAGTGTGATGACTTATTTTTTTGCACTGCTTTGCTAATTGGTTGATGATGACACTTCAATTGTGTTGAAACCAGTTCCAAATGAACAGGTTGTAACCTCTATTTGGGTCAAGTTAACAACGGAGTATTGAAAGGTGGATCCTTCCTTCTATTTAATATTGTATATATGATTTTAAAGTCGAATCAGCGTGTGATTTGCAGTGTGTATTATATTATTTCTTGCCTGTGTTATGTTAAACAAGTTTTATTGTGTAAAGCCTTTTTAAATTATCGTATATCTGCTTAATTTATCAAGGAAGTCCTGTCATGTATGCTCCAAACTAATATTCACCATGCCTGCTGCTGTTTAACATGGATTTCTTCTTGATTGTTATGTTCATCTACAAATCATTGGGCCTATGATGTAAGTAGATATGATTTCATTGAAGTATCCTGTTTAAAGCATGAATTATTGTAGTTTGTAGCCCAGAATTATTATTATTATTTTTAGATTTCTTGTTGTGCATGAGTTTTACTGATAGCCCTTTTCAAAAGTTGGCAGGTATAGTATTAACACTGATGCTTTCATGGCCTGTACTTGTAGACATGATATGGGTCTTTGGGCTTGTGCTTTGTCAGGATAACAAAGTGAAACTCTTTAAGTTTGCAGAGAACTTGCTCCGCAACTTCAGAAGAAAATGTTGACTGTTCACGAGGAAAACTTCTCCAAGAATGAAGTTCGAATTTGGACATTGGTAATAGAAGTGGAACTGGTATGTTCATTCATCACCAGATGGCTCACCGTATGCGGTAAAGTGCTAGCATTTAAAGCTAAAGCTGACGGTACCATGTACATTAACTTTGCCAGAATTTATGAACAATGAAATAATTTATTTTATAATGACTAAGACATCCAAATTGTAGATTTGAGAAAACCCCAATTCATGCTGTGATCAATCCAATCTACAATTTGGATGTCTACTCATTACAAAATAAAATAAATTATTTCATTGTTCGTAAATTCTGGCAAAGTTAATGTACATATTGTACATACTGTACATATTGTAAACTATGTAAAAAGCATAAGACCATTGTATTTAGTATTAAGTTAAGTTTACTACTAAGTTCCGATGTTTATAGTTTTAATTCTTGACCTTAAGATTTAGTATTAGGCTGAAGATGCCCATAACTAGGGCAAAACATGTCCCTAACTGGTGTTTTTAATTCATGTAGAATTTAATCACTAAAAAATATTTGTATTGAAAAGGTGGACACAATAATATTAATCTTGAAAGTGTTTTACTTAGTGAAAGGACAGGTAAGAGAACTACCCACGTAAATCCGCAATGACTGGCAACCACGTATTAATTGATAGCCAGTGTCCCTGTTGAAATTGCTAGGAATTTTTACGTATTTCCACAGCTTCCCATATTATCCTGGAACTGTAGTGTCTAGTGTGGGTAAGAGCTTGAGCATCTTGGAACATGGCATCATAACCAGCCAGACAAATCAGCAATCACTTGAGTTATTTATCAGCAGCAATCAGCACACCATATGAGCAGCAAATATTTACTGATCTAGGATCAAACCAACAAATCACTAACACAAATTTTACTTGTGATACAATCTCATTGTCTAAGTTAACGTTTTTTTTTTTATTTTTTTTAATGCTGCCCTCCCAAATTTCATGTGGTGCTGGCAGAGCACCCAGTGTCAATTTAAGATGTTCTTTTATTTTTATTATTTTTATTTTTTTTACAATTGGCTTTACGTCGCAGAAACACAGATGTCATATGGTGATGATGAGATAGGAAAGGGCTAGGACTGGGAAGGAAGCGACCATGGTCTTAATTACGGTACAGCCCCAGCATTTGCCTGGTGTGAAAATGGGACACCATAGAAAAACATATTCAGGGCTGCCAGCAATGACATTCAAACCCACTATCATCCAGATGCAAGCTGACAGCTACTTGAGAATTTAAGATTTAGTCAGACGTTAAGACAGTATGTCCTACATACCACCACTAGCTAGTTCTAGTGAAAATCCCTTTTGAAGTCCCTGGGATTCAAATCTGGGGGACTCAGATTGAAAGTCAAGTGGTCAACCCACTGTACCAATATGACCACCTAAACTGATTGAAGTTCGTCTACAAAGTGAGAATATATTTTGAATGTAATATTGAAGATTCCAAGATATAAACTTCATTTTCGTTTCCGTACTGAACTGAGATCACAGAGATAAGTTTTTTAAGGTTCAACCTTTTCAATACATGATGACATTAAAATGTCAAAATCGGACCGTTATTAAATAAATGTTGTAAATAATATCTTATACAACTCGTAATTTGTATTAAAAAGGTTGAACCTTAAGAAACTTATCTCTGTGACATTGAGATTGCCGAGCAAATTGAAAATGCATGCCTTACCCTCTTCTGTATCCACAGCGGCAGGTTGGCGGCGTACCGTGGCTGTGTCAGTCTGTCCTCCACCATGAGCATGGCACACCAGTCCTTGCTGTGTCGTAGTCCTCGCCCCAGAGCCTGGCTTAAAGCCCTGTGAAAAGGAGAATTGCATGAGAACTTCAGAACTAGATTAAGACAGTAACTGCAGCCCACTGAAAAGAATGAATTCCAGTCATTATACAATTAATAATGTCTGCAGATGAATGAACCTACCGTATATAAATGAATAATCCCTGCATATTTTGTTTTCAAAATATGGTGGCAGAGATGCCAACTTTCAAGAAAGGCAATTCGTAATGCAGCCGTTAGAGCAGGGGGGGGGGGGGGCAGCCGAGGAATTTTTTTTCTGAGATCTTACTAACTTACATATCATTGAAAAATCAATGAACAACATACAATTCCACCAGATGTAACAATTTAAAGACTGGCATATAAAGAGTGTATGATTCTTACCTGCTAAAGTGACAGGTGATCTACAGTACGGTACATATCTGAGTGGAGGTTGAAGGATCATTTCTTTTGTTTAGTACTGTACTTGTTCTCTTAGCAGCTTGTAGTTCCTGTTTGGTAAACGTACATTGGTGACATGCTTTTACTTTTGATATCATGTGCACCCTCTGCACTAACAGAGCACTGAACATTTAGTAGTTCATACTAGCACAAAATTCAGTCTTGTTCTTTCTCATCACGCGCATCGGAAAAATCGTACAAAACACGTGCGAATGAGATTCTGAGGAACGCAGTAAACAGGGCCATTCATTCGAGTATTCCTCCCTAAATTTTTGAACTTTTTTGGTTTATTAATAACGTCATTACACACATTTTGCTGCACAGGGAATCGCTTCGCATTTTGTAACACGTGATTAGCATATATCTTAGAAGAGCAATATATGTAAATTTGGCAAGCAAAATCGCAATAAATACCTCTTCAACAGTCACGCACACATTATTCACAATGAAACAGAGTTTGTCACCACTCTGCCGCCAAAACAAAGATGAAAGAACTCTTATACTTGCATCATGGAAGTCTGATCATGTGGCGAACAAAGACAACAACTCCACAAGATATATCACTTCACAGGTGCCTATTTTTTCGGTACTGGAAGCACACACTGTGTTCGGCGCGTGAAAACTCAAAATATTCTTAAACGAGGGACACGAAAGGGGTTTAAATGATTACTGAGAAATCCAAATAGAATATTCTGAGAATTCAAGCTGTAATGGCATTCCTTGTGTATCCTTTTGAACACTTCATACACTTAGATTTAAAAATCAACAAAAAATCGAAATTTGTGGTGTGTGATTCATAAAAGCGTAATTATGATGGGTGATTCGTAATTATTACGATTGAATCATAATAGTTGGCATCTATGTGGTGGTATTTTTTAAATGTGGTTTTATGTCAAATGAAATGAAGAAACCCTTGGTGATTGGCAAGGCTGCTAAGCAATGCTTCAAAAACATTGACCTATGGAAACTATCCATTGATTGGAGATTCAAGGAAATAGCATGGATGACATCAATGATCATGGAATTTAATGGAAGAATGAAAAGGCAAAAATGACATGACATGCTTTTCTTTTTTTTTTGGTTAATACAACATGTCACCCCACATCAATCTTTCTAACATACAACTTGTTTACATTTCATGATGTTAGAAGCATTCCGTATTGACGGTTTTTACTTAACAAAGGAAAAATTAAAGGTATCCTCCTAATTCAATACATATCATAATACCATCATTCAAACATGTTTCGACTCGTTTGAGCCATCTTCAGTGAAATAAGGGGGGTTATATTGATTTACATAATACATGCTAAAAATGTGCCAAAAACATAATGAAGGAACAAATGAAAAACAAAAGAGACATGACAGAAATAAAAACAGCACAGATGGAACAATAAACAACTCGCTGAGACAAAATCAGTGAAAAAAGGTTAATAAAACATAATTGAATCTAAAAAGGGTGTTAAACCTAAGAAGAAAAGAAATGAAAACAAATGATACAGACGGAAACAAACAATAAGTGCACACAGCGAGGGTGCAGACCTCTTCATCTAAACATTTTCAGTTTGATAACAATTCAGAAACAGGATGAAATCACTGTATTGAATATTCAGGCCAACAGTCTGTCTCTGTAGAAACACCATCACCATGAATGGCTAGGAAGGCAGCGAAAATACTTGAGAAACCAAGCCTGGGAGGAGACAACGTGCAGGCGAAATGCATGTGGGAAGTGATGGCAAAAGATGATGAAATTTAAAATTTCAGAACAGCAGCATTCTCAATTTCTTCTCAATTTAGTGGTCCCATTCTTGATTATTGATTCTTGATTTCCTATCCTGTTGTTGCCATAAGAACTATCTATGTCCGAGCGATGTAAAAGAAAATTACGTCATCCGCCTTGGAGCTAGTGTGTGTTTGCCTTATTTTAAAACGGTCAGGAGAGCAGCGACAAAATTGAGAAGTTGTGTTAAAGAAGATAACAGGTGCTTGGTAAACTGTAAGTGATCATAATGGAAACCATCAATGAAGTTCCAATGGTGTTTAAAAAGTGGTTGTCCTCTCGAAACGGCCTGGCCTTCTCATAGTTTCCTCCAAACACTACAAGGCTGCTAAGCCATGGCAATTCAAAAATGTTGACCTAAGGAAACTATCGTTGATTAGAGATTCAAGAAAAAGTTGTGGATGATGTCACAGATCATGGAAGAATGTACCTCAACTGTCAATGCAATCTTTGCTTGCCAACAAGAATTCTACGACCGGGCCAATTGGCCATGCAGTTAGGGGCGCGCAGCTGTGAGCTTGCATCCAGGAGATAGTGGGTTCGAGGCCCAATGCCAGCAGCCCTGAAGATGGTTTTCTGTGGTTTCCCATTTTCACACCAGACAAATGCTGGGGCTGTACCTTAATTAAGCCATTGGCCACTTACTTCCCATTCCTAGGCCTTTCCTATCCTGTTGTCGCCATAAGAACTATCTGTGTCAGTGCGATGTAAAAAAAAATTACGTCATCCGCCTTGGAGCTAGTTAAAACCGTCTTGGTGCTAGATGAGGTATTTTGGATAAGCCAAGGTGTAAAGAATTTGTACCAGAAACAGGGACAAAGTGTTTCAGAAAGGCAGAGTTTCCAATGAGAAAAGTTATTAATAGTGAGGAAAATGAGGATGAACAGCATGAATTACAAAACTACAATAATGAAGCTGCTTTCAATCACAATGCTGAGGACTATGTAAACATAGACCGTAATGTGCAAACCAAAACAGACACAATGGATATACATAGATGGCTTAATTAAGAATTTTACGGAAAATCAGATAGGAGAACAGGAGGCAGAATAAGAAGAATATGGCACTGAATTGGAAGGAGAGTGTAGGTTAAAGACTTATCAAGATGCTGTCAAGAGTTCAAATGAACTACAGCAATACCCTTACAGCAAAATTATTGTGATATGCTTGGTGTGGTTTCTCAGACTAAAGTGTTTGTGGAAAGTCGAGCAGCTTAACAGCAATGAGAGCAGAAAACTCTTCTTGACTGTTGGAATTTTTTTGTTTTTCTAGTGGCTTTACGTCGCACCGACTCAGATAGGTAAGGCCTAGGAGTTGGAAGGAAGCGGCCGTGGCCTCAATTAAGGTACAGCCCTGGTGTGAAAATGGGAAACCATGGAAAACCATCTTCAGCGCTGCTGACAGTGGGATTCAAACCCACTATCTCCCGGATGCAAGCTCAAAGCCGCGCACTCCTAACCACACGGCCAACTCGCCCAGTTGGAAAAAATAAATGAATTGCGAGTGTGGTGATTTTTACTGTTCAACGTATCTTTAACAGAAATATTTACGATCCCGTTCGATTCCACTGAAGAAAGGTTTTACTTTACTAGCTTCATCACTAGGGACACTCAAATTATGCAACTCGTGAAGCTCGCAAAATTTTCAAAAGTGTTAAATATGATGGGGGAAAGGCATATAGGATATGTGTTATGAATTTAAATGTAATTTGACACATTATCTATTCATAGTTTATTAGCTTCATGTCCTGCATTGATGATTCCAATGGTTACAATTATATGGCTGGATTTTCCCATCTAAGCAATACTTTTATTTATATTAAAGTACTTTAAAAACATTTTTCAGTACTGATTTTGGCCTTTATAATAGGCCATCTTCAGCTGCTGAAGAACCTTAATTTTTGTTAAAATAACATACAATGTTAAACGTTACTTATTTCTAAGTTTAAATGATACATTGTTGTGATAAAACATGCATCAATAAGAACTGTGAAAATCGAAAATTATCTAATAGTTCGTTGTGAAGTCTTGATGTTCCTTTAACACACTCTTTTGATTTCTATATAACAACATGAGACACTACTTATTCTAAGTTTAAGATAGTCCACCTCCCTGTCTGACCCCTGTTTGAATTCCAAAAGATTCCGATAGGATCCCTCTGAACTTGTGCCAGTCACTGTCTGTTTAATGAATATTCTCCCATCTATCTAGACCCATTTCTTCTTCAATTATTATTTACTAAATTGAAAGTACTACTATACCCTGTAAATATGTACTGTAAATTTGTATAACCTCAAATACATATTGTGAATACATCTAACCTCAAAATCTGTGTAGTCGAAAACTGTAAAGAACTCTGTAATATTCGTATATTGGGTATAATCCACTATCATTGTAATACATACGGAGGGTTCTGGTACAGAAGGTACAGAACGATGACAATCAGCCAGAAATCATGCTAAATGGCACTAAGCTGGACAGTGTCACAGAATTTAAGTACTTGGGTAATATAATGTCCAAGGATAACTTAGCTAAATATGAAGTAATCAGTTGAATCAGCAAAGCAATACTTTTTTTACCTGCAAGTAAGACAGCTACTGTGTGATAAATAAGTACCATTCAAAACAAAGATGACACTGTATAAATCATACTACACCCCTATCCTCATATACAGCCTGGAAACTGCTACATTAACAAGAAACTCCAAGCAGCAGAAATGAAATTCCTATGCACAATGATCCAGAAGATCAGGAAGGATCAAATCAGGAATGAAAAAGTCAGAGAAGTAGGACTAGAAGACTCCTTACTTCAGAAGATCCAAAAGGCGGCGGCATCCTCCTCCTCCTTAACAATCTGAAATACCTACCCGAGAATTTTCCCTTACTACTC
This sequence comes from Anabrus simplex, assembly GCF_040414725.1. NCBI lineage: Eukaryota > Metazoa > Arthropoda > Insecta > Orthoptera > Tettigoniidae > Anabrus > Anabrus simplex. The sequence goes on along the minus strand of NC_090279.1, from coordinate 146,748,512 downwards.
AAGAATTTCTCTTCTTACTCAAAAATTCAGCATCATTTCATTCAAGAAATTCAAGTGTCCCTATTCATCACAAATAAAGTGTAAGAAAGATATGAAATATCTAAAATTATCATGTCACATGAGATAGAGTTATGGTAAAAACAGCCCCTGTATGAACATAAAGGAGTTTTACCTGAACGCCTGGCTGCTGTACCAAGCGTCGCCATGCTGCAGGCCATTGACTGCATTGGTGACGTTGTAGGCTTTCTTCCACGATACACTGTCCTCGTGGAGGCTAGGAAAAGGGATGCCCACCTGGACAGAGAATACATTACAAAGTTAAGTAAACTCTATAGATCCCTAATATGGCTTGCCTGGTGACCATACATTAATCATTAAGGCGTCAAGTCTTTATGGTCTGACACTGTAGTTAGCCGGTTTGAGTTCCGTTGGCCGGGCGAGATGGCCATCATACGCCCTCACTCTATATAAGCACTGCAGAGAGGTTAGGAATTGAATCCAGGCTTTTGGCACGCAATCTAGTGATTAGGTCTTATGGCAACAATTAAATAGGCATGGGCTACGAGTGGGAAGGAAGTGGCCATGGCCTTAATTAAGGTACAGCCCCAGCATTTGCCTGGTGTGAAAATGGGGAAACCATAGAAAACCATCTTCAGGGCTGCCGACAGTGGGGTTTGAACCCACTACCTCCCGAATGCAAGCTCACAGCTGCGTGAAATAAATAAATAAATAAATAAATAAATAAATAAATAAATAAATAAATAAATAAATAAATAAATAAATAAATAAATAAATAAATAAATAAATAAATAAATAAATAAATAAATAAATAAATAAATAAATAAATAAATAAAATAAATAAATAAATAAATAAATAAAATTAAATCTGAAGTTCTGTCTGTACAGTTCATAGAATCAGAAAAAGCTAAAAATGATTTCCATTTCATAATATGCGAACGCAAAGACTGTCATTTGTTCAACATATATCTGTATGCCTGTGTACAGGTCTATACATTTCCCATGCAACACTTGAAAAGTGCCACATATGCTCAAAAAACCTTTGGTTATGTCAAGTAAGCCTACAGGTTAATCAGTATCAGCAAAACACAGAACTGTAACAATAAATGCGACTTCCAGACAAGTGGTTTTCCACCTTTCTTTACTCTCAAACCGGTAGAAGTCAGGAAGAAAGGTTAGAGAATAGAAAACTAGTGGGGGGGGGAAGGGGGACGACGACGACCATGAACACACTGCCATTAGATTTAGATATTTTTTTTTAGAATTTATTTAAATAAAATGAGTTATTAATACATCTTACCTATGCAACTTCCCTATCAACTTTTAATCTCTTCTACAACTATCAGCAAGGGAGTTGGGTATGGAATACATCCAAGGCATCCCTTGCCTGTATTAAGAGACGATTAAAAAGGTCACTCCCAGGGCTATCAGTGTGGACTACTGACCATGAGAACACTACATGAGTCTGCCATTACTTGGGATTATTTGTGCCAAGCTCCTCGGTTTCATTTTTCCTACCCGAACTCACTTGGTCAACCATCATTCCCTTCCAGACCTATTAGAATTAAATTTCTAGGGCCAAGAAAATTCTTCATTTTCAAGCTCTACATGGCCTCATGGGCTCTAAACTTGGGAGTGTAGAGAGGCAACTTTTAATATTTTTTTATTTTTTAAAAATTTATTTATTCAGGATCAGCAACAGCATAACTCCAAATTACAAAGATCCGAGCTATGTACAACAGATATTAATATAAAATGAAAGATGCCTATATAAATACAGTGAAACTCGGTTAAGAAGTTCCCAGATAAGAAGTTTTCCTGCCTAAGAAGTGTGATATTCTTGGTCCCTTGATCAGTTGCATTAAGATATATGTATATTTATTCTGCTTGTAAATATATTTCCCGGTTAAACAGTTCGAATTTTAGATAGAAAACGTCTGCTCAAAGCGGCTCATGGTTAGAACCCTCCAGTCGCCGTGCAAGTTGAACCCTGTGTTAGACCGTTTGCGCCTGTCAGGGAGCCTCTCCGGGCTTGCCAAGGCCATATGACGTCACGCTATGACAACACCAACGCCAGATGCTCACTCTCACCCTGTGGAATCGAATCGAACCCATCAGTCCTAATTTCCTCTCCACCGTTTACATCAAGCAGAATAGAATCGAATGGGATTCTATGCGGGACACACAAAGCACGGTTTGGATGGTTTGATAAAACATTAATGCAGTAAGTTGCGTGCCGCGACAGGGTGAAGTCATTAATCGAGGTGGCATCAACATTAATTAAAAACCGAAAAATGTATTTGTCCACAACACAGCAGCTTCTTATGCATTACCGTACTGTTTGTTAAGAATACATGAATGACAACCGTAGAGAATGCCACTTACAAAATTGTTCACGGTAAATACTGTACATTCCAAGCTATCTCAATTATGATACTGACATACTGTACTGTATATGGACTCCAACATGATAATATGATTCTGAACTAAGGTCAACAATAATTGCGAAATAAAGTACCATATAGGCCTAATCTACCACAAAATTGAATATTCTAACCTGTTTGATTTTTCATTCCCTTGCTTCCTTCCAGACATTCTCTCTTACGTTGTTGTTGCAATAATGCTTATGAGTCTTGTCGTAGAGGAAATTACGTTTTGGAACTAAACTGATAAGATTTTCTGTGTCCATTATTAGTTAGGTGAATAAACTATTACCAAACAAAGAAACATCCCGACTGTATGCAGGAAACAGCCGACTTGCCAGCTGATACATATTATGCTGCCAAACAGCCGGTCGAAAGATCCCGATCGTCTACGAAGTTGAACGAATGTTGATAACCAGCTGGGTGTTGGTGAGAGGGGGCCTGATACACGCACTCAGAGGCATTGCCATACCACGTGTTGGCATAAAATTGAAAGTTATTTTTATTTTTACCTTTATACGAGATATACATTGTATTATCGTGTCACTTGTAATTATTACATTGCATTATTAGAACGTAGCACAAGGACGAGGAGACGTGAAATAAAATTCTCACGGGGAAAGAAACTGTTTACGTTTAGATGTGCTAGTGTTGCTACTGTGCCTTTATCACTCACACGTAATACCCCAATACTTTCCCATACACTCATTTCTGCAACTTTGAACCTGCTTTTCTATTCTTCATTACTAGGGCCCGGATGTTAATGCAGTAATAGGTTAGAATGCAAACTAATTTGTTTAGTAGGCGGTGTCGGCCACCCGCTCTTCCATACTGTAGCAACAGTAACATAAATTATAGGGGTTCTGATGGGCCGTACCCCTAAAATTTATGCAAACCACATAGCATAATCGTTGTGAAGGTAGACTCTACTTGTCACTCGCTTCAGTAAGTTTGCAATCTAACCTATTACTGCATAAACATCCAGGCCCTATTCATTACCTTTAGCATGAAGAGGGTTAAAACAGGAAAATAAATCAATATCGTCTTGTCCATGCGGTACTTGCGAAACAGCCAGAAACTTTGCTCGTGGCCGTGACAACTAGTAGGAATGCAGGGGCGATATAGGCCTATGAATAGGTTCTAAGAATCTCTAAGAATAAGTTGCCGATGTTCCGTCTGCTGCTGTTAACTTGAACCAGATGTCGGGGGATGTGTATAACTGAGGCGGTTTATGGAAGGTTCAGTCAGTGTGCCTCAGAACACATGGAAAGCAATGTGGGAAATGGAGAGGTTTATAGGGTTTTTTTGCAAGTTGCTTTACGTCGCACCCACACAGATAGGTCTTACGGCGATGATGGGACAGAAAAGGGCTAGGTATGGGAAGGAAGCGGCCGTGGCCTTAATTAAGGTACAGCCCCACAGCCCCAGCATTTGCCTTGTGTGAAAATGGGAAACCATGGAAAACCATCTTCAGGGCTGCCGACAGTGGGGTTCGAACCCACTATCTCCCGAATACTGAATATTGGCCGCACTTAAGCGACTGCAGCCATCCAGCTCGGCGGTTTATAGTTCAAGAAAGCAGTAAAAACTGAAAAACAGTCAACCCTGGACAATTTCTTTTCCGAGTAAGAGCCTAGACTTTTGTGTTTGGAAATGTGTTTAATGTCTAATGCATTATGGAATTTACATAACGTACGGTCACCATCTACGGTTTTAATGTTCTTAGTATTTCTTTTATCTCTTGTGCAAGGTTTTATATAATATGTTCCCTTCTCTTATCAAGAATTTTTATAATACAGTGTGGTCAATTACAGTATTTTACTTTATCTCTAAAAATACATGTCATGATAATCTAATACTGTATTTATATTGTGGCTTTCTTTTAGCAGCTCTTATATATCAGCCTATCTTGGTGTTGTTCACAAACAAGGAAATCTGTTGGCTGTGTGTTTCACATGTATGTCAAAGCACAGAATAAGTTTGCAGGCATTACCCCTTTTAAGAAGTTTCCTGCTTAAGAAGTGTTTTTTTTTTTGAAAAACTTCTTAACAGAGTTTCACTATTTACAAAGGACACAAATATACACAATAAAACTGTAGAATCATATATAATACATATTTAGATAAACAACGACATTAACAAAGGAAAATACATTTACAGTAAATACAGGACTAGATCAAGAAAGAACAAGAAGGAAAATTAAGTTATATGATAAACATCATGACAGAAGGAAGGAAACGTTTGGGGGGCACTTACCTTTCTTGTTTAATACCACTTGGTTAACTAGCATTGTCTCCCAATAGAGAAAGAGTATGCAGTGTACATAGTTGGGAGTCTGATTTGATCTTTCTTACTATTCCATACCCTCACTCACTGAGGGCCCGGAATTTTCCTCTTCTTCCCATCTATGCCTCTATATTCGGGAGACGGTAGGGGCTGTCCTGAAAATAGTTTTTCATGGTTTTCCATTCTCCTGCACTAAGGCGAATGCTAAGACAGTTCCTAGTATAGGCCATGGCTGTCAATTCCTTCACCTTCCCCAAACATTTCCTTCACCACATCACATCTTCCAGGCCTGAGAAACGGCGTTACCGTTTAGGAGGCCTGCTGTCCCCTTCAGGGATGGAATGAAAACTTGTTTAGTAGTAGTAGTAGTAGCAGTAAACTCACCGTGATGAGAGCTCGGGCTGCGTCGTCAGCGAAGTTGTAGCCCTCGCTGATCTTGGCTCTCATGACCGCTATGAGGAGTGGTCCGGTCTGTCCACACCCTGGAGACACTCTCTCCTCCTTGGCCTGCTCCAAGGTGGCGTAATACTCCTTGAGCACGTTCACAAACTCCGAGCCATCTCTCACCTCGCATAGCGGCACCTTGTGTTGAGCCAGCTCGGCCCACAGACCCGAGTCCTTCCACCTGGAACATACATCACAGTTATATTGTTGTGGTTCCTCTCACCGAGGCCCACAAACGATTAGTTTTCAGTGGTGACTGCACGGTCTGAGCTTACTTTCACTTGTGTGATGAATCTCCATTTTGTCTTTCCTAACCCAGTCGACTCATTTGATAAATTACAATATATAATGAAGGAAGAAAAAGAAAGAAAAAGAAAAAAAAATAGAAGAAAACTTGAAGATCTTAAATTCATTTAGGTATTTTCATTCAATTCATCAAAATATTAAAATTTTATGTAATTATGTACTGGTAATGATAATTTTCAAAATATTTCACCAGTTTGTTTATTAATTGATATGATGAATTAGGATACAATACTTCTTTAAATTATGGGCTAAACAAAAGTTATTGTTTTTTATTCCTTGATTTGACTTCACTGATGAAGAGAATGCATACTGTTCCTGAAACGTGTATGATAGAATAAATCATTTTCAATCATTAAAAGTATATTGACAAGGTGGACCCAACATACACTATTTTAAATAGTTTCTTTAATAGATTTAGACAAGTCAATACAGGATCAAATAAAATACCTCTTATGGTTAAGTTTATCAACAGATTTTCTCCCCTCGTCATATGAAAGTTCGATATGCCACAATGTTTCAAGGGCATCAGGTACTTTCCGTCCAAGTACAAGGTATCTAAAATGCATACAGTACAGTAATACAATGAATAAAGCCCTTGCACATGGGAGCCAGCACAGATTTCTCTTCGGCTTTGAATCATGGTTTTTAAAAATTTCATTGCGTTAGGTTATGTTTGCCAGTGAGTTATTCGAGTGCATTATTTGAATAATGTAAATGCACCTTTTTGGAAGGATATACTTTGGAAATGTTTGAAAGGTTTAAACTGTGAATCAAGGTTAACTGAATGCAGTAACGGGTCTTAGAATATTCTGTGACGCCGCAAAGTTGGCATTTCTGAATTACGAGTTGGCGGTTAATTCAAAATCATGTAATTTAAAGTGCGACTTTTGCGTCCCAATGACTTTGAATTAACTAGGTTTTACTGTATTCATCACTTTATAGGCTCTCCAGGGATATCAGGAGAATTGAGAGTCAAATATTTAGATAATTCTGTACTGGAATTGTCTGTATTTTTGGAGTTTATGGACCCATTGTTTTCCCACATTATATGGGAAACAAATATTTATGCTATGGAACAACTATCGGACCCAAATAGGAAAGAATGAACAGGTTATGGTGGGTGGTTTGACACTAATGAGGATGAAATTAATGCCTACATTGCCTTCTCCATTCTGATGTCCCAGGTTCATAAGCTTAGCATCCAATTACATTGGAGCACAGGTATATGTATTGAGGCCTCAAAAGGTGTTAAGCGCCTTTACATATACCAGAATATTTAAAGATTTACCACACAAAATCTTAGTTCTGATGTGAAAGGGCAAATTTTGAAAAAAACTGATTGCCGTTTCACACATCCTAAAGGTTATTTCAAGTTCATTCTTGATTTAAAGCCCTGAGGTATTTTATCTGCTGTAGTGGGAATGTTCGCTGATTTCAGGTGGCATAATCTCTCTGCTAATCTAATGTAGAACCGAGATTCTCACAATCTGAGAATTCGATGCCTTCTTTATGAGTAACTCTTATTAATTTCATTGTGGAGTTTTCATATACCGAACCACAATGTCACAGGCAGCACTTAGTTGCAATATTTTCATTTGAAACACGTTCATAGCCCAAGAAATTTGTACCGGGCGAGTTGGCCTTGCGGTTAGAGGCATACAGCTGTGAGCTTGCACCCGGTAGATGGTGGGTTCGAACCCCACTGTCGGCAGCTCTGAAGATGGTTTTCTGTGGTTTTCCATTTTCACACCAGACAAATCTGGGTTTGCACCTTAATTAAGGCCACGTCTCCTTCCTTCCCACTCCCAGGCCTATCCTATCCCATCGTCTCCATAAGACCTATCTGGTACAAGGCACGTAGCTGTGAGCACGCATTCGGGAGATGGTGAGTTCTAACGTCGCCTATAACTGGTAACCCTGGAAGATAAGTTTTTGTGGTTTCCCATTTTCACACAAGGCAAACACTGGAGGAGCTGTACCTTTAATTAAATCCATGGCCTCTTCCTTCCCTGTTATAGCCCTTTACTATCACATCGTCCCTGTAAGACCCCTCTGTTTCAGTGCAAAAAAAAAAAAAAAAAAAATCATTCGTCCGGGCTTTCTAAATACTGTAACCTGATTTTCTAACGGGGGGTGGGTTTAAATAGGCAGCATCTGTACTACTATAGATAGGATTTATTTATATAAACAAACACTATTTATTTATTTGTGGGTTTCTCTCCAGACATTTATGAAAAATCAAATAACGTGACAATCCGCTACAGCGAATAAATTTTTCACCATTACGAATTATCACTATAACAGACTTCTACTGTACTCATAAGTAGTATAATTGGACAGTTCGGCGGCCACCTCCACCTCAGGCTCCCAGTGGCCACCTCCACCTCCACCTCAGCCAGAGGCCTCCCAGTGGCCACCTCCACCTCCACCTCAGCCAGAGGCCTCCCAGATGCCTCCTCCACCTCCCGCGGGAAATTTGAATTTGTAAACAAAGCCACGTGCTTTTTGACAGCTGTCATCGACAACAACGCATCGCAAACCTCAGTACTGCCATCTTGACGGGCCTAAACCTCACTAGTGCCAACTTAACCTCACTAGCGTGAGGTAAACAAAGCCACGTGTTTTTTGACAGCCACGTGCTTTTTGACAGATTTGTAAACAAAGCCACGTGCTTTTTGACAGCTGTCATCGACAACAACGCATCGCAAACCTCAGTACTGCCATCTTGACGGGCCTAAACCTCACTAGTGCCAACTTAACCTCACTAGCGTGAGGTAAACAAAGCCACGTGCTTTTTGACAGCCACGTGCTTTTTGACAGATTTGTAAACAAAGCCACGTGCTTTTTGACAGCTCGCATCAACAACAACGCATCACAAACCTCAGTACTACCATCTTGACGGGCCTAAACCTTAGTGGTACCAACTTAACCTAACTAGCATGAGGTAAACAAAGCCACGTGCTTTTTGACAGCCACGTGCTTTTTTGACAGCTGTCATCCGCCATCTTTAAACTACAGAGCCCCGTGCTGCCCTCTTTCGTCACCTGTCATCGGCAGTGCTGCCATCTTGACGGGCCTAAACCTTAGTGCCACCAACTTAACCTCACTAGCTCGAGATAAACAAATCCACGTGCTTTTTGACAGCTACGTGCTTTTTTGATAGCTGTCATCCGCCATCTTTGAGCACAGTGCTGCCCTCTTTAGCTACTTACCTTTGAAATGTGGTGGCGGATAATTTGAAAAATGCTTTTCGACAAGCAGCCATCTTTAATCCAGAGAGAACAGTGCTGCCCTCTATGTGGTGGCGGCAAATTGAAAAATTCCACGTGCTCTTGTTTGAAAACAAACTCACGTGCTTTTTTGACAGCTGTCATCTGCCATCTTTAATCTATAGAGCACAGTGCTGCCCTCTTTAGTTTGAAATGTGGTGGCGGTAAATTCCACGTGCTCTTGTTTGGAAACAAAGCCATGTGCTTCTTGACAGTTGTCATCCGCCATCTTTAATCAACAGAGCACCGCGCTGCTATCATGCGGGCAATTTCATCACCTATCACCCGCCATCTTTAATCTACAGAACACCGTGCTGCCCTCTTTATGGCTACTACCTTAAGCATGTAGTAGCGGGCAATTTGAAAAGTTCTGTTAGCTATCATCCACCATCTTTAATCAAGAGAGCACCGTGCTGCCATCTTTAGTTGAAATGTGGTGGCGGCAAATTCCACGTGCTCTTGTTTGGAAACAAAGCCATGTGCTTTTTTGACAGCTGTCATCCGCCATCTTTAATCAACAGAGCACCGTGCTGCTATCATGCGGGCAATTTCATCACCTATCACCCGCCATCTTTAATCTACAGAACACCGTGCTGCCCTCTTTATGGCTACTACCTTAAGCATGTAGTAGCGAGCAATTTGAAAAGTTCTGTTAGCTATCATCCACCATCTTTAATCAAGAGAGCACCGTGCTGCCATCTTTAGCTAGATACCTTTGAAATGTGGTGGCGGCAAATTGAAAAATTCCACGTGCTCTTGTTTGGAAACAAACTCACGTGCTTTTTTGACAGCTACCATCCGCCATCTTTAATCAACAGAGCATAGTGCTGCCCTCTTTAGTTTGAAATGTGGTGGCGGCAAATTCCACATGCTCTTGTTTGGTAAACATAGCCACGTGCTTTTTTGACAGCTATCATCCGCCATCTTTAATCCAGAGAGCACCGTGCTGCCCTCTTTAGATGTAAATTCGTCACCTGTCATCCGCAGTGCTGCCATATTTAGCTAGATACCTTTGAAATGTGGTGGCGGATAATTTAAAAAGAAAAATTCTACAGCAGCCCTCTCTCGACGCTAATTGCATAAGATGGCGGCTATACATGACTCCTTAAGGGTGCTTACGCAAGATGGCTGCTATACACAGGTTCTTATGAGACGCCCTTGGGATGCTTGCGCAAGATGGTGGTTATACAAGGCTCCTTATGAGACACCCTAGTGATGCTTGCGCAAGATGGCGGTTGCTCTTATGAGGCGGCTTAAGGGTCCTTGCACAAGATGGCTAGAGACGCCCTAAGGATGCTTGCGCAAGATGGCGGACACAAGATGGCGGCTATACAAGTCTCCTTATGAGACGCCTTAAGGGTGCTTGCGCAAGATGGCTGCTGCTCTTAGCTTAGAGGCTAACGTGTCGTGCTAGTTCGATTCATTAAATTTAGGGCTTAAATGCAAAAGGTTAAATATCTCGAAAGCAGTGCATCGTAGAGCAAAACGGACAAAATTTTTCTACCCAATACCTCGGTTCGCAGTACGAGGATCAAGTAAAATATAGTATAATGATGAGATCAATGGTTCGGTTCCTACTTAGGCCCTTTGGCATTCGCTCTGTTTTAGCTTGTATTGAAGCAAGTATTCGTAACATGATCAGGTTTAGCTATGGTAGAGAGTATAACGTGCCGTGCAGGTTCGATTCATTAAATTTGGGGCTTAAATGCAAAATGTTAAATATCTCGAAAACGGATAAAATTTTTCTACCTGATACCTAGGTTTGCAGTATCAGGAACATGAAAAAAAACATAGTCTAATGATGAGATCGACGGTTCGATCCTTACTTAGGCCCTTTGGCATTGGCAGCTATCTAATTCTACAAGATGGTGACTATACATAGCTTCTTATGAGACAGCTTAAGAGCGCTTGCACAAGATGGCTGCTGCTCTTATGAGACGCCCTAGGGGTGCTTGCGGGAGGTAGCAGCGACAAGACGGTGACTATACACAGCTGCTTATGATACGGCCTAGAGGTGCTCACACAAGATGGTGGCTGCTCTGATGAAGAAAGTTAGCTTTGCATCGTGCAGGTATCTTTACAGCACTAAACCTCATACCTTTGAAATGTGGTGGCAGGTAATTTGAAAAATTCGACGTGCTTTTTCTTCACAGCAGCTATCTTTAAACAATAGCGGCTATACATAAGCTGTTAAGGCCTCCTCTTATGTCAAGGCATAGCTCTATCGAACAAGTTTAAACCTGCATCGGGATAGCTAGAGTAAGCATGTGCTGCAGTGATGACGTCATTATGCATGTTTAGACTTGCAAATCACTAAAGAAACATAACAAGACTAGAATCGAACACCGCACTCTATGCCGTTAACTTTATCATGTGATCGGAACATTGATTGAAGTGTTTAGAACACTAAATAAGTGATCAAGACTATAATAGAACACTGTACTCGATACAACATGTGTTTAGAACATGTCAGGGGATACCTTTGTTCTAAGAAGATTAGATTACCGCACATTCCTTGGCTAAAGGGCTAATGGGCTAAAGGGCTAATAGGCTAAAGGGCTAATGGGCTAGGGCGCCTCTCCTCTCTTTATCCGGGCTTGAGACCGGCTCTACAACTAGAGGCGGAGTTAACACCCTAAGGAAGGGAGAATGTTGGGAAATAATCTATACGAATATAGCTACTCGATCGACTATATACTACAGATGGATGACTTAGGTGAGGGTAAGCGCTTACTTAATAATACCTACACGACGTAATTCATACTCTATTTCAAAAATATCTTCTTTGTACTGTGTGTAACCAGCATCATGATAGGCTCTTAGCAGTTGTAAACGTTTTACGAGTACGTTGGGGTCTTTACAGTAGCTTATATCTACATAGGGTAACAGAGGCTTGTTGTGAACTTTGAGTCTATATGCAGACAGTTGATGTGCAGGGACTTGTTTTGATGTAATACGTGCTTCAGCAGTAGCGTTTCTAGGTACAAACATAACTTGTTTCGATAGCGATGAAGCGTTGAAATTTCCTTCTTCTTTACCTTGCATCTCTTCTTGAGATGTTTGCACTTCGACAGAACGTGTAGTAGGCCTAGGAAATGAAGTAAAATCATCAAGCTGTAATGGCAATGAATTTTCTTCTTCTACTTTCCCTTTACTACTGTTTTGATCAACATCATTATCCTTATTATCATAATCATGATCTTGCCTCTCTTTATCTTGAAGTTTGTGCTCAGTAACAGAACTTGCAGCAGGCCTAGACAGCAAGGGAGAATTAAAAATCTCTCGCAGAGGTGTACTTTTTAAACATAAATCAGTGTTCGCTGGAATATGGTTGAGCTCTTTGTATTTTGTTCCCGATGAAGCTACATTACACGCGGCTTCATGACGTTGAGCGTTGTATGCGTTCTTGAACTCTCTTCTACAATGTTTGCATTGAAAAATCGTCCTACATGATATCTCATGACGTCTCCTGTGATAGCTTCGGGAAAATGCTTTTCCACACTCTTCGCAAATATACCTAGAAATAGGTTTTTCCATGACGGACTTTTATCTTCTGCTAACAGATTCTTCTTTAAATCCACTCGACATTTGTTACTCTCTACTTCGATGATGCGAACAGCTTAGCGATTAATAGTAAACTAACACAAAAGCGTATAACCAAGGTAGCAACAGTAAGGTTTAAGCCCATCAAGATGGCAAGAGTGAGGTTAGCGACGTTCTGCTGTTGGATTTTAAATTCCGTGCTGTAACATGCATAAGGTGGCAGCCTTGAGGTTTACTGCCGTAAAGATAGCAGCAGTGAGGTTAGCGACGCTCTATTGTCCTACAAAGTGAGGTTAGGGTTCGTCAAGAAGACAGCTGTCAAAAAAGCACGTGGCTATGTTTACCAAACAAGAGCACGTGGTCGTGACGTCACGGTCACTTCATCAATCCTTAGCTCTACGTCGTTGAGAGCAGCATTAGGATTAGCTATGTTTAAAAATCTTAGGAACAGAGCAGCAGTATGAATAGCCATGTTTTAAAGCGTGTAGACATCACCTATCGATTTTACATGCATCGACTCTCGTACTAAACTTCTTCCGCTAGATCGTGCTGCTATCTTAGCATAACCTATACGCATGACCTTAAAGTACAATGAATAGTCATGTTTCAAAGCGTGTACGCATCAACTATCGATTTTGCATGTATCGAATCTCGTACTGAACTTCTTCAGGTAGATTGTGCTGGTATCTTAGCATGAACTTAAAGTACAAAGAATAGCCATGTTTCAAAGCGTGTACACATCACCTATCGATTTCGCATTCATCGAGTCTCGTACTAAACTTCTTGCGCTAGATTGCGCTGCTATCTTAGCATAACCTATACCCATGAACTTAAAGTACAAAGAATAGCCATGTTTCAAAGCGTGTACATATTACTTATCGATTTTGCAAGCATCGACTCTCGTACTAAACTTCTTCCTCTAGATTGTGCTGCTATCTTAGCATAACCTATGTGCATGAACTTAAAGTACAAAGAATAATCATGTTTCAAAGCGTGTACAGATCACCCTGAACTTCTTCCGCTAGATTGTACTCCTATCTTAGCATAGCCTATACGCACAAACTTAAAGCACAAAAAATAACGATGTTTAACAGCGTGTACACATCACCTACTCATTTTGCATGCATCGACTATTTTTTACCGCCAGAGTGTACAACGATCGCATATGTGTATTGCTAACGTATGTGTATAAAGTTAAAGCACAAAGAATAGCTATGCTCCAAAGCGTGTACACATCACCTATCAATTTTGCATGCATCGACTATCGTACTAAACTTCTACCGCTAGAGTGTACAACGTTCGCAATTGTGTGCTGCTACCTATGTGCGTGAACTTAAAGCACAAAGAATAGCGTGTACACAACACCAGTCAATTTTGCACGCATCAAATATCGTACTAAACTTCTTGTGCTAGATTGTGCTGCAATCTTAACATAACCTATGTGCACGAAGTTAAAGCACAAAAATACCCAAGTTCAAAGCATGTACACATCACCTATCGATTTTGCATGCATCGTCTTTCTTACTAAACTTTTTCCACTAGAGCGTGCAACAACCTTATAAGTATGCTGCTAACTTAGTATAACTTATACGCATGAATTTAAAGCATAAAGAATAGCGATGTATAAAAATCTTGTGAACATAGCAGCAGCAGTAAGAATAGCAATGTTTCAAAAGCGTGTACGCATTGCCTATCGATTATACATGCATCAACTACAGTACTAAACTTCTCCCGCTAGAGTGTGCTGCTATCTTAGCATAAACTATGTGCACGGATTTAAAGCACGAAGAATAGTTAAGTTTCAAAGCGTGTACACAACACCTATCGATTTTGCATGCATCAACTATCGTACTAAACACATCCCGCTAGAATGTACAACGTTCGCATGTGTTTGCTCTGCTACTTTAGCATGACCTATGCGAACGAACTTAAAGCATAAAGAATAGCGATCTTTGAAAATCTTGCGAACATAGTAGCAGTAAGAATAGCAAGGTTTAAAAGCGTGTACGTATCACCTTTTGATAATGCATGCATCTTCTACTAGAGCACGTGACCATCGCTTGTACGTGTGCTGCTATCTTAACATAACCTATGTGCACGAACTTAAAGCATAAAAAATAGTTGTGAGTAAAAATTTTGTTAACATAGCAGAGTGTTTACTACGTAGGTGTAGACATTGAACATTGCATGCTGAAGCAGCATACTACGTGACCGTGATGTCACGACCACGTGCTCTTGTTTGGTAAACATAGCCACGTGCTTTTTTGACAGCTGTCTTCTTGACGAACCCTAACCTCACTTTGAAGGACAATAGAGCGTCGCTAACCTCACTGCTGCTATCTTTACGGCAGTAAACCTCAAGGCTGCCACCTTATGCATGTTACAGCGCGGAATTTAAAATCCAACAGCAGAACGTCGCTAACCTCACTCTTGCCATCTTGATGGGCTTAAACCTTACTGTTGCTACCTTGGTTATACGCTTTTGTGTTAGTTTACTATTAATCGCTAAGCTGTTCGCATCATCGAAGTAGAGAGTAACAAATGTCGAGTGGATTTAAAGAAGAATCTGTTAGCAGAAGATAAAAGTCCGTCATGGAAAAACCTATTTCTAGGTATATTTGCGAAGAGTGTGGAAAAGCATTTTCCCGAAGCTATCACAGGAGACGTCATGAGATATCATGTAGGACGATTTTTCAATGCAAACATTGTAGAAGAGAGTTCAAGAACGCATACAACGCTCAACGTCATGAAGCCGCGTGTAATGTAGCTTCATCGGGAACAAAATACAAAGAGCTCAACCATATTCCAGCGAACACTGATTTATGTTTAAAAAGTACACCTCTGCGAGAGATTTTTAATTCTCCCTTGCTGTCTAGGCCTGCTGCAAGTTCTGTTACTGAGCACAAACTTCAAGATAAAGAGAGGCAAGATCATGATTATGATAATAAGGATAATGATGTTGATCAAAACAGTAGTAAAGGGAAAGTAGAAGAAGAAAATTCATTGCCATTACAGCTTGATGATTTTACTTCATTTCCTAGGCCTACTACACGTTCTGTCGAAGTGCAAACATCTCAAGAAGAGATGCAAGGTAAAGAAGAAGGAAATTTCAACGCTTCATCGCTATCGAAACAAGTTATGTTTGTACCTAGAAACGCTACTGCTGAAGCACGTATTACATCAAAACAAGTCCCTGCACATCAACTGTCTGCATATAGACTCAAAGTTCACAACAAGCCTCTGTTACCCTATGTAGATATAAGCTACTGTAAAGACCCCAACGTACTCGTAAAACGTTTACAACTGCTAAGAGCCTATCATGATGCTGGTTACACACAGTACAAAGAAGATATTTTTGAAATAGAGTATGAATTACGTCGTGTAGGTATTATTAAGTAAGCGCTTACCCTCACCTAAGTCATCCATCTGTAGTATATAGTCGATCGAGTAGCTATATTCGTATAGATTATTTCCCAACATTCTCCCTTCCTTAGGGTGTTAACTCCGCCTCTAGTTGTAGAGCCGGTCTCAAGCCCGGATAAAGAGAGGAGAGGCGCCCTAGCCCTTTAGCCCATTAGCCCTTTAGCCAAGGAATGTGCGGTAATCTAATCTTCTTAGAACAAAGGTATCCCCTGACATGTTCTAAACACATGTTGTATCGAGTACAGTGTTCTATTATAGTCTTGATCACTTATTTAGTGTTCTAAACACTTCAATCAATGTTCCGATCACATGATAAAGTTAACGGCATAGAGTGCGGTGTTCGATTCTAGTCTTGTTATGTTTCTTTAGTGATTTGCAAGTCTAAACATGCATAATGACGTCATCACTGCAGCACATGCTTACTCTAGCTATCCCGATGCAGGTTTAAACTTGTTCGATAGAGCTATGCCTTGACATAAGAGGAGGCCTTAACAGCTTATGTATAGCCGCTATTGTTTAAAGATAGCTGCTGTGAAGAAAAAGCACGTCGAATTTTTCAAATTACCTGCCACCACATTTCAAAGGTATGAGGTTTAGTGCTGTAAAGATACCTGCACGATGCAAAGCTAACTTTCTTCATCAGAGCAGCCACCATCTTGTGTGAGCACCTCTAGGCCGTATCATAAGCAGCTGTGTATAGTCACCGTCTTGTCGCTGCTACCTCCCGCAAGCACCCCTAGGGCGTCTCATAAGAGCAGCAGCCATCTTGTGCAAGCGCTCTTAAGCTGTCTCATAAGAAGCTATGTATAGTCACCATCTTGTAGAATTAGATAGCTGCCAATGCCAAAGGGCCTAAGTAAGGATCGAACCGTCGATCTCATCATTAGACTATGTTTTTTTTCATGTTCCTGATACTGCAAACCTAGGTATCAGGTAGAAAAATTTTATCCGTTTTCGAGATATTTAACATTTTGCATTTAAGCCCCAAATTTAATGAATCGAACCTGCACGGCACGTTATACTCTCTACCATAGCTAAACCTGATCATGTTACGAATACTTGCTTCAATACAAGCTAAAACAGAGCGAATGCCAAAGGGCCTAAGTAGGAACCGAACCGTTGATCTCATCATTAGACTATATTTTACTTGATCCTCGTACTGCGAACCGAGGTATTGGGTAGAAAAATTTTGTCCGTTTTGCTCTACGATGCACTGCTTTCGAGATATTTAGCATTTTGCATTTAAGCCCTAAATTTAATGAATCGAACTAGCACGACACGTTAGCCTCTAAGCTAAGAGCAGCAGCCATCTTGCGCAAGCACCCTTAAGGCGTCTCATAAGGAGACGTGTATAGCCGCCATCTTGTGTCCGCCATCTTGCGCAAGCATCCTTAGGGCGTCTCTAGCCATCTTGTGCAAGGACCCTTAAGCCGCCTCATAAGAGCAACCGCCATCTTGCGCAAGCATCACTAGGGTGTCTCATAAGGAGCCTTGTATAACCACCATCTTGCGCAAGCATCCCAAGGGCGTCTCATAAGAACCTGTGTATAGCAGCCATCTTGCGTAAGCACCCTTAAGGAGTCATGTATAGCCGCCATCTTATGCAATTAGCGTCGAGAGAGGGCTGCTGTAGAATTTTTCTTTTTAAATTATCCGCCACCACATTTCAAAGGTATCTAGCTAAATATGGCAGCACTGCGGATGACAGGTGACGAATTTACATCTAAAGAGGGCAGCACGGTGCTCTCTGGATTAAAGATGGCGGATGATAGCTGTCAAAAAAGCACGTGGCTATGTTTACCAAACAAGAGCATGTGGAATTTGCCGCCACCACATTTCAAACTAAAGAGGGCAGCACTATGCTCTGTTGATTAAAGATGGCGGATGGTAGCTGTCAAAAAAGCACGTGAGTTTGTTTCCAAACAAGAGCACGTGGAATTTTTCAATTTGCCGCCACCACATTTCAAAGGTATCTAGCTAAAGATGGCAGCACGGTGCTCTCTTGATTAAAGATGGTGGATGATAGCTAACAGAACTTTTCAAATTGCCCGCTACTACATGCTTAAGGTAGTAGCCATAAAGAGGGCAGCACGGTGTTCTGTAGATTAAAGATGGCGGGTGATAGGTGATGAAATTGCCCGCATGATAGCAGCACGGTGCTCTGTTGATTAAAGATGGCGGATGACAGCTGTCAAAAAAGCACATGGCTTTGTTTCCAAACAAGAGCACGTGGAATTTGCCGCCACCACATTTCAACTAAAGATGGCAGCACGGTGCTCTCTTGATTAAAGATGGTGGATGATAGCTAACAGAACTTTTCAAATTGCCCGCTACTACATGCTTAAGGTAGTAGCCATAAAGAGGGCAGCACGGTGTTCTGTAGATTAAAGATGGCGGGTGATAGGTGATGAAATTGCCCGCATGATAGCAGCACGGTGCTCTGTTGATTAAAGATGGCGGATGACAACTGTCAAAAAGCACATGGCTTTGTTTCCAAACAAGAGCACGTGGAATTTACCGCCACCACATTTCAAACTAAAGAGGGCAGCACTGTGCTCTATAGATTAAAGATGGCAGATGACAGCTGTCAAAAAAGCACGTGAGTTTGTTTTCAAACAAGAGCACGTGGAATTTTTCAATTTGCCGCCACCACATAGAGGGCAGCACTGTTCTCTCTGGATTAAAGATGGCTGCTTGTCGAAAAGCATTTTTCAAATTATCCGCCACCACATTTCAAAGGTAAGTAGCTAAAGAGGGCAGCACTGTGCTCAAAGATGGCGGATGACAGCTATCAAAAAAGCACGTAGCTGTCAAAAAGCACGTGGATTTGTTTATCTCGAGCTAGTGAGGTTAAGTTGGTGGCACTAAGGTTTAGGCCCGTCAAGATGGCAGCACTGCCGATGACAGGTGACGAAAGAGGGCAGCACGGGGCTCTGTAGTTTAAAGATGGCGGATGACAGCTGTCAAAAAAGCACGTGGCTGTCAAAAAGCACGTGGCTTTGTTTACCTCATGCTAGTTAGGTTAAGTTGGTACCACTAAGGTTTAGGCCCGTCAAGATGGTAGTACTGAGGTTTGCTATGCGTTGTTGTTGATGCGAGCTGTCAAAAAGCACGTGGCTTTGTTTACAAATCTGTCAAAAAGCACGTGGCTGTCAAAAAGCACGTGGCTTTGTTTACCTCACGCTAGTGAGGTTAAGTTGGCACTAGTGAGGTTTAGGCCCGTCAAGATGGCAGTACTGAGGTTTGCGATGCGTTGTTGTCGATGACAGCTGTCAAAAAGCACGTGGCTTTGTTTACAAATCTGTCAAAAAGCACGTGGCTGTCAAAAAACACGTGGCTTTGTTTACCTCACGCTAGTGAGGTTAAGTTGGCACTAGTGAGGTTTAGGCCCGTCAAGATGGCAGTACTGAGGTTTGCGATGCGTTGTTGTCGATGACAGCTGTCAAAAAGCACGTGGCTTTGTTTACAAATTCAAATTTCCCGCGGGAGGTGGAGGAGGCATCTGGGAGGCCTCTGGCTGAGGTGGAGGTGGAGGTGGCCACTGGGAGGCCTCTGGCTGAGGTGGAGGTGGAGGTGGCCACTGGGAGCCTGAGGTGGAGGTGGCCGCCGAACTGTCCAATTATACTACTCTCATAGTTTCTAGCTGCCATTATTTTCTTGTTCAACTTCAAGCCTCTTTCACTATTTCTTTTACAATTTCGGCCAGAGTGCAGCACAACTTACCGAGATACCATGGTCTCGAGCAACCAGTAGGCTGTGACGAAGACTAATACACCATAAGGAACGCGCTGACACACGTCCAGCACTATCCGCCCCACCTCGTCTATGTACTCAGGTTGACGAGAACGTTGATAGCTGCTACTCAGATACTCTCCAGTGGGACCGTGACTGATGCAGCCTATCCACATCTGTGAACACAGTATACACTATGTAATTAAAATGATCAGTTTGTTTGCAATAATAATAACAACAACTATTTATTTTACATTTTATGGCCTACATTAGAGCCTCTGTAGCTAAGGCAGCAGCCTCTCACCGCTGGGTTCTGTGGTTCAAATCCCGTTCACCCAATGTATGATTTTTGCTGGACAAAGAGGGGGTGGGACAGGTTTTTCACCGGGTACTCCAGTTTTCCCTGTCATCTTTCATTCCAGCAACCAATTTCATTTCATTTTATCTCTCAGTCATTAATCATTGCACCAGAGGAGTGCAGCAGGCTTCGGCAGCCGGCCCGATTCCTATCCTTGCCGCTAGATGGGGGTTTCATTCATTCCATTCCTCACCCGGTCGAATGACTGGAAACAGGCTGAGGATTTTCATTTTCATGGCCTACATTGGACCACTCTAGTCGAGTATACAGAGGATTTTTTGCTTTTCTATCAGCCCTGTATTTCTTCAATCTGAAAGAGACAACCTTCAATTCAACTTTTTATTAATCTTGGTCTGTAACCTGGTGTATGTGTCTTGAAGTATCTTAATCATATCTGTTTTGTTCTTAAGATCAACTTATAACAATAATTTGGAGGTCCGGCTCCATGGCTAAATGGTTAGCATGCTGGCCTTAGATCACAGGGGGCTTGGATTCAATTTCCAGCAGGGTCGGGAATTTTAAGCATAATTGGTTAATTCCGCTGGCACAAGGGCTGGGGGGGTGTATGTGTGTCGTCTTCAACATTTCATCCTCATCACGATGCGCAGGGTTGGTGTCAAATAAAACGACCTGCACCTGGCAAGCCGAACTTGTCCTCGGACACTCCCGCCACTAAAAGCTGTACGCCATGACATTTGAGTAACAGAAATTAAGTCTGACATAAAGAACTCATAATAATAATAATAATAATAATAATAATAATAATAATAATAATAATAATTAAAAAAATTTTTACGAGGGATTCTGGAAAATCTTCAAAAAGACACTTGTGAAGGGTCCGCACTCCACAAGTGTGTGGGATTCTTACCCACTAAAAACCACACACCCTTTTCCCACGATGTGAGCCATCACCCCAGAACCGCTCTCGCATTACTTCAGGGTGATATCGTGCTTTGTCTTTCAGACGTCTTCTTTCTTCATTTCTCCTTTATGAATGTTCGTATGCTTCCAAATCCTTCTCCTTCTGACGAAGGATATCCTCCACATTTACTGCCACGTGATCCCAGGATTCCTGGTTTCGCAGCATCACCGAAATAACATTATCTGTTGTCAATTCTCCTAGTTCAGTTTCCACACATCTTCTCTGAATTGTCCAATGGCCGCATACAAAAAAGGTGTGATATACGTCATCAATATCATCGCAGTATATGCATGTTGCGTCACTCGCTCTGCCCACTTTATGCAAGAATTTCCAGAAATATCCATGTCCTGTTAGAAGCTGCGAGAGGTAGTAATTTACTTCACCATGGGCCCTTTCAACCCAGATATCCAAGCGTGGTATCAGTCGCTTGGTCCATTTGCCTCGAGGGTCACTTTCCCATCTGAGTTGCCATCGCCTCATCAGTTGACTGAAGGCGCGCTTCTTTGCACATTTCTTTTCCAGCTCTCCTTTGGTACGCCAGATTTCATGCCGCTCCAATGCGAGTAGGTCTATTGGGGCTATTGCTACCACCGTGAGGATAGCCGGTTCGGAAACAGTGCGGTATGCACATGCAATACGTAAAGCCGCTCTCCGTTGTACGGCAGCTATCCTTCTCCGATACCAAGCAAATCTCAAGGATTCAGCCCAGATTTCAGAACCACATAGAAGCACTGACTGAACCGTCGACATGAGAAGACGTCGTTTACTGGATTTCGGACCTTTAATATTTCCCATTAGTCTGCTAAGTGCAGTCATGCATTTTGGAAGATAGGAAAAACTAGAAAGGTTCCACCTTTTCAATACAAAAATGTTATAGGTTTATTTATAACATGTATTTGCACTTGGGACTAGTTTCGACGCTGTGTTGGCGTCATCATCAGCCAAAAAATGGGAAAATAGGCCAGTGTGTAGGCATTCATATTACACAAGGTGTTACATTAAACAATACAAATCTTGCAAGGAGATAAAAACATGGATGAATATAGAAACAAATGAATCGTTGAGAAAGCAAAAGTTATACATGTTAAAAAATAACCTTAACCACACATCTTGCAGTGCGAAAATATTCTTCTTGAATGATTCCTGAGTATAAAACACACGCGCACACATTTCTGAAGAGCCAGCAGGCAGGACAAAGTAAAGTGAAACCTTAAGAGATCTTCTGAGAAGAGTTCATCATTTTTCTATGTTCCGATTAAATAATGAAGTCTCCCTTGAGTTCCTGATAAACATACACAACAGGAAATTCTCCTTCACTCTCAACAATAGCTATAAAGACCAACGGTAAATTTCAGTTTTCAAAGACGTGAAAGCATGATCTTGAACGTGATGTAACTCCTTTCATTTAACCCATTTTTTACACTAGGTGTTACATTAAATAATATATCTCACGAGGAGATAAAAACAGGGACGAATGTAGAAACACATGCACCGTTGAGAGAGCAAAAGTTGTACATATTAAAAATAAGCTTAAACACATAACTTGCAGTGCGAAAATATTTGAATTTGAAAGATTCTTGAATAAAAGACGCACGCGCACACACTTCTAAAGAGCCAGCAGGCAGGAAAAAGTAAGGTGAAACCTTAAGAGTTCTTCTGAGAAGAGTTCATCATACTTTCAATGTTCCGACTAGCTAATGAAGTCTCCCTTGAGTTCCTGATAAACATACACAACAGGAAATTCTCCTTCACTTTCAACAATAGCTATAAAGACCAACGGTAAATTTCATTTTAAATATTGTGCAGAGACGTGAAAGCATGATTATGAACATGATATAACTCCTTCATTTAACCCAATTTTTAACACAAGGTGTTACATTAAACAATACACATCTTACGAGGAGATGAAAACAGGGCCGAATGTAGAAACAAATGCATCGTAATGCATATTAAAAATGAGCTTAACCATACAACTTGCAGTGCGAAAATATTTGCCTTGAATGATACCTGAATATAAAAACGCACGCGCACACATTTCTAAAGAGCCAGCAGGCAGGAAAGAGTAAGGTGAAACCTTAAGAGTTCTTCTGAGAAGAGTTGTATTTTAAATACTGTGTAGAGATGTGAAAGGATGATCTTGAACATGATATAACTTCTTCATTTAACCACCTATGAAAGTCTCTCTCTATATTACATAGCTTCAATAACAACCATTCTGTAGATGCACAAAATAATCTTGTAATGTCATGTATTTTACTGCCTTGTCTGTCACTCTCTGAATATGAGTCCAGAATGTGAGCTTGGAGTCAAGTGTCACTCCTAGATATTTTGTGCTCGCAGATGTTTCTATCACTAACTCTCCAACAGTCATTGGTACAAGAGTTTCGATCCTTTTCCTCGTCAGAAGAACTATGTCCGTTTTGTGTTCGGCTAATGTTAGACTGTGGCTCATCATCCATTCTTTTATGCGCCGCAATACCTGGTTCAGTTTAATTTGAGCCATTTCAACATTACGAGCTACTATCAAGGCGGCCACATCATCAGCGTAGCCCACAAGCTTTGTGTCCTCTGGCATCTCCAAACGTAACAAGCCATCATACATTATGTTCCAAAGATCTGGACCAAGGATCGATTCCTGCGCTGCACCAGCCGTCAGACGCTTTGTCTTTTCTCCATCTTCTGTATCATACAACAGAGTGCGATCTTTGAAGTAATCTCTCATTATGCGCATAAGATATTGTGGTAGCTTGAAAGTTTCTTCAAGAGCTACCAACATGTCGCTCCATCTTGCCGAATTGAAGGCATTCTTCACATCCAGGGTCACAAGAAGTGTCAATTTACGGGAATGATGGTTGCCCGTTTGTGCCCTTTCTGCTGTATTCACCACCTCCCACACTGCATTTAGCGTCCAGTGTCCTCTCCGAAATCCATGTTGGCAAACAGATAGATCCCCTGCTAGTTGAACTGCTGAGAGGATTCTGGGCTGCAGAAGTTTCTCCAGGCCTTTTCCAGCTGTGTCCAGCATACATAAAGGTCTATAACCACCAAGTTTTCTTTTGCTGATCAGAACCAAACGAGCCATTTTCCATCGGGGACTAAAAACACCCGTTTGCAGGCAATGATTGTACATATTCAGCAAAATAATAATAATAATAATAATAATAATAATAATAATAATAATGTACGTTTAGTCCTCGGCCCGAAGGCTGGTTGGATCCTCAACAGCTCCGCCATCAGCTGTCATAGATAGCCTAGGCATCACTGAAGAGGCGTACTAGGGAAATGAGGAGTGAGGTAGTTTCCCGTTGCTTTCCTCACCGAGCCAGAAGTTGCTATTACATATCAGTCTGCCAAGCCCACTGAAATGCATGCAACAACCTACCCTATGAGCAATATTTTCACACCATTCATAGCAGGGACTGGCTGCAGAAGGAATGGCATTACTAGCATCACTCATACCTCAGTCACTTTCATTTTGTCAAAGCCAAGGATAAAGCTGAGACAGATCAATGAAAGTAACAAGATTGCTCTAGCCCATACCAGAAGACGTAGTGCACTGTAAACACTAGGTCCCGCCAGCAAAGGCATATTAATAATAATAATAATAATAATAATAATAATAATAATAATAATAATAATAATAATAATAATAATAATAATAATAATAATAATAATGTTAATGGCACATGGCCTCTCGTGGGGCCTGGTGCTGGTCTTTCGGTTAGCATGCTGGCGTTCGATCCAAGGGCTCCCAGGTTCGATTTCCAACTGGATGAGGGATTATAACCTTAATTGATTATTTCCTCTGGCTCAGAGAATGAGTGTTTTTGTTGCTTTCAATGTTATTTTCATTCTAAACAGGGTCGAATTCTCACAGAAGCACAGTTCGCGTCTTCAGAGGTCAAATGCCATTATTATTATTATTATTATTATTATTGTTACTGTTATTGTTTTTTTTTTAACACATAAAAGCTGGAACAATGGAACACATTCTCTCGAGAACTACTAGAAGGAAGAACATGAAAAATAAAGGGTTCACAAATTGACCAACAGATAGCACCAAATAACAGAAAAGTATGGTGTCATCTTACTGTCAACATCAGAGCTGCAGGAACATGTCGCTTATCTCCACAGTATCGAGATCAGAGTGGAAAGAGTCAAAACAATAACCACCACAGTGTTCTCCCTAGAAACCTGCCGTTTTTTCACACCACCTGGATAACATAATCTAGATGTGTGCTAGTTACATAATATTAATACATATTTGAGTCTTTGGGTGCTCCAAATTAAAATGTAAATACTGCAAAGCTTCTTATTTAAATCATAAATCTTCATTATTGTCAGCATAATTGCATCAATTACATCAGAGTTTAAATATTCAGCTGGACTATCACGCAGTGTCGTGAACGAGCAGTCTGGATTAGAGTGGAATCACTCAATCGATGGTCACGATAGCAAGCCTCTGTGTTCCGCGTATTTTTTTTTTTTTTTTTTTACAATTTGTTTACCGACACAGATAAGTCTTGAGGCGACGATGGGACAAGAAAGGGCTAGGAGTGGGAAGGAAGCGGCTTTGGCCTTAACTAAGGTACAGCCCCATCATTTGCCTGGTGTGAAAATGGGAAACCATGGAAAACCATATTTAGGGCTGCCGACAGTGGGGTTCGAGCCCACTATCTTCCGAGTACTGGATAATGGCTGCACTCAAGCGACTGTAGCTATCGAGTTTGGTGCGTGATTACAAAGGAGCATTAAAACACTAGATACTCTGTTATGTCTTTTTCGTGATAATAACACTAACATAATTCAATTTTGCAGTTAATATATACCTGTCTGATATTATTGTCAATGCCCTGAGGGGAAAAAACTGAAATGTTATTTTCAATTCTTACGTAGTATTTCCCCCACCCACCTACTTATTCCTGCCACCCAGGTGATGAAAATTTCTGGAGGGATCACTGCACCACCACGACTTGAACAGAGATACAATCATGCACTTTCTTCTTGACAATGTGAGCAGTGTACATTTCACTTATTCTACAGAATGTTATTCCTTTCGTTTACACCGAATACTAAATGTATAGAAGGAAGTCTTACCTGTTCATCTGGCACCACATGATCAGAGCTCATAGCGTTAGGCAGCGAGATTCCCAGCTCAGCAGCCATGGCAGGTATGGGAGACAGAGTGGCCGAGGCCAGGATGATGCTCCGAGCAATCTCTGCGATCGGTTTGAAGACCAAGGCAGCATTTTGACATAAAAGCTTGAAACCCCAACTGGCCTCAGATGATTGGCTCCGTATAATTTCATTCTAAATAGGACCATTGGTACATTAGAAAAAAAGAACCTACAATCTGCCAATTCTCTAAATTTCTTAACAAGATCAAAGTTTTTTAGAATAACAATATAGTTGGTCCATTATTGGACGTTATAAATTATCCGGTTTGTCATTCCTGGTTGCCAGCGTTTCGTCCCAGTGTGCTAAGTTGGGCTCATCAGTTGGTAAATAGCACACCTACCAAGATACCTGGCTAGTGCATACTGCAGAGGCCACTGCATAGGCTACTTGGAGCCACTGGCAGTGCCAATTCACTATGAGAGACTTTGTATCATTTTTGCAACCTTACCAAGAAATGCACAAAACAACAAAACGAAAACAAACACAATACTTACCATGAGGGCAGTAGCACAAAACATGAAGCGTGGAGGGCAAGGCATGAATGAAAGGGCAGGATCTTATCATTAACGGTTGACAGGTTGCCAGGTCAATATTACTAACTACCAAATAAGAGACCAGATTAAATTTAAAATGAAGAAATTTTACTAAATAAATAAATAAATATGAAAATTTAAGATAGCTTGAAAACAGTTAAATTTACATATATTCCTTTTTTTTTTTTTAGAAAAAAAACCATAACGCAATTAAAACTCAAAGGTGAAACACAATTTTATAATGAATTTAAATTAAGGTAAAATGAAACTGCTAGCAAGATAGGCTTCCTCAAATAAATACTGAAATATTCAAGACAGATATAATTGGATAAAGTTCTCAATAACATTTACTTAAAATATGGAAAGAAAATATTAAAATTAAAATAGGTTGCAACCTTTTCATATAATTTAAATGATAAACACTAGGAAATTAGGATATAGAAATTCATTATTATTTTAGATTGATGATCATCAGTATACGGGCCCTCAACTACAAATATAGCTTAAAATTGAAATTTGCTACACTACTAAAATAGTTAATTACAAGTCACACACAAGGACACACGAAAAAGGAAAAATAGTGGCTCCAACCGCGAATAAAAATTACACAAAATAACCGAACAAGATGAAAACACAATGAAATATAGCAGTCAGCTATCCCAACTAAATGAAGTAATAAAAGGAAAATTACAATTAACGTTCCTCACAATATAATAATAGAACACGGAAGCACACCCTAGGAGCTACCAGTTACCGATGCCAAGCAATCATCCAGTAATAGTCATCAAAGCCACCAAAATTAGAGGTGTCCATCAGATTAGATAAGAAGGGATGACATTGTTGTTGTTTGAGTCATCAGTCCATAGACTGGTTTGATGCAGCTCTCCATGCCACCCTATCCTGTGCTAACCTTTTCATTTCTACGTAACTATTGCATCCTACATCTGCTCTAATCTGCTTGTCATATTCATACCTTGGTCTACCCCTACCGTTCTTACCCCCTACACTTCCTTCAAAAACCAACTGAACAAGTCCTGGGTGTCTTAAGATGTGTCCTATCATTCTATCTCTTCTTCTCGTCAAATTTAGCCAAATTGATCTCCTCTCACCAATTCGATTCAGTATCTCTTCATTCGTGATTCGATCTATCCATCTCACCTTCAGCATTCTTCTGTAACACCACAATTCAAAAGCTTCTATTCTCTTTCTTTCTGAGCCAGTTATCGTCCATGTTTCACTTCCATATAATGCCACGCTCCACACGAAAGTCTTCAAAAACATCTTTCTAATTCCGATATCAATGTTTGAAGTGAGCAAATTTCTTTTCTTAAGAAAGCACTTCCTTGCTTGCGCTAGTCTGCATTTTATGTCCTCCTTACTTCTGTCATCGTTAGTTATTTTACTACCCAGGTAACAATATTCATCTACTTCCTTTAACACTTCATTTCCTAATCTAATATTTCCGGCATCACCTGCCTTCGTTCGACTGCACTCCATTACTTTTGTTTTGGACTTATTTATTTTCATCTGGTACTCCTTACCCAAGACTTCATCCATACCATTCAGCAACTTCTCAAGATCTTCTGCAGTCTCAGATAAAATAACAATATCATCGGCAAATCGCAAGGTTTTGATTTCTTCTCCTTGGACTGTGATTCCCTTTCCAAATTTCTCTTTGATTTCCTTTACTGCCTGTTCTATGTAAACATTGAAAAGGAGAGGGGACAAACTGCAGCCTTGTCTCACTCCTTTCTGCATTGCTGCTTCTTTTTCAAAGCCCTCGATTCTTATCACTG
Organism: Anabrus simplex; assembly: GCF_040414725.1. Taxonomy (NCBI): domain Eukaryota; kingdom Metazoa; phylum Arthropoda; class Insecta; order Orthoptera; family Tettigoniidae; genus Anabrus; species Anabrus simplex. The sequence continues at coordinate 146,720,281 of NC_090279.1, read as the reverse complement.
CAGACTGATTTTTATACAGATTGTAGATAATTCTTCGTTCTCGGTATCTGATCCCTATCATCTTCAGAATCATAAATAGCTTGGTCCAATCAACATTATCGAATGCCTTTTCTAGATCTACGAATGCCATGTACGTGGGCTTGTCCTTCTTGATTCGATCCTCTAAGATCAGACGTAAAGTCAGGATAGCTTCACGTGTTCCTACATTTCTTCTGAAACCAAATTGATCTTCTCCCAACTCAGCTTCAACTTGTTTTTCCATTCTTCTGTAAATAATACGTGTTAAAATTTTGCAGGCATGAGATACTAAACTAATGGTGCGGTAGTTTTCACACCTGTCAGCACCGGCTTTCTTGGGAATAGGTATAACAACATTCTTCCGAAAATCGGATGGGACTTCTCCTGTCTCATACATCTTGCACACTAAATGAAATAACCTTGCCATGCTGGTTTCTCCTAAGGCAGTCAGTAATTCAGAAGGAATGTCATCAATTCCAGGTGCCTTGTTCCTATTGAGGTCACTCACAGCTCTGTCAAACTCTGACCTCAAAATTGGGTCTCCAATTTCATCAGCATCAAAAGCCTCTTCATGTTCCAGAACCAAATTATCTACATCTTTACCTTGATACAACTGTTGGATATGCTCCTGCCATCTTTCTGCCTTGTCTTCTTTCCCTAGAAGTGGTTTTCCATCTGAGCTCTTAATATTCATACACCTAGATTTCCTTTCTCCAAAGGTTTCCTTGATTTTCCTGTATGCAGCATCTACCTTTCCCAGGACCATACAGCCTTCGACATCCTTGCATTTCTCCTTCAGCCATTCCTCCTTAGCTACCTTGCACTTTCTATCCACTTCATTCTTTAATCGCCTGTATTCTTTTCTGCCCTCTTCATTTCTAGCATTCTTGTATTTTCGTCGTTCATCAATCAGGTCTAGTATCTCCTGAGTTATCCACTGATTCTTAGTTGATCTTTTCTTCCTTCCTAACATTTCTTCAGCAGCCCTACTGACTTCATTTTTCATGACTCCCCACTCTTCCTCTACAGTGTTTCCTTCAGCCTTTTCATTTAGTCCTTGTGCAACATGTTCCTTGAAACAATCCCTCACATTCTTTTCTTTCAACTTGTCTAGATCCCATCTTTTTGCATTCTTTCCTTTCTTCAATTTCTTCAACTTCAGATGGCATTTCATGACCAACAAGTTGTGGTCAGAGTCCACGTCTGCTCCTGGGAAAGTTTTGCAATCCAACACCTGGTTTCTGAATCTCTGCCTAATCATAATGAAGTCTATTTGATACCTTCCAGTGTCTCCAGGTCTCGTCCACGTATACAGCCGTCGTTTGTGGTGTTTGAACCAAGTATTGGCAAGGACTAAATTATGATCAGTGCAGAATTCAACCAGACGACTTCCTCTTTCGTTCCTTTGTCCCAATCCAAATTCTCCTACTGTACTACCTTCTCCTCCTTGGCCTACCACTGCATTCCAGTCTCCCATCACAATTAGATTCTCGTCACCTTTTACATATTGTATTAAATCTTCTATCTCCTCATATATTCTTTCGATTTCTTCATCATCCGCTGAACTAGTAGGCATATAGACCTGCACTATTGTGGTGGGCATTGGTTTGGTGTCTATCTTGACGACAATAATCCTTTCACTATGCTGGTCGTAGTAGCTTACCCGCTGCCCTATTTTCTTATTCATTATTAAACCAACTCCTGCATTTCCTCTGTTTGATTTTGTGTTGATGATTCGGTAGTCGCCTGACCAAAAATCTTGTTCTTCCTGCCAACGCACTTCACTTATGCCAACTACATCTAACTTTAGCCTATCCATCTCCCTTTTCAGATTCTCTAACCTACCACAACGATTCAAACTTCTAACATTCCACGCTCCGACTCGTAGAATGTCAGTATCCATCTTCCTGATGATCGCCCCCTCTCGTGTAGTCCCCACCCGGAGATCCGAATGGGGGACTAGTTTACCTCCGGAATATTTTACCCGGGAGGAAGCCATCATCAGTACATCATTCATACAGAGAGAGCTGCATGTCCTCGGGAATTAGTTACAGCTGTAGTTTCCCGTTGCTTTCAGCCGTGTAGCAGTATCAACACAGCTAAGCCATGTTGAGTATTATTACAAGGCCGTATCAGGCAATCATCCAGACTGCCGCCCTTGCAACTACCGAAAGGCTGCTACCGCCCTTTCGATGAACCATTCGTTAGTCTGGTCTCTCAACAGATACCCATCCGATATGGTTGCACCTGCGGCTCGGCTATCTGCATCATTGGGACACGCAAGCCTCCCCACCGCGGCAAGGTCACATGGTTCGCAGAGGAGGGATGACATTACGTAATAAAAACAAAGGCAAGGAACACAAATAATGGATAGAATGTGATAAGACAACAAAAGAAGATCGGCATAATTTAACCTAAATATCGACCAGCAAATTTCAATTTTAAGATTTGACGGAATTAAAAATTATAATAATAATTTATCCAAGAGGTGCTAGTACCAATTTAAGTTAGCTTTAGTTAATCAGTTTGCCCACGGCTTACATACTCTAGAACTGAGGGGGCTTTGGATTGCGCTACAATGCATACATGAGGTGTCATTAATTAACGCCCCTAACAATGCAAATAACGGTCACATACAAAAAATCAGCCACGAATGCAACAGGGGCACAATTGGACGGCAAATACAAGCAGCGATGGAAAATTAGGGAGAAAAACTCACATCAACATGAACTATCAAAATAATAATAATAATAATAATAATAATAATAATAATAATAATAATAATAATAATAATAATAATAATAATAATAATCCTCATCATGAAGAACAGTTGGCAATAAAGCACGACGACAAAACAATAAGATTAAACCACTTACACAAAATACCACCTCATAGATGCATAACCTCCCTACATTGCATTTATTTGTTTTTCCTACGGATTCAGTCCAAAGGTGATACACAAGGTTTTGGTTACAAAAGTTATACGATGCCGAAAGGGTGGGTTTATTATGTTGGTCAAATCCACGATGAAATTACTCACTTTTAATGTCTGGTTGTATGAAATCCCTTCAATTAATTATAATTTCCAGTACTTACTTGGAGTTAGGGTATCCAACTTACAACACATTTAAAACCTTCCATACCGGTAACGGGTAACACAATACGAAGTTTTCTTCTTCAAGTAATAGTAATAATATGGTTGGAGCTCACATTAATATAAAAGGAACAAAGGGCATAGCCCTAACATGCTCGTACTTATCCTGGCGATTCACTCTCCATTATTAGCACTCTCCCTTTGCGCCAAGATGTCCTCTTAGGAGCTTCACTTAACATAGCCATCTTGGATCGTAGCAGCGAACACACTGTCCGAGCTCACACTGAGCAGGGGAAGTAGCAAGTTCCCATGATTCCAAGCGCGCACCGCGTGAGGCGCGCCGCAATCAAAACGATAATCCCGCGAATCATATTGGTCCAGCAAATGCGTAACAATCGGAATGAGGTATCTGAATTAAATTTGCCTGGTAACTTCCACAGTTAGGCAACAATTCCAACAATGGCTGATAATGTAGATAACGGCTCGATGCACAAGCAGACATGCCAGATGAATAAATAAATACTCTTAGATGCTTTCAAGTTGTAATCCTATTATGCCAAATAAATGTTAGTTATCATTTTCACGTCACAATTTTCAAAAATGTATGCCTGCCTGGCCACCAGATGATAGAAAATTTATAATGGACCAACTATACTGGTATTATAAATTTGCTCATTTGGGACAAATATTTCAGGTTCCCTATGGGAATCAACATCTACATATCATGCACTTTTTTCACTTATCGTACCCATTGTAAGTGGGGGATGGAAGAATTCTTCTTCTTCTTTTTTTTTTAACGTCGCACCGGCACAGGTCTTATGGTGACGCGGAAGAATTCTTTGTCTGTTGTAAAAGAGGACTGAAAAGGGAAATTCCTCCAGAGCTCTGAACTTGCAAGAGTGGGTTGGCAACCGCTGGGTCTCTAGCCTAGAGTGACACTGCTTCCACTTATTATCATTACCATTATTATTTATTCATTACGTTCATCTTTGGAGTACATTTACACAATCAACCAGATCTTCCATCTCTCAAACTCGTTACCGTTCCTTCGCATTCCTTCCAGATATCCATAAGTCTTTCGCTTCTCCTTCGTTCTTCAACCGAAACGTTGCATGCCATGATGAGTTCTCCAGTGCATCCCTCATTCCCGTAATTTTCTTCCTAAAGGTTGTTCTTTCCTGTATATCCTCTTCCTGGATCTCCACTTCTTCCAAGTCCTTGTGAACCTCCTTAAGCCATAAAGGTTATGCCTTCCACTTTTCTTGTGGATTAAGTATCCTATGTGCCAGTTTCTTTGGATTCATCCCCTTAATGTGCTCATAAAATGATAATCTTCTTTTCCTCGTAGTGGTTGTTTTCTTCTCAGTTTTTTTAGAAAGTTCTCGATTCAGTCTCGATTGGAACATGGGTTGTGAATCTAGTGACTTCTTTGGACCTAAGATTTTCTTAAGGAAACTTCTTTCCTCTTTTTTTTAATGACTGAGTCCGTTACCCTCCTCATGGTTTCTGCCACATACGGACACTGTGCTCTGACCACTGTACAATAATGTTTTAATTTTGATTGGATAGATATGGATTTGAATTTATAAGTTACAGGACATAGTTTGAAAGCCATTCCCATATGATTATTAAACAATGACAATAATAATTATAAAATCTTATAATTATAATTATAAATAATTACATATATATTATTATACATTATATATTTATAATTACAATTCAATACGAATCAAAACCATTAAGTTTATATCCTATGATTAAACAATGACTAACACACTGAAGCCCATGCCTGATCTTGACTAATTAGAAATTATAAGGAAATATAAGACATGCAGATCAATTTTTTTTTGCTAGTGGCTTAATGGCGACGCACAAATGGGAAAGGGCTAGGATTAGGAAGGTACCGTCCATGACCTTACATAAGGTACAGCCTGATATGAAAATGAGAAACCACGGAAAACCATCTTCAGGGCTGCTGACGGTGGGATTCAAACCCACCTTCTCCTGAATGCAAACTCGCAGCTACGCGATTCTAACCGCACGGCTGACTTGCTCAGTATATGCCGAAATTGCACGGCAAGGTGATCTCTTGCACATCTAGACAGATGTTCAAACAACAGTTCTCCATGAGTTCACATGCTATTTACCTGTATTTATTCATAAATGTGCCAGTACTTCGAACTGAAAATGAAATAGTGGATGTCTTAGAAGAATTGACTGATAATAATGATTATGCTTATTATGTACAGCAAACTCGTGATTATCCGGGTGTGGATTATCCGGTTTGTGGGTCATCTGTGTATCCCCAGGGTTAATTGTATTTTTTATTTTTTTGGATTTTTTTTTTTTGTTAGTTGCTTTACGTCGCACCAACACAGGTAGGTCTTATGGCGACGATGGGACAGGAAAGACCTAGGAATGGGAAGGAAGCAGCCGTGGCCTTAATTAAGGTACAGCCACAGCATTTGCCTGGTGTGAAAATGGGAAACCACGGAAAACCATCTTCAGGGCTGCCGACAGTGGGGTTTGAACCCACTATCTCCTTTATCTTCGTCATGGCATTTTGAATACACGTGAAATGCGCACTTGAAATTAGAGCGCACTCTTCATTGTAAGCGTGCTAGCGGCATTCTTTGTTTAAGAATTAAACACTAAACATTGTACTGGTCTGGTCCCACTGTAGGGGGCAATGCGTCCGCCTGTCAACCGGTGGCCCCGGGTTCGTTTCCCGGCCGGGTCAGGGTTTTTTAAATTGTAAATGATTAATATCCCTGGCCTGGGGACTGGGTGTTTGTGTCGTCCTTAATGTTCCGCTCCTCACATTCAACACTCTACACTTCCGCAATTCCAATTACACGCAGGTTCATATCATATGGTGCAAGTAGTGGCAAACGATCTCTAGAGGTCGACGCCACGAACAAATATCATTTTAAATTTTTAAAAAATTTAAAACATTGTACTGTGTAGCAGTTCCTTGTTGGTGTTCTGTGATAGCAGTCCTGGCTACGATGCAAAAGAAAGTGCTTTTAATTTTGAAATAATAGCTTGAATTAATTGAAATGTTCGAGAAAGGAGAATCATTACACGTTACAAATCTCATGTTATGGTCCGTATTGAAATGTACTTAATGTCAAAGAATAATACTAGATTATAAATTCCACCTATTCAATACATGAGAGTTTTTTATTTAAATTTAAGAAATAGATCTTAACTTATTAGATAAAGGGACACGTTTTGCCCATAATGAGGGCATCATCAGCCAAAAAATCTCATACCTGAAAGAATGAAAAATCTGGATCCTGATTGTTCTAATTCATAGCTTTTAACGAAGGTCTAAAATATAAATAAGAGGATACTGTTGTGGGACCAAATGTCAAAAAAAAAAAAAAAACTAGGAAATGAACTTTTAACTCACTACTTGGTACCACATTTAAAAACAGAACATTCATAAAAATCTATAATAAGGACTGATTATAAGACTTTGTCATACGAGTACTTATAACTACTGTCTTCCACTTGCTACATTCGGTGTGGACATTAAAAAAAAAAACGCCTAAGGGTACTGAACCAAGGAACACATTACAGAAAAAAATATGTAAATAAGTTACTTTGGCTAGGATTTGAATCAAAAAGAAAATGAGTGAAGAAACAAGCAATTTTAGGCTGTTTTTCTGCTTTTAGGCTGGAAGTGATTTTTTACAAAATTTTATACAAAGCTAGAACAGGTCGATAATTTCAAGTATTTAGGTTGTGTGTTCTCCCAGGATGGTGATATAGTAAGTGAGATTGAATCAAGATGTTGTAAAGCTAATGCAGTGAGCTCGCAGTTGCGATCAACAGTATTCTGTAAGAAGGAAGTCAGCTCCCAGACGAAACTATCTTTACATCGGTCTGTTTTCTGACCAACTTTGCTTTACGGGAGCGAAAGCTGGGTGGACTCAGGATATCTTATTCATAAGTTAGAAGTAACAGACATGAAAGTAGCGAGAATGATTGCTGGTACAAACAGGTGGGAACAATGGCTGGAGGGTACTCGGAATGAGGAGATAAAGGCTAATTTACGAATGAACTCGATGGATGAAGCTGTACGCATAAACCAGCTTCGGTGGTGGGGTCATGTGAGGCGAATGGAGGAGGATAGGTTACCTAGGAGAATAATGGGCTCTGCTATGGAGGGTAAGAGCAGTAGAGGGAGACCAAGACGACGATGGTTAGACTCGGTTTCTAACGATTTGAAGATAAGAGGTATAGAACTAAATAAGGCCACAACACTAGTTGCGAAACGAGGATTGTGGCGACGTTTAGTAAATTCACAGAGGCTTGCAGACTGAACGCTGAAAGGCACAACAGTCTATAACGATAATGAATGAATGAATTGGTTTTTTTTTTTTTTTTTTTTTTTTTAAGAGCCATCCAAGATACACAATTTGAAACCTTAATTCTACGTTTTTCATAGTACAGAGACCCCTACTTTGTCTACTAAGATATGTTTTCAACATTTAAAACAGGATCCAACAAGGAAGTCTATCACAAAATAGAGAAAATTACAGGCACAATCAACAAAAGACAGGCACGATTTTACAGTCACTTCAAACTAATGGACAAATTTATGGTTTATCTTAAGGTAACCATGTCCAGTATCTTAGTAGTGTTGTAACAAAAGGTAGTCAGTCCCCTTCAGGCTTCTTTTTTTTTTTTTTGCTAGTGGCTTCACGTCGCACCAACACAGATAGGTCTTAATGGTGACGATGGGATAGGAAAGGCCTAGGAGTTGGAAGGAAGCTGCCATAGCCTTAATTAAGGTACAGCCCCAGCATTTGCCTGGTGTGAAAATGGGAAACCACAGAAAATCATCTTCAGGGCTGCCGACAGTGGGATTCGAACCCGCTATCTCCCGGATCCTGCAGGCTTCAGAAAGGTAAATAACACTCACTTGTCTCCTCTGAAGGCACTCGATAGCCCCCACGTAGTCCTTGTGGTTAGCGTACAGGTAGCCGAGGACAAGAACCAGGTGCTCGCAAATGAACTTGGTCGCGGAATTAATGCAATCTTCTCGTTCCTCTGGAGGGATGTCGGCGTTGTTCTGCGACTCTGCTACAACTTTCTGTACAGCAATCTGAAAAAGTTAAAAAATGTTGTTCACTAACAGTCACCTACAACATAACAGTTTCCCAGAGCCACAATATCTGAAATCTTTTTCAAGATAGGTACATATCCCTTTTGCAGTATAGACCAACTTTTACCTGCAGCTGCATCGACCAGGTTTTGTAAATCTTTGAGTTTTGTAAATGTCAATGAGTGGAACACAAAGATGTACCATTTTTAGTCATTACAATGAAATGAGTTTGAATAAACCTTGATTGTTAGAGATCACTTGAAAACTTCTGGGAGGTAAAACAGTAAAACTTCATTAGCATGTTCCTCATCGAGATGTTTTCTCACTTAGCACGTCGTAAATTCGAAGTCCCGATTCATGTCGTCTTAAATCTATATAAAAATACCTCACTTATGGCATTACAAATTTTCACTATTACCACATAGTACTATCACATTTTTCCTAACCTTGAAAATGTACGTTCTCATCCCTTGTGAAAGGAACATGATGTCCAACCCAGATAAGAGCCCTCGCCACATGAGACAGGTCGGAGAGAGATGCATGAAAACAAGAAATGTCCTTGAATTCCTGAACTTTACTGGGATAAATTACACTTTTGGGGAGCAAGCCGTAAGCCCCAGGAAACTTCAATTTTGCTTGCTGGTTTTCAGTGACATTGCTGAATAACCCAGTAAGCCTTGTTTGTGCTGGAATTTTGCATCCCATTCAGAAGTTAGGAATTAATTCTGTAGACATGATATGGGCTTTAGGCTTTTGCCATGTCAAGAAAACAAGGCGAAATTCTTTCCATTTCACAAAGAAATTTGCTCCGCGTCTTCAGAAGAAAATCTCAACTGTTCGCTAGGAAGTCTTCTACACTAATGAGGTTACGAATTTAAGCATATGTTACCGTTGGAGAATTGTAGTGGTACGCTCGTTCGTTGCCAGGTGGCTCGCTGTATGATGGCACAGCGCTCCAAGCGGGAGCTGACGACAACATTGAGCCCCAAATGACATGTTCTATCACACCGTGCGTGCTTGGGAAGTATCAGAGAAGACATCACACGAATCAGGGACGTCCCCGATATCATGTCTACAAGTCCGGGCCGTGAAAGCATCAATGTAAAAATTAATTCGGTGTTGGGCGATAAAGTGAAGGGTAGTGAATATCTGTCACGTAATAGTCTACCTACAGATTAGGAACATAATCATGTGAAGTTGACTAGCGTGATGCTTATTTGCCTTGCGGTAGCCCAGTTATGGATACTGAAAAATTTGAGAAATTGCCTACTATAATAATGAAGAAAAATTAAAATCCAGGAAGTGGACAGGCATCTGCATCTTTCACCGGTCAAGTTAACTAATGAAAAAGGTTCCACCTGATCGACACTTTCCTTTTTTATTATTTAGCCTTCGGCTAAATTTTTGTCATTAAAACTTACAGTGCATGTTTCGATTGCTTAGCAATCATCATCAGCTGTTTCACATAATGCTTAGGTAAAAAATAGCATAAAACAATTCCATAATTAAGATTAAAAATGATGTTAGTAAGGAACAATCAGGTTGGGGGGGGGGGAGGGGAGGAGGGCAGTTGTTAGTTAAAGATTAAAAACTTACACAAATTAAAAAAACATTTTTTGAATTAAAAAGTCTTTGGTTTCATTCTATGTCACTGCACTGGTTATTTATTAAATTCGACGGTTTTTAGCATGATGCTCTTGCAAACTTGTCTTGGTTGTATAATGTTCCTTCTTTTGCTAGACCTTTCTTGTTTGTATCTCGTTACTGTGCGGTGGAGAAGATTATGTTTATTGTTGGTCGAATTATTCAGGTTTCGTTAAGTTGGATAGTTTGGAGTACGACCTGTAACCGGCAGAAAAAATGCGTCTGTTAATTAAAATTACCTGGGGATGTGTTGCTTGCATTTTAAATAAATTGAAACTGTAAAAAAAAAAAATTAACTTACCCCTATCCAATTGTTCGGTTATACAAATTATATTCGGAAATCGTTAAGTTGGGATGTTTGGTGTATGACCTGTAACTGGCAGAAAGGATGCGTTTGTTAAATGAGAATACCTGGGGAAGTGTTGTCTAAAGGAATTGTTAGTACTGTAAAAACTTTTAAACTTACCCCTGTCCAATTTGTTCTTGTTCCGATGTTTGCGAGTTTGTATCTGTCTCTGCCGTCCTCGACCTTGTGTAGTAGCGGTGTGCTGAGGACGTTGTGCTAGGTTGGTTTGGAGGGGGAAGGGGAGGTGAAGGTGTGTTGTCATTTGTTGTTATGTGCAGGGTGGTGGCTTCTATTTGTGATGTAGCTGCTTTGTGATTGCTTCCTACCTTTATTGGGCATATTTGATTGCCTCCTAATAATTCCATGTATCTCAATACACGTTCAAACAAGGGATTTCTTTGTTCATTCGCTTCATTTAAATTTTTATCCTTATTAAGCAACCTATCCAGAAATTTACCAAATGTCAATTGGGAAGGTAATGCGAACGACAGGAAGCATGACCAACAAATGGCAAATAAGTTAATACGGGAAGGGCACCTGATTCAGAAAGTGATGGAACCAACTAGAGGGAAGAATATTGTGGATGTGGTACTGGTAAAACCAGATGAGCTCTATAGAGAAACCGAAGTAATAGATGGTATTAGTGATCACGAAGCTGTTTTTGTGGTAGTTAAAAATAAATGTGAAAGAAAGGAATATATTAAAATAGGACTATTAGGCAGTACCATATGGCTGATAAAACAGACATGAGGCAGTTTAAAAAAAGTAACTATGATTGGTGGAAAACTATAAATAAAAATGTAAACAGACTCTGGAATGGGTTTAAAGCAATTGTTGAAGAATGTGAAAATAGGTTCGTACCTTTAAAGGTGGTAAGGAATGGTAAAGATCCACTATATTATAACAGGGAAGTAAAGAGACTAAGAAGGAGGTGTAGGTTGGAAAGAAATAGAGTTAGAAATAGCTGTGGAAGTAAGGAGAAATTGAAGGAACTTACTAGGAAATTGAATTTAGCAAAAAAGTCGCTAAGGATAACATGATGGCAAGTATAATTGGCGGCCATACAAATTTTAGTGAAAAATGGAAGAGTATGTATAGGTACTTCAAGGCAGAAACAGGTTCCAAGAAGGACATTCCAGGAATCATTAATGAACAAGGGGATTGTGTATGTGAGGATCTTCAAAAGGCAGAAGTATTCAGTCAGCAGTATGTAAAGATTGTTGGTTACAAGGATAATGTCCAGATAGAGGAGGTGACTAATACTAAAGAAGTATTAAAATTTACCTATGACAGCAATGACATTTACAGTAAGATACAAAAGTTAAAAACTAGAAAAGCAGCTGGAATTGATAAGGTTTCGGGGGATATACTAAAGACAATGGGTTGGGATATAGTACCATATCTGAAGTACTTGTTTGGTTATTGTTTGCATGAAGGAACTTTACCAAATGAATGGAGAGTTGCTATAGTAGCCCCTGTGTATGAATGAAAGGGTGATAGACATAAAGCTGAAAATTACAGGCCAGTCAGTTTGACATGCATTATATGTAAGCGTTGGGAAGGCATTCTTTCTGATTAAGACATGTTTGCAAAATTAATAACTGGTTTGATAGAAGGCAGTTTGGGTTTAGGAAAGGTTATTCCAATGAAGCTCAACTTGTAGGATTATAGCAAGATATAGCAAATATCCTGGATTCAGGAGGTCAATTGGGCTGTATCGCGATTGACCTGTCTAAAGCATTTGATAGGGTGCATCATGGGAGACTACTGGCAAAAATGAGTGCAACTGGACTTGACAAAAGAGTGACTAAATAGGTGGCTCTGTTTTTAGAAAACAGAACTCAGAGAATTAGAGTAGGTGAAGCTTTATCTGTCCCTGTAATAATTAAGAGGGGAATTCCTCAAGGCGGTATTACTGGACCTTTATGTTTTCTTATATATATATCAATGATATGTGTAAAGAAGTGGAATCAGAGATAAGGCTTTTTCGCAGATGATGTTATTGTGTACAGAGTAATAAACAAGTTACAAGATTGCGAGCAACTGCAAAATGACCTTGATAATGTTGTGAGATGGACAGTAGGCAATGGTATGATGATAAACGGGGATAAAAGTCGGGTTGTGAGTTTCACAAATAGGAAAAGTCCTCTCAGATTTAATTACTGCATTAATGGGGTGAAAGTTCCCTTTGGGGATCATTGTAAATACCTAGGTATTAATATAAGGAAAGATCTCCATTGGGGTAATCACATAAATATGATTGTAAATAAAGGGTACAGATCTCTGCACATGGTTATGAGGGTATTTAGGGGTTGTAGTAAGGATGTAAATGAGAGAGCATATTTGTCTCTGGTGAGACTAGAGTTTGGTTCCAGTGTATGGGACCCTCACTAGGATTACTTGATTCAGAAACTGGAAAAAATCCAAAGAAAAGCAGCTCAATTTGTTCTGGGCGATACTTTCGACAAAAGAGTAGCGTTACAAAAATGTTGGAAAGTTTGGGATGGGAAGACTTGGGAGAAAGGAGACGAGCTGCTTGACTAAGTGGTATGTTCTGAGCTGTCAGTGGAGAGATGGCGTGCGAGGACATCAATAAACGAATAAGTCTGAGTGGTGTCTTTAAATGTAGGAAAGATCACAATATGAAGATAAACTTGGAATTCAAGAGGACGAATTGGGGTAAATATTCGTTTATAATAAGGGGAGTTAGGGATTGGAATAACTTACCAAGGGAGATATTCAATAAATTTCCAATTTCTTTGCAATCATTTAAGAAAAGGCTAGGAAAACAACAGATAGGGAATCTGCCACCTGGGGGACTGCCCTAAATGCAGATCAGTAGTGATTGTGACAGACATTATATTATTATTTTAAATACGATCAAGTAAATTGCCACGTAAAGCTTTAGTGAAGGTAAGGTCAACGTCATGGCCAAGTCAGATAAAGCTCGAATATTACGTTTTTTTTGGAGGAAAGCGATGTCGGTGACGATTTTTCCGATGAAAGAGATACTGAATTACCTTCGAGTGACATTAGCATTCGTAGTTCTGAAGAATTAGATAACGTTATTGAAGAAAATGAAGAGGGGGACACAGGAGGATGTGTATATAATCTACAAGTCTGGAAGTGGACACAAACAGACAATGTACCAAATAATATGCGGTATATTGTAGATGGAGAACTGAACTCTGTTTTTTTTTTTGCGGCTGCACAATTATTCTTTATTTCCGTGGGTTTAAGGACCATTAACTTAACAATGGCATCATAATACCGAAGAGAACTCGTTGAAAATTTTCTGTAATACCTATTCCATGTGTCTCTACAATACAACGATCCATCAGGAAATTATTCTTGCTGTGTATAAAACTTACTTGCACGCAGCATCAGATACAACCGGCTGCCGCTACACACACGTCTCGCTTGTCGGGTTTGGCCAAATTCAGCGGCTAGCAATGTGTAGGCCTAATCGAGAACGTTGAAAGTCAACGAACAAGTTTATTGCGCCACGGTATGGCCATTCCGCCCTTGTGTTTTTCGTGCACATACCTCACAATTTCATCTTAGACTTCTTTAGAGCGTCCTTGTTGCGGACCACTGAATGCATTTTTTGTAGAGTACGCATTTTTTAGCTCTTTGTCTTTACGCTAACGCCAAATATTGGCTTTAGTTAGGCCTATGCAGTGTTTTCTTGCGGCTGCACAATTATTCTACATTTCCGAGGGTTTAATAAACATTAACTTAAAATTGGCATCATAATATCGACTAGAACCCGTTGAAAATTTGCTGGCAATACCTTTTCCACGTATCTTTACAATACGACTAACCATCACGAAAATATTCCTGCTGTCTATAAACCTTAATTTTACTAAGCGTCAAGTACAATAGACTCGTTATGACTCTGCCACTGAGTAGCCATGGCTTTTCTAAGAATTCGAAGGGTCGCATGTTTTGATGCCATTCTGCAGATTTGAGAAACACACAGGCACTGCACAACCGGTTGTCGCAGCTAGCGATGTGTAGTAATGAGGCGGTCGTTTATTGTCAACGAGTTCTGTGCGCGTGTGAAAAGAAGCAGCGTGGTTACCGCGGTAGTTGCCAGTGGTGTCCATTAACTTACTGTTAGACCGAGAATGCAACAACCCTTGAGTTTTCGCATGAGATTCTGAGAAAAAAAAGTCTTGGATTCGGAAAAATACGGTATCACTCCAGAGATTTATGTGGCAAACACCTCAGCTTTCTTCTTCAAACAGCGTCACCTAACCTAACCGTAGGCCCTATATGTACCCTATCATGAAAACATTTGAAACGCATGTAGAGAAATAACCTCATCGCGAAAAATTTACACGTGAATAGATGCGAAAAGATATGAAATATCCTCTGAAATCAGTGATGTACTCTGCAATATCTTGAGGTGTATCACATTCTTACTTAATTTCCGTATATAACATTAAAATTAAGATATCGTTTACGGTACTTCAGTCTTTATTTTTAACGAGTTAACAACTATTATCGGCCACGATATTTACGTGTTTATTACGGAAACGTGTTATCCTCTTTCATTTCGGATTTTCTTTAGAGAACAGCAGTCGATGGGTATTACTATTCAACTCCAACATCGCCTTTGAATGTCAACGAGAGAGCTTGCAAATGTACAAAGTAAGAAAACTATACCGTACCTACCGAAGATGATCGATCGCATTTTGTTGCAAACGTTTCAATTTTCTTATTCAAAGAGCATCACGTATCCTAACTTAACCGTACTATATGTATGATGAAAACACACTTCAAGCGCCAGTAGAGAAATTATAACTTTCTCGCTATAAATTTTCATAACAGCCTTTCCGTAATTTAACCAGACGCGACAAAATATAAACTAACCTCTGAAATCAATTAAGCACTCTGCCATATCTCGAGGTGTATCCCATTCTTACTTAACTGCAGTATTTAGCCTCAAAATTAAGCGGTCGTTTAGTCAGCCTTAATTCTGAACGAGTTAACAACCGTTATCGGACACGTTATTTACGCATTTATTTCGAAAATATGTACTCTTTCATTTAGAATTTTCTTTACGGAACAGCTGTCAACGGGTATTACTAATCGACTCCGACATCGCCTTCGAATGTCGACGAGAGAAATCGCTAGTGCACATAGCGAGGAAACGATGCCGATGGTAATCGATCGCATGCAATATCATCGCTGGGGTGCATAAATATCGGTAACGGAAAAAATCGCGCGCGCTTAATCGCTCGCAATAACGGATGCACCAGTGATAGGATTCTTGCTGTAACTGAAGGACAATACACAGTTTAACCCTTATACGCTCAGCGAGCCGATCTATCGGCTCGGGTGGTATTGCTTAAAACACTCAGCGTGCCGATCTATCGGCTTTGTGTTCGGACGGCTGTATAAGTACCTTAATGGACACCCAGATGTCAGGAAAAGACATTAATAGTAGCTTTTGGATTTAGTTTACACTTTTCTCGAGAGATACAGACACTAAGCTCACCTGTTTGGAACAAATGAAGTTATCAAACCGCGTATGTTCACCGCATGACGAGTTGAAGCGTGCTGCTTGCCAGTACAGTCTCATTTAAGCTTCAAAATACGTGTTTTCCTTCGTTTTATTGTTTCCATTTTAATAATAGATTATTGTTAATTATATTTTGTTTATATTCTACATTTATCAGTGTTCTCAAGTGAATTTTAGTTTAACATTTCGTGTTATTAGATTTTCGTGCCACGAGTAGGCCTAATTTTTTTACATGGCTGGGCCAAGTTCTAGACTAAATAATTCCGATGTTTTGGATTATTTAGATGCTTTAGACGATGACGGTGACGTTATAGCCGATATTGATTCGTATTTCAGTCCGACTCATTGGCTGAATGATCAGCGTTGAGGTATTCGGTTCAGAGGGCCCGGGTTTGATTCGCGGCCAGGTCGGGAATTTTAATCGCCATTGATTAATTCTTCTGACCCAGGGCCTGTGTGTTTGTGTTTGTCCCAAAACTTTCTTCTTCATATTCAGACAACACACTACACTACAAACTACCACGGTAACACGCGATAGTGATTACTTCCCCCCATATAGGGTTGGCGTCAGCAAGGGCATCCGGCCATAAACCACCAGCCAAATCCACATGTGCGACACAGTTCGCACCCGCGACCCCACAGGTGTGGGAAAAGCTGTAGATAAAGAAGAAGTGATTCGGATTTTACAGGTACTGATGATAGGAGAATGTTTTCCAAAACACAAATGCTGACTCCGGAAGGTACGTGTACAGTTCTTTACGTCAGGTGCTATAACTCATGACTAAATAAGAATACAAAAAACAAAATTATACCATGTTATACAGAATTAAATGCTCTTATTTTCAGAATGACTGAAGAACAATATCACTAAAGAACATATTACTTTTTTAGTATTTAAAAACAGATTTTTATTTTTTGTAATATATTTTCAAATTTCAAAATTTATTTTGAAGTAAAATATGCCATGAACAATTTTGGGATATTTTTTTCCTAAAACGATATTAAATAGTGTACTACTGTAATTTTTTTCAATTTTGTAACTGGGGATTTCTTTATACGGCAATTTTTTACATTTTAACATGCATAATCATGAAAAATGGCCTGAGTGTTTTGGGCTTGACCTGTGAAAATAGCCTGAGAGCAAAAGGGTTAATATAGGAATTTTGAAGGGACAGAAAAAAGTCGTCGCTATAACGGAGTTCTCGTTATATGCTCCACTCGCTATAGCGGACTTCTACTGTACATATAATATTACAAATAGAAGCTACTTACTAAAATTTGGTACATATAATGTGAATATTGATACATTAATAAAAAGATGTTAATGGAACACTGTTAATGATCATACTAAAACTGTCTTGTCAGAGACTAAAACTTCCTCCATTAAAAATACGTAGTTCTAATGAAATGGTTCAAATAAAACTGTTTGTGGATTCACCAATGTCATAAAGTGTATGTTGCCAACAAAATGAGGGTGTAAACATAAGCATAAACATAAGTCTATTCAAGTATTCATGACACCTTGAAAAGAAGGAAAAATTCTTCACTTGTACCTACATAAAAAGACTTTTCGGCAATGATTTTCTGCACTTGATTTTATTTGGATAATCTTCAACGACCAAAAAATTGTTTAATATTTTGGAACCATGTTATGTGAAAGTAATAATATTGTTAATGGGGTGAGGTTAGTAAAGAGTTGAAATTTGATTCTCCTAATTCTTAATTTTTCTTTTCTTTACTGCTCATCTGTCTGATCCTTTCTTGTGTGATTTGTTCTGTTGTTTTGGTGGTAAACTCATATTTTCTTAAACATTATGTGATTGTATCGGGGAATATATTACTATGATTTTGTATTTAATCATTCAAGACTTAAGACAATGCATCTGTGAAAATCCTAACATCTACAGTTTTCATCCTATCACCTTAGAATTTTGATCATTTAATATCAGTATCAGCATGATACAACATACAAAGTTTCAAGTTTCTATCAATAACAGTTTTTGAGATATTCATAAATTTATCAATATTTTTAACAATTTTCGATGTATTTATAAAATGCTCCTCATGCCAAACGGCTCAACAGATCTGGCTTTAAATTTAATCTTGGTTTTAAAAGACCAATATAAAAGAAGTGATGTGTGGGTTTTGACAAATTTTAATTACACTGAAAGGAACAAATTATTTCACATATTATTTCATATATTTTATGATGATCATGATGAGAAAAAACTAGATTGCCACTGAACTATTGCATGTATTTTAAAATTTGCACATCAGTTTGTTATTATGTTGTATCTGAAACTATCCTAAAAGTTTCAAGTAGATTGATTGAAAACTTTGGCATGAGGAGCATTTTGAATCTTGAAAAGTGCTGGAAAATAAATTCTGAGGAAAAAGAGATTGAAATTTTAGAGATGAACAATAGTCCAGTACCTGAATCTAGTTGACTTAGAACTCCCAGCACCATATATTGGACCTTCTGCTGACTTCTTGCTGGCCTCACTAGCAGTTTTGAGAGTTTTAGTTTCCTTCGGGCTGTTTTGAACCCTTGTCGCCCAGACACTCCACTGTGGTCAATTCTACGCTTGTCCCTCATTACACTAATTTTCTGTCCTGAGCTGCTAACTTTAACACTCCTAACACTAGCTTTTAGTTTCTCACTTACTTCACAACCCATGCTGAATTCAGCAATTGCTGATGTTGCAGCATTCTCCAGTTCTTTATTTGACATAAACACTTCCTTCGGATACTTAGCCCAAATTATATTATGCATTCCCCGGGCACAATATTTGGTGTAGGGATTTTAACTTCCCCTGCTTGATCTTGTAAAATAGTACTTACATTCTTATTCCTGTTAGAAATGTCATTGTTTCACTTTATCCAACACTTTACTAGGTCGTTTCTTCCGGCGACGACAAGTCTCAATTCTTCTGCCCATTATATACACTGATAACAACACAACCTCACAAATCCCACCCTCAAAAACTAAGCTGCTTGCACTAAGTAGATACTGTTATTGTTTATGGATCATTTATAACACACTTATTACAAATGTAACATTTAAGAAATTACAGAAAAGCAGAGTAGGCCTAAAACACGAATGATAAACACAAAATGTGAGATCACAACTCTTTGTTTACATTCAACACATGGACAAGCTCCATCCTCGAAATAAGCACCAATTTCACTCGATATATCGATAGTCCATCAGAATAGCCCACATAAAGACCCACAGCAACAAAATTTCTTACATTCAACCCGCAAGCTCAATTCAAAATCTTCGACAAACGAAAGATATTCATGAGAATAGTGTCGATGGGCGGCAACGCCCACTTGCACCGGGTCATTTAAATGGCCACTAAGGGCTTTAGATGGCTGATATTTAAATAAAACAAAGCTCAAAAAGAAAGTACAAGGTATAAACATTAAAACAACATAAAAAATTAAAAATGGATTTTTTTCACAATTTTCACCAGATTTCACCGATACATTGCCTTAATTGGTCCGATATTTACTTTCTACTTCATTCAGGTCGCATTTTGAGTTGCATAATTAATGTGACCATGTTACCATGATTATTATTTTAACATTTTAACGTGAAGGTCAATTAGATTGAAACAAATTTCAACTTTCATTAAGTAGACCATTTTTTAAATTATTGAATCCAATTAACTTAAATTTAACTATCAAAAGGAAACTATAGTTACTGGCCAGTATTTTAGATTTATCTGAGAATTGTTTTCTGTTATTCATCAATTATTATTTTCTTTAATTTTTGGTAACCACTATGAGATTTTGAAACTTCTTCCAGTTTTAATTTATTGTATGTTAAATTTATTTATTTATTTATTAAATGTTTTGTTTCCAACTTAAGAAGGTCTTGTCTTATCATTCGGTATACTGACCACCCAGAGTAATTTCTCAAGTGTAAATTTTTGTTTTGAGTCCTGGCCTTTTACCTAGTAATTTATGGGTCCCTTCCACATTTTACTTATGTAATTTACTGCACGCAAGGTAAGTAGCATTTGTTTCTTGTTCTTATATTTGGTTGTTTGGACCGTGTTTGTTTTTGCATGTCCTTGGGCCGTTGCAGTGATAATGAAAATGACTGAACAAATAAACTACAGCCCACAGTAGTTCTCAAATATGGATAAGCACGCTTAGCATTCTCTCCAGTACAACTGTAGCCTACACCCACTTTCCGTAGAATGGTGGACTCATTCATAAGCTGCCCTCTTAACTAACAGATGATTTACATACAAAATGAGTAGCCTCTTCATTAATGAAGGCGATCACAGCCAAAAACATAAGAAAGCTGATTTTTCTCAAAAACTAGTTAGAGAGTTATGAAGAAAATGCATACAATGTTTCTTGTAGGAAATTTAATTTCAAGGCCACAAGTGCACTTCGTTTTTCGCTACGGCCAACCGTTTACCCATTACTTTAGTTGATGTAGAGCAAAAGTTGCCCAAATTTGGGACAAACCCCTGTAAAATCCCTACTAGTACGAAACGGTGATATGTATAAAAAAATCAAAAGTATCTCTTGCGTGACTGGGGATTTCAAGGAGTATCCTTGGCAAATTTCACCTCAAACAGTCCAGTAGTGTTCGAGCTTATCCAGAACAAACAAACAGACACCATCTCATTTTTCATAATAGTATAGATAACAGATGAAGTCCTAACCATTAATTATAGTAAAGATCAATTAAACATAAAAATAAGCACATCTTGGCTTTAAATAAATAAATCTCGCATCCGGGAGATAGTGGGTTCGAATCCCACTGTCGGCAGCCCTGAAGATGGTTTTCCGTGGTTTCCCATTTTTACACCAGGCAAATGTTGGGGCTATATCTTAATTAAGGCCACAGCCGCTTCCTTCCCATTCCTAGGCCTTTCCCGTTCCATTGTCGTCATAAGACCTATCTGTGTCCGTGCGATGTAAAGCAAAATAGCATCTAAAGAAATGAATCCATTAGTGTACAACTTTCTGAAATCGTTTCATTTAAACATTTTCTTTTCTAATTGCTAATAATAATAATTTCAAAATCCTATAAGATATTCAGCATATTACATTTATTGCAAAAGTGTAGGAATTCAACCTGCTGACTGCCTGATAAGGCATGCAGTATTAAACCTCATTTTAGAGGGCAAAATCGAAGGACAGCAAGGAGTAGAAAAAGAACATCATGTCTCAAGAACATTCAAGACTTGGCTGGAATACAAACCGTCGCACAACTCTCCCGTGTTGTTGAAGATTGAGTGAAGAACACTGTTCATACTGATCGCCAAAGTCCAGGAGACTGGGCAAGGCATATAGAAGAAGAAGGAGAAGAAGAAGAAGAAGAAGAAGAAGAAGAAGAAGAAGAAGAAGAAGAAGAAGAAGAAGAAGAAGAAGAAGAAGAAGAAGAAGAAGAAGAAGAAGAAGAAGAAGAAGAAGAAGACTGCCTGACGGATCAAAACTATACCTGTGGCCTGTTTCAATTTTAGATGATTTGAAAATAATGACCTACCTTTTCTATCTTGTCAATCTTTCTTATGTTCTCTTATTGTGATGTAGAATTTTCTTCCTTGTTTGTCAAACATATTCTGATACACAATAGCATTTTAATGACATGTCAAAGCTTATTAAAGAATGTGTAAGGAGAGAAAGAAAGAAACAAAGAAAAAGAAATAATTCTAGCCTCTGATAAACTGTGATCAGGAGATAAACCTGTTTGTGTCAACAGATGGACTAAAACTTACAATAAACTCCTCAGTCAGTTCCTTGGTGACCCCAGCTATCTGCAGGCTGGCCAACAGTTCGGTGCCACGTAGTACAAACTGCATGTCTCCAGAACTGGGAACACGAGCTGCTTGAATCTGATTATCGTTCACCCAACGCACCAGCGTCTCAAACATGCGCATCTAGAAACATATTATTATTTATTACGCTGCGTGCATATTGAAAGAAAAGAAGATGATGATAATAAAACACAATGAATATCATACAATACAGAATAAACACAAAAAATGGAAAGTAAGTAATCTATTGTATGGCTTTAAATGCAAGGACTGTCCCGAGGACATGTAAATAAGAAAAAACATACAATTCAGAAACTGTGAGAAAGACTGTGCATTCCCTATCATTTGTAGTATTTTAATGGACAGACTTTCACAGATTATTGAAAATCAAAAATTATCCACAGTTTTTTTCTTCCACTGATTACCTATTAAAAGGTACTCTAGTAGATTTAACGAAGTAGGTGAGCTATGTAATCGATAGCAAGTGTAATTAAATTATTCACTGTTATAATATACATAACTACACCGGAATACAGTCCTTCCTCATGGGCTAAAAATTTTCAAGATGATTTCGGAGAGCAGACTGTGAGTCATCTTAGAGGCACAATCAGAAGAGGAACTGCATGGTTTCAGACTTAATACGTCCAAAACAGTCCATTTATTAATGAAGAAATACTGGTTCTCCTGGATATTAACAAGGTTTAGAGGTCTAAGATATCCTGGAAGAAAAGAAGTGGATATCCAAATGGTGGTTAAAGCTGTCGGACAGGGTCTGGATATAACAACTGAGAATGAAATGATTTATCTATGTTATGATTTCACAATTTTACAAACTTGAGGGTCCTGAAAAAGACCTCTAGGTGTCTTTCTCCTTCATTTTTCTTGAGTGAGAGGTGATAAACAACAGTTCAGTCTTACCTTATTCTGATGATGTTGCTAGCACAAACATGGGGACCATCACACCATCTGGGGGACATGTATAGAGTAATTCAACCACTATGCATGAATTATTTTTCGTTAGCTTTCGGTGACAAAAATTTCAAGCATATTGCAGACTGTAGGAGTACTTCAAGGAGACCCTATCAGCCCTTTATTATTTAATATAGGAACACATGATGTAATACAAGCCACTGCCTCAGAACAAGTCAAGATTTTAATCTATGCAGGCAACATGGTCTTGTTATTACCGAATCTAGGACAATTACAGGAATCCCTGGACAAACTAAGTGGTCTGAAGAGAATCAATTAACTATCAACAAATATAAGACTGTAGGTATGATATTTAGAAAGGGAGGCAAAACCTGAGGCACCGGGCGAGTTGGCCGTGCGCGTAGAGGCGCGCGGCTGTGAGCTTGCATCCGGGAGATAGTACGTTCAAATCCCACTATCGGCAGCCCTGAAAATGGTTTTCCGTGGTTTCCCATTTTCACACCAGGCAAATGCTGGGCCTGTACCTTAATTAAGGCCACGGCCGCTTCCTTCCAACTCCTAGGCCTTTCCTATCCCATCGTCGCCATAAGACCTATCTTTGTCGGCGCGACGTAAAGCCCCTAGCGAAAAAAAAGAAGAAAAAAGAAAAGAAAAAAAAAAACCTGAGGCAAAGAAACTTTAACGTGTCAATAAGTCAATAAGTGTAAATATTTAGGAATAATCATGCAGCCCAGAGGGATAATATTCACGGAACACATCAGAGAGAGAACCATAACTGGAATATTGGCAATCAACAGCATCAAGCACTTAAACAAGATCTCTACTGACACTGCAAAGATTTTGTTTAGGGTTAAAATAACAATGTGATAGATATCATATCTCTCATTGTCAGAAAAGAAATACAGTATGTCCTTGACTGAATTACGTACGGAATAATTCATTTGTATGTACCTTGTACTTACTTTTGGCCACTTCCTGCATTAAACATTATTATTAAAATTTCAAGCTTTTAAGTTCAACTTGTGTTTAGTGTCATAAGCCTGTTATACACAATCAAATTTTTGTCAAATGCAAGACTTTACTTATTCAATTATATTGAATTGTATTTTATTTATCTATATAATTACTTTCCCGCGACAGAGGAAAATTACTGGATCTTCACGCTATTCTCCATTTTGCTTCAGCGTTTGAAACCACAGTGCCTAATGTTGAATGTGTCGCGCTGATCACCGGGAGCTGGCAAGTTGCTTCAATGGATCTACTCGTCTTCAACTCCTGCACGATTATGGATCTTCGTATGAGCTCGATTGTGATGTGACTTTGTGCCTGACAGTGTTAAAAAACTGGCTCATTTAACCGTTCTCCACTATTCGTAAACATTGTGGGACTTTGCCTAGCGCTGTGTGTGCCATGCTGCCGCTCAGAGAATTGCGCACGTTTTCTTTTGAGTGAATTTGCATTTTACTTCTTCTGAGTTTTACAGTGTCTACCCCTGTTCATTTTTATATCGCCTCTTGTACTGATCCGGACTGTACTTGCTCTTTCATTTCCTTTTCCTATGCATTGTTTTTTCATGTTTTAATCGGCTGATGATGACCTGGACTAGGGTCGAAACCGGTACCATTTCTACTTATTATTAAATGGGAATGTAATTCACTACATTTCTTATTCTTTTGTATTGAATAGGTTGAATCTCTTTATCAATTATTTCAATTTTAAATGCAAGACTTCACAAGAATTGTCAATACTTTACAAATTTACTTGTCAAATCACTTGCAATACTTGACAAGTCTTGAGAAGTCTTCGAAGTGAACTGGAACATGTTCTAATGGATCAAAGAATTGCCAAGTCTTTAACAGACTGGAATTTGAGTATTAACGGTGCACGCTGTGTCGTTAGGCATGCTAGAATTGCCGAATCAAAACAACAAAAATGGTGTCTTCATGACCGAGGGATATTGTAGGCGTATGTGTATTAATTGCTAAGTATGATGATCTTTGCATATTATTATTATTATTATTATTATTATTATTATTATTATTATTATTATTATTATTATTATTATTATTATTATTATGAAATTCCTAATATGTTTTCATGTAATAAAATATGAATTTCCATTGCATTGCTATCATTTTTATTCAATTAATTTTTTTTTTGCAACTGGCTTTACGTTGCACCAACACAGATAGGTCTTGTGGCGACGATGGGATAGCAAAGGGCTAGGAGTGGAAAGGAAGTGTCCGTGGTCTTAATTAAGGTACAGCCCCAGCATTTGCCTGGTGTGAAAATGGGAAACCACGGAAAACCATCTTCAGGGCTGCCGACAGTGGGGTTCGAACCCACTATCTCCCGAATGCAAGCTCACAGCCGCGTGACCCGAGACACACAGCCAACTCACTCGGTTTTATTCAATTAATGTGAGTAAATGCAATATAAAATAACCTCTGCAAATGATGTTATGGCAGTAAAAACATTGTAAAAATTATGTTGAAGATAACCACATTAATATTTTCTCCATGTAAAATGATGGTTTATTGCGTATTTCTCTTCTTTTTAAGACAGTATCCCACTGTTAGTCCAAGAACCACAACTGCTGTTTGCCTTTCTCTATGTTAACTCACTCAGCGCCAAGCACGCTGATCGATGTTTAAGTGCATATGTTCAAATAGTTGATTGTAGCTCCCACAGATGTCACCCAAATGCAGTCTAACTTTCACACATTCAAAATGAAGGATCAATCGACAAACATGCAAAACACATTTCATAGTAAAGTAATTTCCTGTTGACATCTGAACACGTGCTATCTTAACTTGTTGAGTAACCGCGTGTTTGTTTTCAGTTCGTGTCTTTGCACTCTTGTAAAATGGCCTGTAAATTGTACAAAAGTGCAGATTACTTGGTAGAAAGTGATATACAGGATATGTTAGAAAGAGTGTATGCTGAATGTGAGTCGGAATATGATTTAGTGCCTTGTATGGAGGAAAGTCATAGCGATTCAGCTGATGAAGTCGCGAGTGCTAAACTGATGAGGTAGGTCCAGCAATATTTAACGATTGATTTTCAGATGATGTATCTGGTGTTGATTCAGATGACTGGTAAGACACCGATTAACCTGGACATATGCTCAATTATTCGAAGAATGTAGGTATGAGTAAATTACCTAGTGATGAATCTTGCTTGGCATACTTCATGTTGTTTTTCATGCCGGCATATCTGTCATTTCTCGTAACAGGAACTAACCGATATGCGGAACAATTTTTAGCACAGTAGCAAAACCATTTACTAAATACTGCATGTATGATAATTGGAGGCCAGTTACTGTGGATGAGATGAGAATATTTTACGACTCTGGATGATGACCGGTATCATACAAAAAAGCTTAAAGTAATTGCTTTCAGCTCATTTTAAACATTACTGAAGGTAATTTGAAATGTTCATGCCATTAGGTGTGCTACTTTTTGTTATATGCACTTGTAACTATGTAACTATATGCATTTGTAACTATGTCAAACCAGTTCACCTCCCTTACAAATGTCTGGCACAGGGCATTTAAATCACCTCAGAATGGCTGGCAGTGAATGTGTTAAAACAAAATGCTAACAAACCTTGCCAAATCTTTTTAAATATTGTCAACTTTCAGCAATGTTGAATAATCTTTGACAAGTTCTGACAACTCTTCTTGTGAAGTATTGAATTGAAAGAAAAACCTGATGGTGTAAAACAGGCATTAAATTTATCAACAATTCTTAACTGGAATTAATACCTTAACACTTGTATGTGATGTGGTTTACCATAACGGAATATACCATAATTAAGCAAATAATCCCCGCATATTTTTTTAAAAAAATTGAGGCATGAAATTGGGGTGTGGGTTTTATTTGCATCAAAGTTGGCAGCACTATTTCGATGTTATATGTACAGTTATAATTTGTGTAACCACAGATGGAAGAAAACTGCCCCCATATGTCATGTTTAAACAGAAAAATTTCAGACTTTTAATTCAAAACTGCCTTTACATTTTAAAAAAAGTTTATACAGAGTAATTTAAATTCAAAATTCTTGGCGTCATGATAGAACGCGTCTTCCGGAACATGCAGGGGTAACTTTCCGCACTTTCACTTGCTTCGGTTTTTATACAGTGTGTTTCATAGTTGCTAAGTTTCAGTGAAATCGTAATCAATCAATCAATCAATACTGATCTGCATTTAGGGCAGTCACCCAGGTGGCAGATTCCCTATCTGTTGTTTTCCTAGCCTTTTCCTAAATGATTTCAAAGAAACTGGAAATTTATTGAATGTCTCCCTTGGTAAGTTATTCCAATCCCTAACTCCCCTTCCTATAAATGAATATTTGCCCCAGTTTGTCCTCTTGAATTCCAACTTTATCTTCATATTGTGATCTTTCCTACTTTTATAAATGCCACTCAAACTTATTCGTCTACTAAGTCATTCCACGCCATCTCTCCGCTGACAGCTCGGAACATACCATTCGTTAGCATTCAGCGTTTTAAGGAACATCACAATATCACGTAGCAGGCAGTGTATGGAAAAATAGAATCCGCGAACACTGGCGATGCTGGCATATGGCGGAAAAGCGTGGCTCATAATTATAATCAAGTCGTACACACCGAACAATATTGTTAATGCTGATGAAGCTGCATCTTTCTTTTTAAATGTAGAGATCAAACAGACTTATAGTTTTAAAGGAGATGGGGTCACTGTACTGTGTTGCTAGTTGCTAGTTGTTTTACGTCGCACCGACACAGATAGGTCTTATGGCGACGATGGGACAGGGAAGGGCTAGGAGTGGGAAGGAAGCGGCTTTGGCCTTAATTAAGGTACAGCCCCAGCATTTGCCTGGTGTGAAAATGGGATACCACGGAAAACCATTTTCAGGGCTGCCGACAGTGGGGTTCGAACCTACTATCTCCCGAATACTGGACACTGGCCGCACTTAAGCGACTGCAGCTATCGAGCTCGGTATACTGTGTTGCAATGCAGATCGAAGCAAAAGACTTCCTCCCCTCGTCATAGGAAAGTTTGATAAGCCACAATATTTGCGTGCATGTACCAGGCATCTAAAAATGCAAACAGTACAGTAATCCAAAAAATAAAGCACTTGCACAGGTGAGCCAGCATAATTTGCCCTCGTCTTTGAATTTTTGTTTCTTTGTTCTTTTGTTGCATGAGGTTATGTTTGCCAGTGATTTATCCAAGTGCTTTATTTGAATAATGTAAATGCACCTCGTCGGATGAATTTCAGCAATAGTTTTTAACCATGGCATTTGAAAGATATAAACTGTGAATCAAGGTGATTGCATGCATTAATAATAATAATAATAATAATAATAATAATAATAATAATAATAATAATAATAATAATATAATCGTAACCGGGCGAGTTGGCCGTGCGCGTAGAGGCGCGCGGCTGTGAGCTTGCATCCGGGAGATAGTAGGTTCGAATCCCACTATCGGCAGCCCTGAAAATGGTTTTCCGTGGTTTCCCATTTTCACACCAGGCAAATGCTGGGGCTGTACCTTAATTAAGGCCACGGCCGCTTCCTTCCAACTCCTAGGCCTTTCCTATCTCATCGTCGCCATAAGACCTATCTGTGTCGGTGCGACGTAAAGCCCATAGCAAAAAAATAAAAAATAAAAAAATAATCGTATGGCCTCAGCTACCGTGTGCAGACATTTCGATTTGACGCCATCTGGCTGTCTGCTCGTCAATTTCGACGTTCCGTTTTACTCAAGGCCCACTAGATGGCAGACAGAGTAAACCGGATCTCTCTTGGGCGACTATGGCTGAGATTTATTGCATGCATTAATGGATCTTAGAATAATTTGTGATGCGGCATTACCAGTACAAGAGAAGTACCATGGCAGGAAATCGTACAACGATAGCGTCACTGTCCTGTGTTGCAATGCAGACCGAAGCGAGAGACTTCCTGATTCCTCCCCTCATCATAGGATTGTTCGATAAGCCATGGTGTTTTAAGGACATCGGGTAATTTTTTTGCAAGTACAAGGCATTTAAAATTCATACAGTACAGTAATCCAATGAATAAAGCACTTGTACAGGGGAGCCAGCATTGATATCTCCTCGTCTTTGAATAACTTCTTTTTCATTTTTCTTTCGTTGCGTGATGTTTGCCAGTGAGTTAACCAAGTGCATTATTTGAATACTGTAAATGCGCCTTGTTGGATACACTTCAGAAATACAGTGAAACTGTGTTAAGAAGTTTTTCACGGGACCACAAAAGAAAAACTTCTTAAGCAGGAAACTTCTTAAAAGGGGTAATGCCTGCAAACTTATTCTGTGCTTTGACATACATGTGAAACACACAGCCAACAGATTTCCTTGTTTGTGAACAACACCGAAATAGGCTGATATATAAGAGCTGCTAAAAGAAAGCCACAATATAAATACAGTATTAGATTATCATGACATGTATTTTTAGAGATAACGTAAAATACTGTAATTGAACATACTGTATTATAAAAATTCTTGATAAGAGAAAGGAACATATTATATAAAACCTTGCACAAGAGATAAAAGAAATACTAAGAACATTAAAACAGTAGATGGTGACCGTACGTTATGTAAATTCCATACTGCATTAGACATTAAACACATTTCCAAACACAAAAGTCTAGGCTCTTACTCGGAAAAGAAATTGTACAGGGTTGACTGTTTTTCAGTTTTTACTGCTTTCTTGAACTATAAACCGCCGAGCTGGATAGCTGCAGTCGCTTAAGTGCGGCCAATATTCAGTATTCGGGAGATAGTGGGTTCGAACCCCACTGTCGGCAGCCCTGAAGATGGTTTTCCGTGGTTTCCCATTTTCACACTAGGCAAATGCTGGGGCTGTACCTTAATTAAGGCCACGGCCGCTTCCTTCCCATTCCTAGCCCTTTCCTGTCCCATCGTCACCGTAAGACCTATCTGTGTCGGTGCGACGTAAAGCAACTTGCAAAAAAAAAAAAAACAACAAAAAAAAAACCAACTATAAACCTCCCACATTGCCTTCCACGTGGTCTGGGGCACATTGACTGAACCTTCCATAAACCACCTCAGTTTTCACAGCCCCCAACATCATCTTCAAGTTAACAGCAGCAGACGGGACATCGCCAACTTATTCTTAGAGATTCTTAGAACCTATTCATAGGCCTATATTGCCCCTGCATTCCTACTAGTTGTCACAGCCACGGGCGTAGTTTCTGGCTGTTTCGCAAGTACCGCATGGACAAGCTGATATTGAGTTTATTTTCCTGCTTTAATCCTCTTCATGCTAAAGGTAATGAAGAAAAGAAAAGCAGGTTTGAAGTTGCACAAATGAGTGCATGGGAAAGTATTGGGATACTACGTGCGAGTGGTAAAGGCGCAGTAGCAACACTAGCGCATCTAAACGTAAACAGTTTCTTTCCCCGCGAGAATTTTATTTCATGTTTCCTCATCCTTGTGCTATGTTCTAATAATGCGATGTAATAATTACGAGAGACACGATAATACAATGTTTAGCTCGTATAAAGGTAAAAATAAAAATTACTTTCAATTTTATGCCAACACGTGATATCGCGATGCCTCTGAGTGCGTGTGTCAGGCCCCCTCTCTCCAACACCCAGCTGGTTATCAACATTCATTTAACTTCGTAGACGATCGAGATCTTTCGGCCGGCTGTTTGGCGGTCTATGTATCAGTTGGCAAGTCGGCTGCATTCTCTTTGGTCAGCTGTTTCCTGCATAGAGTCGCGATGTTTCTTTGTTTTATAATATTTTATTCACCTAACTAATAATGGACACAGAAAATCTTATCAGTTTAGTTCAAAAACGTAATTTCCTCTACGACAAGACTCATAAGCATTATTGCAACAACAACGTAAGAGAGAATGTCTGGAAGGAAATAAGCAAGGAAATGAAAAACCAAACAGGTTAGAATATTCAATTTTGTGGTAGATTAGGCCTACACGGTACTTTATTTCGCAATTATTGTTGACCTTATTTCAAATCATATTATCATGTTGAGTCCATATACAGTACGGTATGTCAGTATCATAATTGAGATAGCTTGGAATGTACAGTATTTACCGTGAACAATTTTGTAAGTGGCATTCCCTATGGTTGTCGTTCATGCATTCCTAACACACAGTACGGTAATGCATAAGAAGCTGCTGTGTTGTGGACAAATACGTTTTTCGGTTTTTAATTAATGTTGATGCCTCCTCGATTAATGACTTCACCCTGTCGCGGCACGCAACTTACTGCATTAATGTTTTATCAAATCATCCAAACCGTGCTTTGTGTTTCCCGCATAGAATCCCATTCGATTCTATTCTGCTTGATGTAAACGGTGGAGTGGAAATTACGACTGATGGGTTCGATTTGATTCCACAGGGTGAGAGTGAGCATCTGGTGTTGGTGTTGTCATAGCATGATGTCATATGGCCTTGGCAAGCCTGGAGAGGCTCCATGACAGGCGCAAACGGTCTAACACAGGGTTTAACTTGCACGGGGACTGGAGGGTTCTAACCATGAGCTGCTTTGAGCGGACGTTTTCTATCTCAAGGGGCTCTAAAATTTTAACTGTTTAACCGGGAAATATATTTACAACAGAACACTTTAAGCGGGATAAATATATATATATCTTAATGAAACTGATCAAGGGACCAAGAATATCACACTTCTCAGGAGGGAAAACTTCTGATGCGGGAATTTCTTAACCAGAGTTTCAATGTAGGTGGGTTTCTTTCATGGCATTTGAAAGGTTTAAACTGTGAATCAATGTTAATTGCATGCAGTAACAAATCTTAGAATATTTTGTGATGCGGCAAGGGTTGGTATTTCTGAATTACGATTTGGCGGTTAATTTGAAATCACATAATTCGAAGTCAAATTTTTTTGTCCCTACGATTTCAAATTAACAAGGTTTTACTGTATCGCAAAGCTAACAAGTAAGTTCACAGGTGCGCCTGTTTCAAATGTTATTCACCACTGGTCGTGTTATTCTCCATGTAAAAAGAGATTGCATATGAGAAGTGTTTTAGATGTGGAATGTAACAAATTTATAAGTAATTTAGGAGAGGATTCTAGTAATGCAAGAGACAAAGAATCTTCTGATCTATAGCGAATCGAGCCTATTGCAAGTTCAGATTAAAGATATAACTGTCACGTAAAAAGCCTACTTGCTAATTTTCATGGCGAATACATTTTATAGCAATGATAACGCATTTTTATCACCACAAAAATGTTCAGGCAAAGTAGTTATATCCGTCATGTTCATATTTGCGTAAAGACAACTCGAGGAGTGTTATGAAATGTTTGTTTATGCCTACGTTACTCTTTTGCTGGAAGAAATTTTAGTTCATTTCATTTCTTTTTTCAAAATTATCCTTCCTAAAATTAGGGTGCAGCGATTATTCGCGTAAATACGTATATATACGATTTTTCGCGATTTTCATTGGCAGTTGCAGAGTGGGTCTTGGCCCACAAGTGGCCACGGCTCTGCCATCGCTCTATGCCTCTGTATTCGGGAGATGGGGAGGGGCTGATCCCTAATGTTGGCTGTCCTGAGAATGGTTTTTCGTGGTTTTCCATTCTCCTGCACTAATGCGAATGCCGGGACAGTTCCTAGTATAGGCCAAGGCCACCAACCCTCTCACCTTCTCCGAACATCTCTTTCCCTAATTAAAATCTCTTTGACCTGAGAGACGGCGTCACCATCTAGGAGGCCCGTCTCCCCCTTCAGGGGAGGAATGAAAACATTTAGTAGTAGTCCATGATTTTACACTAAGTTTTTAACATTCAAAGACCCATCATTATGTATGAATAAATAAATTCTCCACTTATCATTTGAAATGTTTCTTTTCTCTTCTGAGTATGTTTGTCTGCCGCACCTCCATCCCCATAAATCCCGCTCACCCGCAAGTTTGGGGGAACCACTTGACTAATAGCTCTATTTCTGACACATGCTTTTGTTTACAGCTACATTGGATTTGAGGTTGAACAGACTACAGATCAACATGAGAACCCAGTTTTGTCGGGAGACGAGCAGCTGAACAGAAATTTACACACCAATGTTCTGTGGACGTCTGGAAGTACACCTTCCCGAATAAGATCTTCACAGTCCTTAATACAGTGGTGCAGCTCGTTGACCGATACGGTGAGACTGGCCGCATCTCGGCACATGTCTTCAAGCCCATGAGCTTCGTCCACCAGAATTATCTCGCCCTTCAGGTCCAGGTCCATCTGAGAACACAATCGTCGAGATCAATCTTATCATTATGGATGAAAGAAAAGTGGTGAATGAAATGCTTCGTTATCAGTGGGAACAAACTTAAAAGGTGTTAAAAAATGCAGTGAAAATGATAAGATGTAAAGCAGCACATAAAGTCATTAAATAAGTTGATGTATTTGCATTTTTAATGTATCATAAAGCAAATATCACAGACTTAATACTTAATAACAATACTAATAATGGTAATGGATCTGTCCAAGAATTCTAGAAAAGTCGCTCTGCTACATCATCATCATCAATTAATTATTTTAGATTAAATACAACATGTCATAAAAACTGTTCCAAGAAACACATTTATGCAAATTGAAAATATTCAAAACATTTTAACACAATTCTGGATATCATACGATATATTGTACTGTAAGTTATAAACAAATAACACAGTAGAGTCTTGGTATATTGAGTCTTCATAGCTCGATATTCTCCTAAACCTGAGTTGAAACATTTGAATGAACAAAAATAATAAATCATCAGTTTTCAGTGTGCAAGTGCCTCTATCATCATCATCATCATCATCATCATCATCATCATCATCATCATCATCATCATCGTCGTCATCATCACCACCACCATTTAACCATCTCCAGCTTCCCGGGTCCAGTGCAAGAGCGCTCTTCACTTATATCTATGCAAATACACTTATTCTTCTTCTTATTCTTTACACAATTACACTCCTCTTCCTTGAAGGTCATCTTTTATTTGGGAGATCCATCATGTCCTACCCCTAGATTCACAATTGAGTATTTATTTATTTTCCATTATATTATCAAATTCTAGTATATTTGAAAATGCTTGAGAAAGATCACGAAAAAAGAATTGGAATTTCTTCACCTACAGATAGCCCTACAACTTATTCTCCTCAGTTGAAGCTATAGGTGACAGCAAGGAGGTTCTTGACACACCTATATCCCCCACTGCTCCACCTCCTCAGGTGCAAGAGCAAGGAAGAACGCATCATCAATATTACACCAGACACAAAACTGTGAAAGAATGACAGGAGTAACTGTTCCAAAGGAAAGCAGGCTTAATAACAACTGACAACTAGGAATTAGTTATATTTACATCTGCATTAATAATAAGAGCCACACTGTGATATCTGGATTTCTTCATTTTGACAATTACTAATAAAGTTTATAATTTATAATTTATAAATTGACCTTTTTTCATGAATTATTAAGAAAAGAATATTCATTAGGATATATTCTCTATGGAATATTGTACAAGTGTTTCCTTGACGACTGCTTTCAATTGTAGAAATAATTTATATATTTTCTCTTGAGTTATTTGTTTGTTTTAATGTTGTCAATCTTATGTTAATTTTAAGGACATTTCCTCCAAAGCATTACTTTGTCAATTTATATATTTTTCATCTAAACAGTGTTATGTGGCTGAAGATGTTGATAATATATGAAACATGTACCACTTTTAACCATTAAATTGCCTTAAGCAATCATTGTATCGACTAGGTGGAAAATAAATGAATACTTAATTGTGAATCTATTGAAGTGCGATATGGACCATGAAGCTGATTTTATGTAATCCTACCCCTAGGTCACTTTCCCTCCAGATCTTTGTCAAACCATTTTCGTGCTACCCTGTTCAGATCCATCCTCTTCAAGTGACCTAACCATCTCAACCTTGATGATGCTAGAATTTCGTTGTGGATGTCTTTGCGAACCTTTTCATTCTGGACCTTATCTCATATCATTTTGTGTAGCACTGACCTCAGGAACTTCAATTCCACAGTCTGGAGTCTGCTGTTATCCCTTTTGTTGATGGTGTAAGTTTCCAGACCATATGTTGTTATTGGTACCAAGTAGACCTGATACAAAGCTCTCCGAATCATATTGGTGATTTCATCTGAGCAACGGTCATCTCGAGTTACAATGCTGCCAAGGTATTGGAACTGATCAACTTCTGCTACATTCTTTCCATCCAGCATAATATTCATACTACTACTTTGCCTACTAACCTTCATGGCTACCGTCTTTGTAGGGCTAATTTTTAGGCCAAACTGCTTAAATTGGTTGTTCCAGGCATCTACCGTAGTTCCTGCTGTACTTCATCCTCTGTGCAACCCCA
Organism: Anabrus simplex; assembly: GCF_040414725.1. Classification (NCBI taxonomy): domain Eukaryota; kingdom Metazoa; phylum Arthropoda; class Insecta; order Orthoptera; family Tettigoniidae; genus Anabrus; species Anabrus simplex. The sequence continues at coordinate 146,685,439 of NC_090279.1, read as the reverse complement.
AATCACCACATTGTCTGCAAAAGCCAACACCTTGAAATCAGTTCCAACACATTGTTGTTTCACCCTCTTTATGATTTCGTCCATTACAGAGATGAATAGCAGTGGTGACAATGCACTGCCTTGTTGCACTCCCTTAGAAGAAACAAACCAACCTGAATATCCGCTCCCTACCTGGACATAGTTGAGTATTGTGTTGTATAGTTTGAGCACATGGTTCTGGTTCCATCCGTTTGTTCGAGCAGTTAATGTATTGTTTTTATTCATTATGAGTGTTGACAAAGTACAAAACACGCAAGGAAATTTGTTGCCTTGAAAATGAAATTTGAGGCATTAAGAAAAGAGGTGACGATTTTTGTTTTAGTGGAAGTACAACTAGGTAATCATCCACTCTGCACTCTTGTATTATTATGCCGGTATTAACAAATTTTTCGTCTCTGAAAACAATGTGTTTATTTTCATTTTGGAATTTCTTCACTTACTGTAAATACCTGTGACGCCAAAACACATTATCGCCTCTTTCAATCAGCACGACTTTGTTTCCCTCTGTTCATAAGTAAAATCAATTTATTTAAGTAGAATGTGGAGTGTTGACCTTTTAAAGTCTGGGAGATTCGGATTTCTATTGGCAGCCTACTGAGAAGAATTTAGTGTTGGTGGTCGGTTATATTAATGATAGACTGGACACAGGATGATGTCGGAAGAATTCATCAGCTCCTTCGCAGAAAAATATGGACAAAAGCTTCACTTCTTTCCGAACTGTACAAGATACTGGATGTCTACGACCGGTCCAACTCCCGAGGAGCTCCGCGTATCATAGGTGATGGAGCACTGCTTCAGACTGATATGATTGAAACATCCGCTGGCCTGAAGAGACTGGAGCTCTACGTCATGTACAACAATGTGTGGGCTGTTCCATCCAATGTGCAGATTGTTGTGTATTAAGAGAGTTATTTCACACACACAAAACAAAATTTTATTAAAGGAGAATTGCAATGAAACAGTATTGTGAAATATGTGGCACTTGCACATTAAACTCAAAGTCCAGCTTCAGCAAAAATATTTTCACAGAACGGACGGTTTTGTTACATAAACAGATTACTACAACACTTGAGATATATACAATATTTACACGTTGCCAGTACAGAAACTAAATGAAGACTCGCTGAGGGAGAAATGTTGCATAGCAAATGACTTACAAAGTTGAAGTGATCATTTAAGAGCTGAAGATTTGAGAATGTAAAGTTTAGAAAGATGTCAGCGAGTCTAGAGGTAGAAACCTCACGAGCTAGCATCAGTCCACCTGTTCAGTAAGATGCTCATACAGAGCATCCTCTCCGCTTCTGAAGTAAGGTTGTAGCTATCCGTTGGACGACTGACTGACTTCTCTCCTGCCCCACTCGCTTATATAGGGTCTTGAGTGGTGATATGGAGTGTCAGCTGATTGCCTGGCCTGCTCAGCTGGTCAGAACTGGATACAAGCCGTGCTGTGCACGGGATTCGAATATCGGCACCACAACACAGATACTGCTGTCAGATAAATGACAAAATCTTGTTGGTTAATGAGAATGCATGAATTAGGTATAATGAATGTCCAGGATCATGTACTATCCACTCATGACCATTATATGACAGCGAAAATACAGTTTTAAAGAATTGGGAGTCATCAATTCTGAGGGACTTCATTAAATGTAAAAGCCCATAAGAGCCCGTAGTACACCCTTAACTCTAGACGGACAATACAACACAAACATAGAGTAACTTACACTTTTGCGGATGAGAGGATCGATGATGTAGTTGACTGGACACAGGATGATGTCGGAAGAGTCCATCAGCTCCCTGGCAGCAAAGTACGGACAGAACCTTCGCTTCTTTCCGAACTGTACGAGAGACTGGACATCTACGACCGGTCCAACTCCTGAGGAGCTCAGCGTGTCATAGGTGATGGAGCACTGCTTCAGACTGATGTGATAGAAACATCCGCTGCCCTGAAGAGACATAATGAGGTAGGTTAGTAGTTATCAAACATAAAGTTCGGCCTCCGGATCCCAAGATAGCGGGTTCAAACCCGGCAGAGGTAGTCGGATTTTTGAAGGGCAGAAAAAAGTAGCTGAGGCCATACGATTATCTATCTATCTACAGCTGGCGGTAATAAATATTTAATCTAACCACGGTTTTTTAATTTTTTATGTACAATTCTTGATATATACACTTAAATCAGTGCATTTAATATAAATGTATATATTAAATAAATCCTTTACGACAGACTATCACTGACTCCCTTTAATTGTGTGTTGGAGAAGATTATCCGTGAATGGGAAAAAGAACTTAACAAGAAAGGTTTACCGACCAAGGGGACATTGGAGGTTCAAAGAATGGTGTCAAGATCAACTGTCTAGCTTTTGCTGATGATTTAGCGATCCTTTCTAGAAACACAGATACAACTGTAGAACAGATCAATCTTTTGAAACTACAAGCTGAAAAGGCTGGAGTTAGGAATTCCTTTGAAAAAAAAAAAAAAAAAACCCACGTACTTGATTAATATCCCCACAGCTTCCCAACAACTAAAGACAAGGTATGGTAAGATTGAAAGAGTTAACAGCTTCAAATATCTTGGTGAGTTTGGGCAGATGGGATCTAATGATAGAGAAGTTAACAACAATAGGGGAGATAGGATGGTCGCAGCGTTTCGCAGAACACACAAGACCTGTACACAAAAAAGGCAATTTCAATGCAAGCTAAACTCAGATATTACAACACGGTGATTAAACTCGAATTTCTCTATGGAAGTGAATGCCTCTGAATTACTGGAAAGGCTGGTCTGAGAGAAGCTAAGAAGTTTGAGAGAAAGATCCTTCGAAAGATAATGGGCCCAAAGATCGTGGCTGGACAACACAGGTTGGGAGGATGAGAGGAAATTTATCAGAAAACCGAGCGACTGATGGAATCCATCAAGGATCAACAACTCAGTTCTACGGCCACCTGTTTAGAATGGAAGACAAGCGATTAACTAAGAACATTTTTACCATACTTGAGCAGGAAAACACAGAGTGAAATAATGAAGAACTATTGCAAAGCAAGAAAGAAAGCAGGAAACAAACAGACATGAATGCGGTGGGTTATTTTACGTGGTCATAAGATGGCGAGAATCAAGAAACGAAGAGCAGGCAAAAAAAAAAAAAAATTCCTTGTCCTGGTCAGGAATTATTGAACCCAGGGCCTCTGAGTGAGAGGCAGGCACACTACCCCTAGACCAGGGATGGCAAACCTTTACTGACTAGCGTGTCAATTAAGATCTTTTTACTGTCTAGTATGCCACCGGTTATTTTCCTTTAAAGCCATCCTGAAACCTCTCATTTCACTTCATTTAGAAAATATAAATCCATTCAACTGAAAGTTTCATGATTTTACTTTGCAAACATCACTGAAAATTGCATTTTAAAAACAGGTAACTTTTAAGGGAAAAAAAAATGGTCATAGACTTAACTGAAGTACACTTTATCATCATCATCATCATCATCATCATCATCATCATCATCATCATCATCATCAAAGCATAATGTTAAATTATGCTAAGTTGTCTGACGTGTCACAAAAGTCGTGTTTGCTTGTCACTTAGTGGCATGTGTGTCATAGGTTCGTCATCCTTGTCCTAGACTATGGGGCCGGCATCCAAAGACATGGAGCCTTTCAGTTCATTTGTAGACAAAATGAAGTTATTTAGAGGAAGTGGACAACTCTACAGCATTAACAAACCAAAAAAACAAAAAAAACACCCTTAACTGTGTCCCCACTTACTGTTTTAGGATCGTGCAGCTCATGACATAGCTCAGTCTTGCTCTGTCTGCGACGCTCGGTTGGTCTGATACACGACTGCTCTCGACTGGACAAGATGATCGTCCTAAAAACATCAGACAAGAGAGACTTTATCATTCAAAACCATTTTTATGAGGTCAGAAAAGTATTTTAAAGTGTTACACTAATCAATGTTGTGTTTTCACTTTCCTTTAAGGCTAACTAGCTGATGTACCCGTGCTTTGCTACGGGATTCTCAGAAAGACTATCTTTGTGGTTTTCCTACCTGAAGTCATCAGAAGGAATGTAGTGATTAAAAGCAATGTGATATAAAATACGCATGGGGCCGATGACCTTCGATGTTAGGCCCCTAAAACAACAAGCATCATCATCATCATAAAATACGCGATCAAATTAATAAACCAAACATTTTCTCACTTTTAACGCACAGTACTACGGTTTTACATGTAACAAATTTATGTAAATCATCCAAGACGATTTTGTATTGATTAGGTGGTCTAATAAATAACTTATTGTTATTATTTCAATCAGTACTACGGTGCCGATCTAACAGTCCAAATTTCCAGTGCTGCAATGACCAGACCGCAGACAACCATGAACACTTCTCTGCCATTATTCCGTTAAATATGCACACTGCTCATTCCAATCAGTGCCTCAGAGTAGGAATTGAATAGGTCGAATGCTATGATGAACCAGTGTGTTATGTATCAGTAGTATCAGAAACTTCTCTGCCATTATTCCGTTAAATATGCACACTGCTCATTCCAATCAGTGCCTCAGAGTAGGAATTGAATAGGTCGAATGCTATGATGAACCAGTGTGTTATGTATCAGTAGTATCAGAAACTTATCTAACTCCCCAGCTACTGCCCGCCAATTTTCAGGCGGCTGTTATACTCGGTACGACCAGGTGAGTTGGCTGTGTGGTTAGGGGTGCATAGCTGTGAGCTTGGATCCGGGAGGTAGTGGGTTTGAACTCCACTGTCGACAGCCCTGAAGATGGTTTTCCGTAGTCTCAAACTTTCACACCAAATGCTCGGGCTGTAACATAATTAACGTAGGGGCTGCTTCCTTCCCACTCCTAGTCCTTTAGTATCCCATCGTCGCCATGAGTCCTATCTGTGTCGGTGCAACGAAGAGCAAATTAAAAAAAAAACTCGGTATACAGCAGTAATCCCATCTATCGGAGATGAATTGCAACAGAGACACAAAGCAAATCACAACAAACAATGGTCAATGTAATGTTATTGTTGATCAATGTTATGAGCTTTCTGTATTGTAGGCCTTCACATTCAGTTTTTTTTTTTTTTTTTTTCCCAACTCTGCAAGATAAGGCCGTCATATAAAATTAATTATAGCGAAGACTGTAGTTCCTTATTCCCCGACTTTACATACCGATTTTCTTTAAATTATGTTTACCCATTTTCTCGTGACGGCGCTGATATGATCTTAGCAACAAAAATCCATATTCATTAATGTCTCCGTTATCATAGCCGGTACGGTTAAAATGTATAAGACATAAATGATCAGAAATTTAATACTATGTAACTTTATTTATATGGTAATTGTCAATAAGACCACTAATAACACAAATATTCGAGAATTAAATTTTGGGCCTTCCCCTAAACTACCATTTTGCTCAGCGTGCATAAAGTTATTTATGGCCTAGATTGTAGTGACTTATTTCCTGACTTTGCATACCGATTTTATTTACGATGGGACAACTAATAACAAATATTTGAGAATTAAATTTTAGGTCTTCTCCTAAACTACCATTTCTCTCACTGTGAATAAGATTATTATGGCGTAGATTGTAGCGACTTATTCGCCGACTTTGCATACCTATTTTAATTAAGATAGGACCACTAATAACATAAATATTTGCAAATAAAATTTTAGGCCTTCCCCTAAACTACAATTTCTTTAAGAGTGAATATGATTATTTATAGTTTATATTGTAGCGACTTATTTTAGAACTTTTACACACCGGTTTTCATTAAGATAGGACCACTAATAACAAATATTTGAGAATTAAATTTTAGGCCTTCTCCTAAACTACCACTTCTCTCGGCCTAGATTGTAGCGACTTATTCCCGGACTTTACATACCGATTTTCATTAAATTCTCTTCAGCCGTTTTCTCATGATGTGTGTACATACATACATACATACATGCATGCATGCAGACAGACAGACAGACAGACAGACAGACAGACAGACAGACAGACAGACAGACAGACAGACAGACAGACAGACAGACAGACAGACATTACGGAAAATTAAAAAATGCATTTCCTTATTACTATGGACATGACTGATACAGAAATACCATCCTTTTTAAAATTTTGAGCAATGTACAGACAAAACTCTTATTTTATATGTATAGATTTACACCAGGAAAATTCAGAGGAGTCAAGTGGCAAGCTTCCCTGTGTAAACAGAAGAGGATAGTCAAGTTCTTAACTTTCATTTAAGCGGAAGGCAAGCCAACAAGCCGTCTACTTTTGTGCCCACTTTCCTGTCAAATGATAAACTTGACTCTTCTACTACTCTCCATGTGTGAGCTCCTGCTTGCCCTTCATGTAACTTGACTATACCATGTGGTTTCAAGCTACGTTATTAAGTTCATAAAAATGTACGAGAAATATGAAATTTTATGGAATGTACGGCCCAATGTCAATGCAAATAAAATCAGGTGGGAATTTATGTTTGAGAGGCTTGTCCTTGAAGTGAAAAGACCATGACTTCATTGACGTTGAAATTGTGTGCAAGGAAAAGGGTTATTATTGTTATTATGTCCGACTCGTTGGCTGAATGGTCAGCGTACTGGCCTTCGGTTCAGAGGGTCCCGGGTTTGATTCCCGGCCGGGTCGGGGATTTTAACCTTCATTGGTTAATTCCAATGGCCCGGGGGCTGGGTGTTTCTGCTGTCCCCAACATCCCTGCAACTCACACACCATTCATAACACTATCCTCCACCACAATAACACGCAGTTACCTACACATGGCAGATGCCACACACCCTCATCGCAGGGTCTGCCTTACAAGGGCTGCACTCAGCTAGAAATGACCATACGACATTCTTTATTATTGTTATTATTATTATTATTATTATTATTATTATTATTATTATTATAATTATTATTATTAAAGCGTAATGTTAAATTATGCTATGTTGTCTGATGTGCCACAGAAGTCTTGTTCGCTTGTCACTTAGTGGCACGTGTCATAGGTTTGCCATCCCTACCCTAGACCATGGGGCCGGCATCCAATGGAATGGAATTTTGAAACCATTCGAGGGCAAGAGCCATCAAACAATCAGTTTCTGTAGGAAAGGGGATTCTTGACAGGTGTTCGATGTTCCGGGCATGTCTCGTACGTGAATCCATTCCCTAATCCAAATTTTCCTCTTCCTTATCTTTCTTTCAATACAATTTTTTACTGCTTGGAGAATAATAATAATAATAACAACAACAACAACAACAACAACAACAACAACAACAACAACAACAACAACAACAACAACAACAACAATAATAATAATAATAATAATAATAATAATAATAATAATAATAATAATAATAATAATAATAATAATATTCTTTTTAAAATTTGTTTAGCATAACATGAAATGAATTTCATTTTGGTCTGTATTGATGATTTATATATATTACAGGGTATTTCAAAAAGAATATACATATTTCAAACGCATATATTTATTAAACTGTGAATATGAATATGAAACTTTACACACATATTTACGAACCTCTGAAGTTCAGATTACTCCAACAATGACACGAACAATATCACATCGATACCCAAATTCCTCCCATACTCGGGCAAGCATGTCCTTCGTCAAATCCGGTGACCGTGGAGCCCAGCTAAGACATGCTAAGTCGCCAGCTCCTTGACGACCAATCCAACGGTTCGGAAACAATCAGTTTTGTAACACAGCGAGATACTGCTGACCGTTAACCGTGTTTCCATCAAAGAAGAATGGGCCGTAAACAGATGATCGGGATATCGCACAAAACACATTGACTTTGGGCGAATCTCATACATGTTCAATGACTGCATGTGGGTTCTGCAGGCCCCAAATTCGAACATTGTGTTAGTTCACCTGACCACTAACATGGAAAGTCGCTTCATAAATGAACATGATGCGCTGTGCGAAAGTGTTATCACTGTCAATTGCATCACAAATCTCGTTACAAAATGCCACACGTTTGCGTTTGTCATCAGGACGCAGAGCTTGTAACAGCTGTAACTTGTACAGTTTTATAACCAACCGACGTCTCAAAACATTCCAAATTGTTGTTGTAGGCAGTTGTAAGTCCCGACTGGCACGAGTTGGTTTTGAAGGACTACATTAGAAAGCAGTTTCAATTTGTGCAACATTTTCTTCAGGAACACGATGGTGGCCAGGACTCTTTCCTTTACATACATATCCTGTAACTACAAACTGTCAATACCATCTGCGAATGTTCCACCCATTCAGAGGATCAATTCAGTACCTCAACCTGAAACATCTTTGCACTATAATCACGGAATTGCGCTTTGCAAACTCGAGAACACAAAATGATTTCTGCCATTTTAAACATATGATGGTTACCAAGCAAAACAGAAGACAACTGACATCTAGCAGTTATTAATATAAACTAGACTATGTATTTGTTTCTCCAATAGCCGAGCCGAGGTGCAGCGATCGATAGTTTGGACAAAATAATACTTTGTAATACCTATATTTTTTTTGAAACACCCTGTATTTATCATTATTATAATGTACTATCTTATATTATGGCTACCAAACCCAAACCCCATGGCGCAACTGCCCCTGTTTGCTCTGCAACTGTTTGTTCCAACAGACAGGTCTAATGGCGATGATAGAATAGGAAAGCGCTAGGAGTGCGAAGGACGCAACTGTGGCCTTAATTACGGTAAAGCCCCAGCATTTGCCTGGTGTGAAAACAGGAAACCACAGATAACTATCTTCAGGGCTGCAAAGAGTGGGGTTCGAACCCACTATCTCCCGAATGCTAGCTGCTAACCATGTGACCCAAACCACGTGGCCACTTGCTTGGTACATACAAAAATAAGACTGGACAGACTTTTTTCTTTTTTAAACAATTGGCTTTATATTGCTCCAACACAGATAAGTCTTATGGTGACGATGGGATAGGAAATGTTTAGGAATGGGAAGGAAGCGACCGTGGCCATAATTAAGGTACAGCATTTGCCTGGAGTGAAAATGGGAAACCATGGAAAACCATCTTCAGAGCTACCAACGGTGAGATTCGAATCCACTATAACCTGAATAGAAGCTCACAGCTGTGTGCCCCTAACCGCACGGCCGACTTGCTCGGTACTGGTTAGCCTACACAGGCTATCCAGCAGATTGGGGTTACTCACTAAACAGCTACTTCAAAACCTTCAAAAAACACTAGCCCCCTTCCCCCTCTCCCTACACTCTTTAAGTTTTGCTGAGTTACAAAAATAGCATATCAACATGAAAATTCAGGATATGTTTTTAGCTCAAAGGTTATAAGTACTCAAAATATATTTCAAGGTGAACTTATCTGAACCCCACAAGGACCAAGAGAGGGGCCTCGGAGGCCCACAGTCAGAATAAACTATTTCTTGTAATGAGACATACTGTACTCTTTGCAATGGCTGTAAAGAAATTATATTGTTATTTGAATCATAAGTTAACTACTATAATAAACTAAAGCACTTTGAAGTTTTTGTCTAACCTTAAGATAGTAACTGAAACCGCTATGGGCCTGAGAGGCCCTCTATCGGTCAAAATGAAGACCAATTTGTCATCTTATAAATATAATTGATGTCCGACTCGTTGGCTGAATGGTCAGCGTCCTGGCCTTCAGTTCAGAGGGTCCCGGGTTCGATTCCCGGCCGGGTCGGGGATTTTAACCTTCATTGGTTAATTCCAATGGCTCGGGGGCTGGGTGTTTGTGCTGTCCCCAACATCCCTGCAACTCACACACCACACATAACACTATCCTCCACCACAATAACATGCAGTTACCTACACATGGCAGATGCCGCCCACCCTCATCGGAGGGTCTGCCTTACAAGGGCTGCACTCGGCTAGAAATAGCCACACAAAATTATTATTATAATATAACTGATTTTTTTTTTTTTTTTTTTTTTTTTTTTTTTTTTTTTTTTGCTAGTTGCTTTACGTTGCACCGACATAGATACATCTTATGGCGACAATGGGACAGGAAAGGGCTAGGAGTGGGAAGGAAGTGGCTGTGGCCTTAATTAAGGTACAGCCCCAGCATTTGCCTGGTGTGAAAATGGGAAACCACTGAAAACCATTTTCAGGGCTGCCGGGAGTGGGGTTTGAATCTGCTATCTCCCGAATACTGGATACTGGCCACACTTAAGCGACTGCAGCTATTGAGCTCGGTATAATTCATTTTCACATCAGCCTTGCCCAGGTAGGTTTCAAAATAGCACGAAAAATGACAACAGTGGTACTAAAATCAAGAATGACAACCAAATTATGGAAGCAGCAAGACTGGTTGTTAGATTAGCAATTAGCGTGTGCTTGTAAAGTTACAGATAAAATAGTCTGTTTACATATTGTTTTTTAGGAGTGAGTCAAAATGAGTCAAAATAAATTTAGTGTTGAAGAAATACACAGAATGTTGGAAGACAATGTGGAGCAAAATATTTTTGATTCTTCAGATGAAGAAATTTGTGTCTGATTTGAGTTTGTGACTAATGTCTGGATGAATTTAATTTTGGGGTCAAGGATTGGAGAGCATGCTCGTGCATGTAGCGAGGAATCGATACAGAAGATGATCGATCACATTCAACATAAACACTGGAGTCAAGTGAATGAACAAGCACAAATTTACTTACAATAACGGATGAATCAGTCAAAGGGTTCTTATTGTAACTGAAAGATATTGCAGAGATTAATATAGGAATAATTTCTGAAGGGTTTATCAATATTATTACTACAACTGGGTACTCTTCTACTGGTACTACAGCGGCCAAGGTCGGAATGTACGTGAGCTGACATCTCACTTTAGCACTAAGCGCCCATGCTCTAAATTTGTCTTCTACCTTGAATCATCCTTAGAAAGCACGCGGCGTCTTTTTCATGGGTTTTTACTGTACTATCACCATAACGAATAGAAATAGATACTTGGGAATTTTAACATTTCCTTACGGAAAGAGGAAGGTCCAAGGAGTCTACCCAAATAGCTTTCAAAGTCAGATGGTGCAATAATGAGAGGCATGGTCATCTACCATTTTATGGTGAAATCAGAGCCTGGAGTACACAGTGAAATGAACAGAACTCGGGTCCATGACGTGGTAGCACATACCACTAATAATATTTGTTAGAAACCTTCACACAATCAATTAATCTGCTCAAGCTTATTTGTCTACTAATGTCATTCCACGCCATCTCTCCACTGACAGCTCTAAACGTACCACCTATCTCCTTTCCTTACTTCCTTACTTCCAAGCCTTCCCAGCCCAAAATTTGCAACATTTTTGTAAAACTACTCTTCCGTCAGAAATCACCCAGAACAAATTGTGTTGCTTTCCATTGGATCTTTTCCAGTCCTCATATCAAACAGTTCTAGTGTGGGTCCCATACACTGGAGGTCTACTACTACGTGAGGTCTTACCAAAGACTTATACATCCTCTCCTCTATATCCTTACTCATCATCACTATCATCATCATCATTTCCCTTTCTCAAGCTGACACCGTGTTGGAGCATATATGGTTCACTTCATCTTATCTCTCCATCCAACGCTGTGTTTCAGTCCAGGTTCTGTTGTTCTATGCTGTTCTTCACAGAGTCCATTCATCATAATCTTGATCTTCCCCATCCTCTCTTCCTTGTCATCTGTCTTCCCAGTGCTTATTTTGGCAGCCTTTTCTTGAAATGTCCAAACCATCTCAATCTGTTCTGTTCCAGTTTGTTACTTAGTTTTTACACATTTAGCTCTTTTTGTATGTCTTCATTTCTCACTCTATCCCTCCTTGTCCTTTGTACCAGAGTCCTCAAGAATTTAATTTCAGCTGGCTATAATCTACTCTCATCTCTCTGAGCCATTACAACCCCAAAATAGCTTCATAACTGTGTGAAGAGATCTGTAACCTTTCTTAAGAACCTCGTTATTATGATTACCCAAATGAAGATCAATGATTATGTATATGTAAAATTGTGTAATACGAACTTTGTGTGAAAATTTCCAAAGTAATTCAGTATCTCGATTTAAGGAACAAGCTTCCAAACACAGAACAACAAGAAAGAACTAGTCCAAAGGAATGAAAAGTGGTGAGTAAGAAATGGTGATGAGAAAACTAAAGTCCCTGAGCTCTGCAGCCACAACCGAGTATGCCGAGCTGAGTGGCTCAGACGGTTGAGGTGCTAGCTTTCTGACCCCAACTTGGCAAGTTACATCCTGGCTCAATCTGGTGGTATTTGAAGGTGCTCAAATACGTCAATACGTCAGCCTCATGTCGGTAGATTTACTGCCATGTAAAAGATCTCCTGCGGGACTAAATTCTGGCACCTCAGTGTCTCCGAAAACCGTAAAAGTAGTTAGTGGGACGTAAAGCCATTAATATTAATATTATCAACCCAGTATGGGTACAGCTCACATCTACCCAAGAAAGGTAGAATTACTGGAAATGCTCAAGAAGATGTAATCACATCAATGAAGATCAGAAACTGTGCGATTTGACATAATTTGCAAAACGAGAGCACAAGCAAAGAGAATCTTTCTAACATAAATGTTGTGCATTCACTAATTTCTAAAACTTTGGCAAAGTATTCTACATCCAAACAACCTGTGGCCGTGGCGCCTGCACATTTTTTACCTTGCATCGTGGTACGGTGTCTTTCTGATCTCCCTTGCAACCTGCTCCAGCTGTATATGCGTCCGTGTGGCGTAGTAGATCCTAGGGACTCTGCAAGAAAGAGAATTTTATAATATAAGACCTTTATCACCAAAGTAGTGTTAGCATTTTAATGTTTATAATAATAATAATTCACAATTATGAACTCAAACAGACCAACTCACAAAATCCAGACATTTTTAACCCTGCAGTGGTCGCAATTCTATGTCGTAGAAGGCCGCGTGGCATCTGAGAGATGCCATTTTATATCTGAGGCAATTCTGCTATCCTAGATTTTGAATGAGGATTTACATTAATTTCAGGACATTTTGAAAGAATGAATTAAAATGAATAAATCTAATTTATTGATATAAAAGGAACTAACGTGGACATTAACCCCTTGAAGGGCACGGTAAGTGCCGCTGTGGTTACGGCGCAATATATTGCGTGTCGGAATTTGAAGTGATATATCTTCGTAACTGTATGTCTTCGTGACTGTATGTCTTTGGACAACGATTGAAAAACGGATAGCTCCCGACATCTGTTGGCTAATTTCTGAAGTCGTTAGGTTATTGTTATCACCACGGGGAGCGCTGAAAATGATTTGTTTTTAAGCGGATGTCTTCAGCTTTAGTGAGTCAATCACGAACAGTTGAAAATGGCAGCACCAAGTCGAACTGACTTGCTTACAAGTGACGATACAGTTCCTGAAATTATTATGAATGATGAAAGTGATTGTTCAGTATTTGAAGACAGTGATGAAGACGATGTAGGAGGTATATCTGGAAATAATTCAAGTGGTGAAGACTTAAATGAAAGTGAGGATGAGGTCTTACAGCTGCCACATCCGAAGCGAACGAAGGTAAATAAAGCGCCCTAGTAATCACAGAGTTTGGGAAGACGAGACTATAACTAATCAATTCACACCAACCACTTTTAACTTTGATGACAGGAATTCAGGATGTTTCACTGACAAAACATTCTTCAGAAAATGACATTGTGTAAGGAGTGCAACAAAACTCTTTGCCCTGTACCTTGTTTTGAGAATTATCATACCAAAAAACCATTACTAAAAATGATGTTTCACAATTTTTGTGCCTAAACTAGTTTGTTGATGGTTTTTTGTGGTTTCCCATTTTCACACCAGGCAAATGCTAGGTCTGTACCTTAATCAAGGCCACGGCCACTTCCTTCCCATTCCTAGGCCTTTTCTGTTCCATCGTCGCTATAAGACCTGTCTGTGTCGGTGTGACGTAAAGCAACTAGCAAAAAAATGTGTTTGATGTCTTGTTAACATACTGTGTTAAATTAATTCGTTTCATTAAAATATAATGCCTCTTGAGGGTTGTTTTACAAACATGTGTAAAAACCTAAATTTTGGGGTGTGCAGTGGGCTAAGAAACCTGACTCTCAAAGAGTAAAGCAATACAGTAGGAACCTACAACGTTTCTCTGACGTAACCAAGATGCACAGCTCTACACTCATCTTATTGCTAGGCCAAATGGCCTTGCAGCACATAAGCACAGTATGCCAATTAGGAACTTTATTTCACATATCGAACCTCTTCAATTTTCCCGTTTGTGGACTCCTCTATACAAGATAGCATTGTACACCAGGTAAATGCGTGACGATATTTGGTTAGGTTACCGGGTTTGAACATTTCTGGGAGGATCTGGTTTACGCTGCTTAGTACCTTCATTTCGCTCTAGGAAATAATCAATGTCATTTCCTCCTGCTTCATCACTACTGTCTGAGTCTTGTCCAGTGTCTACACTTCTTCTGATTTCAAAAACATCTCCCCCTTCATCACTGAACAGTTCACATTCTTCTTTATCATCGTCATCATAATCATCCTCAAGCAAACTCTGTTGTCAAGGTGATCAAAGTTATATCTCTCCTTTCCATGCATTTTCTGCCCTAAAAATATGGGAAATTTATGTTTTAGCAAGAAACTATGCAATCTGATACATTTTGGTGAATAACAGCTGCAATAAAATGGAAGATAATAAATACTTGAAAACAGGAACTTACTTTGTAGCGGTGAAGTTCGTGTAGTGCCGTTGACACTGGTGTAAAAATGGCTACCCAACATACGAGTTGCACTGACAATGGCATGCTGATCCTTTACTATGTTATTTTTTATTAGTTACTTGAAAGGTAGATGGCATCTCCGGTCAGTTACCTTGGTAGTTTCCTTGCAATGACAGAAATAAACCAGTGTGGTGTCTCTCAGACATCCCATGATCACTCCAGGGTTAAAGAACGAGGCTACCTGGCCGACTTGGTATAAAAAGACAGAAAAATGTTTAAAAGAACTAGGATCACAGAATCTACATGACTGAAATGAAATTAGAAAGATCACTCACACGGAGAGTTTCAAGGAAGACACACAAACATATGTGATCAATGCAATGAAAACGCACTCACTTCTTGCACATGAAGGAATATTGGCCTAAGAGACAGGCTAGAAAGTGTTGTTTCCGTGTGGTCCTAAGTTACCCATTCATGAAGAAAAAGAATCCAAAGTTAGGTCCAAACTTGGAACATGAAATTTTAAAGAAATTTAAAAAGTCTACTGGGTACTCCATGTCCTATAATGTTGGTATATACAATGAGTTTCTCTCATCAATTAGCCAGCAGGTGCGCCCAACTTATCTGCCACCTGTTGAGTCATCACTTCCTGTTACACAGTGCAGCGACAGCATGGGAATACCTGCCCTCTGCCAAAGGTTGGTTTGCAGCAGTAGAAGCAAAGGTAGTCATCACCCCTACATTTCTGTTTCGAGCAAGTTGTTTCAAGCCTAGCTGAGTAGTTCAGACGGTAGAGCGCAGTGCTTCTGAGCCCAACTTGGCAGGTTTAATCCTGGCTCAATCCCGTGGTATTTGAAGGTGCTCAAATATGTCAGATTCATGTTGGTACATTTACTGGAACATAAAACAACTCCTACAGGTAGTAGGTAGGGACCCTTTTCAGAGGCAGCCCTACCTAGGAGCACACTGACCAGGTGTGTAGCATCGGGTAATGGTCCCAGCTCAAGGTAGGGTGGAGATGGTGGAAGAGGCAGTCCTGGAGTCAGGGATAAATTCGAGTACCATCTAAAGTGGCCAATGGTTTCAGGTAGATGAGGCTCTTTAGGAGGGCTGATAATCCCTGCACTCCATGTTGGGAACTGCTGCAAAAGGCATCTGTTTCCCCAGGTAAGGGGTGGCCTGAAAAAATCCTGGCAGCAGGTATAAAATGCCTCAGAGTACGGCAAGCGCATAGTACTAATAGTATATCAAATGATTGAGAGTGAGTCTAGACCTCAGAAATAGTTAGCGTCCCCCAAAGGCGACGCGCAGTTCCTGGTGTTCTCGTTTTGCAGGAACAGTGAAAAATAGAAAACTGGAGGTCAGTAGCATAGCCAGGATTGACCAATGGGGGCTGGGGGTTATAGTTACAGAATGATGATAGAACATAATGAAGGTGCTTGTGCGTGTGTGCATGCGTGTCATTGTAAGAACACTGATACACTAATTGCAGTGCTGTTACACTACAAAATCTTACATTTAAATACAGAACAAGACCAATATGATCAAAGTCAACAGATTTACAGTGAATGGTATGCTCAGATTTCAATCCAAAATCCACCTTTTGAGACTTCTTAGAAAATAGATTCAACAGATCTGTTGGTTTTACAACTGTGTTTCAGTGAATGTTCAGTCGACTTTCACTTATTTACTGTCAGTTTTTGTTTATTTTCTTTTGTAAAATATCCATGTGGGGGTTCTAACCCCCTCCCCCCACTGGCTACATACCTGCGGGGTCCTTGATTCACAACCCGGCCCAGAAGACTGGAAACGGGGGAAAAAGGATAAGAAGAAGAACTCCTGTGGGATAAAGTTCTGGAACCTCGGAGTCTCTGAAAATTGTAAAAGTAGTTAGTGGGACGTAAAACCAATAAAATTTAAAAACAAGTTGTTTCATGTCTTAATACTTCGTCCAGTCAACATCTTTTTGAATTTGTTGGATATAAGATGATCTTGGTCTTCCTCTACTATTTTTTCCTTCATGTCCTCCCTCTAGTATGGTCAATAAAATTCTTCCATGGCTCAGTATGTGTTCTGCTAGACTACACCTTTGTCGCACAATGTTTCTCCCGCAGCTTCCGTTCTTTTTGTACTTTCATAAGGACTTGCTTATCATCACCACCACTAAATAAATATTTTTTTTTTGCACTGGGAAGATGAGGACCGGGCGAGTTGGCCATGCGGTTTGGGGCGCGCGGCTGTTAGCTTGCATCCGGAAGACAGTGGGTTCGAACCGCACTGTCGGCAGCCCTGAAGATGGTTTTCCACGGTTTCCCATTTTCACACCAGACAAATATTGGGGCTGTACCTTAGTGAAGGCCACGGCCGCTTCCTTTCCAACTAATAGGCCCATCCTATCCCATCGTTGCCATAAGACCTATCTGTGTCGGTGCGACGTAAAGCAAATAGCAAGAAGAAGGGAAGATGAGGCCATATGATTCTTCTTCTTGTAGTGCCTTCTCCATTACTGCAGGTTGGACATAATCAAAGTGAAGTCTGCATGATGTTCGGCTGTCCTCATCAGTCTACTAGAATCTAGTCCTGTCCAATCCCGTAGCTTCCTCAGCCAAGACTGTTCCCTTCGACCATGACCTTTACGTCTATCAATTTTACCTTGCAGGATTAATTTAAGGAGGTTGTACTTTCCATTCCTGATAATATGCCCAAGGTACACATCAACATTCGTTCTCTCCTCATACGCCTGAGTACAACAGCACTGGAGACGTGGACAGTCTACGAGATCTGTAACATCCTCTGGAACACCCACATCTCAAAGGCATTCATTCTCTTAATGGTGTTACATTTCCAAGTCCATGTTTCAGCGCCGTACAGAAGCAATCAATATATATAACATCTGACGAAGTTGTGATGCATCTCCAAGCTGAGGCTTGTCGCACAGTAGATTCTTCATTTTCAGAAAGTTAGTACAAGCCATTTCCATTCACACACAGATCTCTTAATCTGGGTCCAAGTCCTTAGTCATCCAGCTGCCAAGGTACTAAACTACTGCACCTGTTCCTCATAAATGTTCATAAAAATGTATGTGTTAGGACTTGTAGCAATTGGCATCATCTTTGTCTTGTCGATGTTAATTTTGAGTCAAAGTTTATCCCCTTCTGCTATGATTTTGTCTACCAGACTCTGAAGACCTTCAGTACTGCCAGCCAAGATGATCGTATCATCTGCATACCTCAGATTGTTGATCAGCCTACCGTTAACTTTTACTCCATCTTTCAATTCTTGAAGAGCAGCTCGAAAGATCTGCTCAGAATACAGATTAAACAGCAGGGGAGATAATACAACAGTTTCGTGTGAAAATGAAAACCACAGAAAACTGTCATCAGGGCTGCTGACAATGGAGTTCAAACCCACTATCTTCCGAATAGTGGATACTGCCCGCACTTAAGCCACTGCAGCTATGGAGCCCAGTGGGAAAATTTCAAGGGATAGAAAAGGAAGAGGGAAGGAAGCAACCATGGCCTTAAGTTAAGTACCATTTTTTGCATTTACCTGGAAGAGAAGTGGGAAACCACGGAAGTATCCACTTCCAAGGATGGCTGAGGTGGAAATTGACCCCCCCGCCTCTCCACTCACTTGACCTCCCGAAGCTGAGTTGGACCCCATTCCAGTCCTCATAACAATTTTCAAATTTCATGGCAGAGCTGGGGATCGAACCCGGGGTGGCAGCTAATCACACTAACCACAACACCACAGAGGTGGACATAATTATTATTACAAGATGAAAATAAATAAACCCAAAACATAAGTGATGGGATGCAGTCGAATGAAGTCTAATGATACGTAAAATATTAGATTAACGAGCGAGTGGCTGTGTGGTTTGTGTCACGTAGCTGTCAGCTTGCCTTCGGAAGATAGTGGGTTCGAACCCCACTGCCAGCATCCCCGAAGATGGTTTTCCCATTTTCACACCCGGCAAATGCTGGGGCTGTACCTTAATTAAGGCCATGGTTGTTTCCTTCCTACTCATAGCGCTTTCCTATTCTATCATCACCATATGACATATCTGTGTCAGTGCGATGTAAAGGAAATTGGTAATAAACAATTATAATACAAATGTTATTTGCTTTATGTCCCACTAACTACTTTTACAGTTTTCTTAGACGCAGAGGTGCCGGAATTTTGCCCCGCAGGAGTTCTTTTATGTGCCAGTAAATCTACTGACACGAGGCTGACATATTTGAAATACCATCAGACTGAGCCATGATCGAACCTGCCAAGTCGGGGTCAGAAGGCCAGCGCCTCAACCGCCTGAGCCACTCAACCCGGCAACATTATTATTATTATTATTATTATTATTATTATTATTATTATTATTATTATTATTATTATTATTATTATTATTATTATTATTATTCCTGATAACTTGGATCTTTAAGAAATCTTTCTCATAAGCGGTTGATAAACAACCACCAACACCTGGACTCTTACCTGATGGGACAACTTTTAGCCAGGTTAATATCCAAGGGAGACATTCTGGTCGCGCTGTACTCTCCCAACGGGTTAGGAACCGCACGTCGCCTAGCGCTCACTCTAGCGGCACTGCTGGAAGACGACGGAGGTGACTGGGCTAGCGGTGCCATCACTTCTCTCTGGAACAGCTGACTAAGGTTCACTATGTCCCCTTCACGTATCGGAGTCTTGGGCGAACTGGTCTGAACATCTGCCGGCTTTCCATGGCTGGGGTACGAGACACCATTGCTGGATGGCGAACTGACTTCAACGCCAACCTGATAAACACAAGAAAATGGACAAACATTATATTTGTATCACCAGGGGCGTCTCGTCTCGTCCTAAGGATCACACGAGCATGTGAACACCCTAGAAATACCAAAATTCTTGAAATTTACACGATATTGTGTAATGAGAATACGGTTTCTGTACGTTGAGAACGTATTTACGAAGTCGTAAGTGCCGATTCACTTTCCGTTACAATTTGAATCACGCGCCACGCCAGCCGATCACAACCCCGTTTTGAACTACAAACTTCGGCGTATCGCACAGCTAGAGCTTGAAGAGGCAATGCTGTGTGTGTCGCGAATGCGATCACACTTTACTGTGTGATCACGGCACTGCCTGATCGATATGCATCCGACGCCTGCTTCATATCGAGCAGGCAGTGGATTACGGAGGGCTTACCTTAGCCTAGGCTAAGCCAAGACCAAGGACCCGCTTCCTATGCCTTCTCTAAAAGTTCTTCTCAAATCTCAAAGATGGCAGCACGTATCGCGTAGTCCGTGGCAGTGGTTAATGCAATTACACCGGAGTGGTTAATTGAATAACCGCATGGCGCTGTTGACAGTCGCATATGTAATTAAGCATTGCTTAATGAACCAAAGAGGCGACAAAATTAACCAAAATTAACCAAATGCATAGTCTTAGCAGTTTCAGGTAAGTGATGGTTATAGTGGTTATCCTTCTTGGGTGACAGTCCATTTGCTCTGCACTTCTGAAACAATTACTTTTCATATTTAGATTGGCGCTTTCACGGCCTGTAATAATAGATATGTTAATAAGCTTTTGGGCTTTTGTCGTGTCAAGAAAACAAGGTGAAATTCTTTACGTTTCGCAGAGAATTTTGTTTTGCATCTTCAGAAGAAAATCTCGACTGTTCTCGAGCAAGACTTCTTGAGGGTTTGAATTTAAGAATGCTTTACCGTTGGTCTGTAGTAAGTGGTACTCTCGTTTTTCACTAGATGGCTCACTGTGCGCTAGTCTTCCGATCTCCAATTAGGATGTTTCTTGTTCCATCGTATGTGTGTGCGAAGTAAACAGCAAGGTCATTAGATATATCTGCGACATGCGGTAGAAGATTTTTTTTTTGCTAGCGGCTTTACGTCGCACCGACACAGATAGGTCTTATGGCGACGATGGGATAGGAAAGGCCTAGGAGTTGGAAGGAAGTGGCCGTGGCCTTAATTAAGGTACAGCCCCAGCATTTGCCTGGTGTGAAAATGGGAAACCACGGAAAACCATCTTCAGGGCTGCCGATAGTGGGATTCGAACCTACTATCTCCCGGATGCAAGCTCACAGCCGCGCGCCTCTACGCGCACGGCCAACTCGCCCGGTGAGAAATAAAATAAAGTGCAATGAAAGACTAACAGGACGGAAGCAAAGAATGAAGCTCAAGATGGAAAGAAAAGCGGGTATATACGCACGGACATGTAGGCAATGGGATTAGTGTGGCAGTCGTGTCGTGCCGAGATGCGTGCGTTAAATGCGGCCACGTGAACTATGGCGACGTTATTACCAAATGCGTCCAAACAGGACCAACGTGCTGTTATTCTGTTCTTGGCTGCCGAAGGACAAGCACCGGTGGACATCCATCGGAGAATGAAGACTGTGTATAGGACAGCATGTCTGTCGAAAACCACCGTTGTGGAATGGTGCACCTAAGTATGGTTCGTCCATTATTGGAATATGCAAACAGTGTTTGGGATCCTCACCACGAATACCTAATAAAAGAACTAGATGGTGTGCAGAGGAAAGCAGCAAGGTTTGTAACAGGGGATTTCAGGAGAAAGAGTAGTGTATCAGAAATGTTAAAGGAACTTGGGTGGGAAACTTTAAGTAAGAGAAGGGAGAAAACTAGATTTATAGGATTATATAGAGCCTATACAGGAGAAGAAGCATGGGGAGATATCCGTGAGAGGCTTCGGTTGGAAAATAATTATATTGGTAGAACAGACCACAAGTACAAAATTAGAAGGAATTTTAGCAGAAGCGATTGGGGTAAATTTTCTTTCATTGGGAAGGGCGTGAAGGAGTGGAACAGTTTACCAGGGGTAGTGTTTGATCCTTTTCCAAAATCTGTACAGATATTCAAGAAGAGAATAAACAACAACAGAGATAATAAATTAAATGTTAGAGGGCATTCGACCAGTGCAGGATATTGTAAATAATAAATGTGTGTGATTAAATTAATTCCATCCCCTGGTATAAGGAGTTTGGACAGCCAAAGTAGGGGACTGCCTGTAGGGGTGAAGTACAGTGGGGACTTCGAGGGCCCTGGGACCGCTACGGTAGCTGTGAAGGCCCTTCAGGAACTCTGAAAAGTGGTGGCAAAAGGGGCTCTGGTTAAGATGCAGCAGGTCGTTATGCTACTTAGGTTCCAAAATGGGTAAAATATAAATATGTAAATAAATTCAGTGTTAATTTTAATCTTATACCAGTTGTATAGTATTATTGGAAGTAATTTCACATACCGTACTGTATATGAGTTGACTATGTTTGTAAGATATTATAAGTAGAATTTTGTAAACAATATAAATTTATTAAGGATGATGTGTGTGTTTAATAGAAAAAAATATTAGCGTAAATTGTATAATATTGTATTCTAGGAACATTTTCTTCGTCTCCTGTTAATTTAAAATTTAGTGCTTGACAATAATGTATTTTAGTGTACCATTTGTCACCGAGGTAGACACCTCATTTGCAAATAAAGAGATTTTGATTTGATTTGATTTGAAGTTCCGTGCAGGTCGCGTTTCGACACAAGACACCAGTCGATCTGGGAGGCCAGCTTCATCCACTACGGGCAACAAGCGGCGGTGGATGAGGATGAGTCCCGATCTCTCCCCATGCTATTATCACCCTCAAAAGATCAATGTGCAACAGGACACGGTGTTTTAACACACGGGGATCTTCAATCTGGTGCGTCGGTGAGATGAGTGCATCAATGCTCACGGCGATTCTGCATGATTGGCATCCTGATTCAGGACTGTACGGACGTCGAACGGAAACATGTTGATCGCCCCTTATATAATGTCTACAATTAGTTTTCACTTAGCAGCAGCTGCTGAGTGCGAGTTGCGATTATCGAAATGTCGGAATATTACGAGGAGCGTATCAACACTCGCCCTTTCATCAAACTGGGAAAAACGTTTGCGAGACACATAGTGGGATGGAATTTTAAAAATACCAAAATCGCCGAGACTGAAGAAAGTGTGACAGGTCAGGTCGAATATGAAAGTGTTTCTGACGGTCTCTTTTGACATCATCGGTGTTGTGCACCATTAATTTCCCTACCTGAGGGGTCAAACGGTGAACCAAAGTCTTGAGCGGTTTGAGAGAAAATGTTACCAGAAAAAGACGAGACTTGTAGAGAAACAACTCCTGGGACCTCCACCATGACAACGCGCCAACGAACAATAGGAAAACTATGCCTTCCCATCCGAGCTTACTCACCTAATCTACGAGGTGAATTCAAAAAAATCGAACTTTTGAAATAGCACACTAACCGGCAGAGCGAGCGCACTGCCCTTACTGAGCGCACGTAGCGAGCGGCAGGTTTAGACAACAAAGTGCCATTTGTCACGTTTTCCTCTGACCGTTAGCTGGCGAGCTACAGCCGCTGAAGAGAGCACGTGGACAAGCTGTCCGTCGGATTAGTGCCAGACATAATTTGAAGAACAACGAGCACGCGTGTGTGTAAAATTTTGCTACAAACTTCGCAAAACTTTCACGGAGATATGATATTAAAACAAAAGTGCAGTCGTCGCACGCGTGAGTCGGTCAAAGATCAAGGTGATGTTGGTTGTGTTTTTTGACTGCAAAGGCCATGTCTATCAGGAATTTGTACCATGTGGTCAGATGACAAACAAGGAATTCTAGCGCAGGAAGAGGCCTGAATTATGGGAAAACTAGACTTGGATGTTGCACCCTGACAATGCGCCGGCTCGCAGCTACCTAACAAAATATCATATTCCCGTTGGGCCCCATCCACCGTATTCTCCAGACTTAGTTCCAGCAGACTTTTTCCTGTTTCCCAAACTTAAAAGCACGTTGAAACGGACGTTGTTTCCAAACCACAGAGGAGATTCAGGGCAATGCGATAAGAGACCTGTGTGCCATCCCAGAAAGTGCGTGCCAGGAGGCTTTTCAAAAGTGAAAGAAACGATGGGAACGGTGTATTGCCAGTAAAGGAGAGACAGTGCTTAAAATGTTGTACAATAAGCAATAAAGCTGTTTTTAGCAAAAGTACGGTTTCTGTTTGAGCACCCTTCGTATTCCCAGCAGACTTCCTTATGTTCATGTTCAGTACTGTCGCATGGCTGCTAGATGGCAACGGATGATCGTTACGATAACTTAAGCAATTACTTTTAATTTTACTCACCAGGTAGATCCACTAGCCCTATAAAATATTTTTATCTTCGACAAATGAAATTGTTGACCGAGAATGTTGTAGTGGTTTAAAGTTGTTATTGCGTGAATCTGTTTTTCTTTAGCTTACAAACACGATATTTTGGTCTCATCAGCCTAGTTTAGAGTTTATTTTGTTCTGTTAATATGTCATGTGTTCGTTGTAATTCCCAAACCATAATTATACATATTTTCATCACTCATTTCCTTGGATTTTCAATGGATGGGTCAAGTTCAAGGCAAGGCTGAATGATTCCGAAATCCTTGAATATCCAGATCATTTATACAGCAATGGCGACTTTGTTGTCGAAAATGATTTCCATTGCGTGGATGCTCCTGCAGATATGCCCACGGCCACAGTACCTCGCCGTGCATTGGACCGTGATGAACCTGACTGATGAAAGAGACCTGTGGAGTGAAATTATTCACCGAGCGAGTTAGCGGCGAGGTTAGAGGCGCACAGGTGTGAGCCCCGAAGATGGTTTTCCGTGGTTTCCTATGTTCACACGAGGCATGTGCTGGGGTTGCACCTTATTTAAGGCTGCGGTCTTTCCCTTCCCACTCCTAGATCTTTCCTATCCCATCGTCGCCATAATACCTCTCTGTGCCGGTGCTACGTAAAGCAAATTGTACAAAAAATATTCAGAATTAAATGTTGTTTCTTCAGGTTTAATGATCAAGAAGTCAGATGAAATAATGTGTGATATTTTTGTCACTGAACACGAATTTTTAGTTTTCAAACAATATTTCAAAATGTAGTACCTACCTTTTTTTTCACGTAACTTACGAATCGGAGGTATATTCATTTCTGAAATGCTCGAAATTTGATCTGATCAGTAAAATTTCTTAGATCTTAATACACTGGCGGAAAATGATATCCCAACACCAAGAAGGAGTTGCGCTAAATAAACGAAATTCGGGAGGGTGTTTGCACATCTGAAAGACGACGCCTATTCAAATGTTCATGCTGTTGAACGAAGAGCGGTGCTAGTGGCGCCACTATGACCTTGCGAAGCAAGTTTGCTTTAAATACGCGCTGTTCACTTCGTGAGCGTTAAGCATCGTCCAGTGTTGACGTTGTGAGAGGTGAGAGTCAATCATGCCTTTAAGGAGGCTACGAGAACGTTGATATTCTTTGCGTAATATTACAGAAAGACTTGGCACGGATGTATCCACAGTGCATCAACGTTGGCAACAATGGACACGGGAAGAAGAAAACCGCATTCCGGCCGCACATGGGCCAATACGGAGAGAGAAGACCACCGTATTCGCTGCATGGCTGCGGTGAATTGTACTGCATCTTCAGCAGCCATTAAAGCTTCAGTTGACACCGCTAACTGTAAAAAATCGCTTACTTGAGGGACAGCTCCGAGCCGGACGTCCTGCAGCGTTCATGTCATTAACTCCGAATCTCTGCCATCTGCGACTTCAGTGTGCCAAGCTAGAGCTTATTGGAAGGCGGAGTGGGATATGTTGTGTTCTCAGATGGAAGCCGTTTCTGTCTTACTGCCACTCATGACCGTAGACTGGTAAGGAGGAGGCCAAATGAGCAGTTGGAACCAAGCTGTCTGCAGCGTCGACACACTGGACCTAGATCAGGAGTTATGGTCTGGAGAGCAACTTCCTTTGACAGCAGGAGCACTCTCGTCGTTATCCCAAGAACCTTGACAGCGGGTTTATATGTCACACCGGTGACTGAAGTGGCAGTGCAGCTATTCATTCGCAGTTTCAAGGTAGTGTTTTCCAACATGGTAACGCTTGTCCTTATACCGATGTCACCCAACGTGTTCTACAGTGTCGATCAGTTGCCTTGGCCTGCGAGATCACCAAACTTTTCGCTCATTGAGCATGTATGGGACGACAAATTTAGCGTCATCAAATACCAACATTAACCGTTGCTGATTTGACTGGCCAAGCGCAACAGGCGTAGAAATCCATCCCACAAAATAACCTATCGTCGCTGCCGGGACGAAACCTCCTATGTGAAATATTTTAGCTTAGAACTTTGGCCGGTAAGGTTCTGTTATCTAAGGTGCAATATTGTGTGACAATTGTCAAGGAATTCTCGCTCTTCATAATTTATGTGCTGCGGGTCAGTATATCTCTAAAAATATTTTCACATAGGAGGTTTTGTCCCGGCAACGACGCTATACTGTAGCACCTGTACGACATAATACTTGCACGCTGCATTCAAAATTGTGGCGAATACAGCGGCTATTATTGTACCACCATGTCACATGTTTTCCCGTGGATACTAGAACCTGTGTCCTTGGAACTTTTATTAAATAAGCTTGTCACCTACACAATTGCTTAGCCTAAATTGCATTCCTTCTTGGTGCTGGGGGTTATGTGAACGAATGCGATCCACTAAATGTCACTGTAGTATTTGCCCCATATGGAAGATATAAATTGCTTTCACTCAAATAAAGTGTAAAATCTGTGGTAAATTAACAAATAGCGTCGTTACTGGAGAAATATGTATATGTACTTACGGGCTGTAGACAGGACTCTCTTATGTTGCATTCCGCTGCTCGCGCCATCTTTTGTTTCTTTCTTGAGGTCCAGGGCTAGCACCAACGAATGGGAGTGCTATGTCTGTGAATTCTAATTATATTTGTCCATATGAGTAGCGCGGGCAGTTCAAACAGCAAAATAGCATGATCCCCGGACCAATAACAATGAATGAGTTAGGGGACAAAACGAATGAGCAACATGAAGAAAACGACACCTAACTAATTCAAACAACTTTAGTGACCAAAGACATCACACACGAAAGTGTTAGACAAACAAAACACATACGAAATCCCTGCGACGTAGCGAAAAAAATAGTTTTTCTTTTGCTAGTGGTGTTTCGTCGCACCGACACAGATAGGTCTTATGGCGACGATGGGATAGGAAAGGCATAGGAGTTGGAAGGAAGCTGTCGTGGTCTTAATTAAAGTGCAGCCCCAGCATTAGCCTGGTGTGAAAATGGGAAACTACGAAAAACCATCTACAGGGCTGCCGACAGTTGGATTCGAACCCACTATCTCCCAGATGCAAGCTCACAGCCACGCGCCTCTAAGCGCACGGCCAACTCGCCCGGTGAAAAACAGTTGTAAGGTAGTAAAGTATGTATCCATATTATTCTCTACAAGTAAAATATTTCGTACCTTTTCTTAATTTATCGCAGATTTTACACTTTCTTTGAGTAAAAGCAATTATTGTCTTCCATGTGGGAAAAATAATACAGTGACATTTCGTGGATCGAATTCGTTCACGTAACCTCCCATACGAAATGAGATAAGAAGTAGTAAATAAAATACAAATATATTCCCCACTCCCCCCACACAGGAGACATTCACTTAGCAAAAGAAAAGAAATGGACTCAATGACCAACCTTGTGTCTCTTGCTGTCCTTAGCTGCGGTCTGGTGGCTGCCTCCAGGAGAGGAGTTGTTGCTGAACCGACTGATGAAAGGCAAGTCGTCCCGAAAATCGTCGTCGTCATCAACTGGAATGAAGATCACAAGAGCGTCAATGTAGAAGCATATACACACTGTTGCTACCTATTTAACGTCGCATACAGGGTTTATGGATAGGAAAGGGCTAATGCTGGGAGAGTAACTGCCGTGGCCGTAATTCAAGTACTACCCGTTTCATCAATCGTGGACGATGGAGAACTGAAGAATTGGTAAGTTCTTTTCCAGTAATGGAAATTATAAGAAAACAGCTGACCAAATTTCAAAGAGCGACCCCTCATTTTAAAGTGCACAATTTTATGAAACTGGGAATTATATATATATATTTTTTTTTTTTGCTAGGGGCTTTACGTCGCGCCGACACAGATAGGTCTTATGGCGACGATGGGATAGGAAAGGCCTAGGAGTTGGAAGGAAGCGGCCGTGGCCTTAATTAAGGTACAGCCCCAGCATTTGCCTGGTGTGAAAATGGGAAACCACGGAAAACCATTTTCAGGGCTGCCGATAGTGGGATTCGAACCTACTATCTCCCGGATGCAAGCGCACAGCCGCGCGCCTCTACGCGCACGGCCAACTCGCCCGGTGAATTATAATTTCTATAGGACTGTCGTCTTTTGTACATTTTAATATGGATAAGTATTTACGACTGCGGGTCTATCTGTAATTAGTGTACGTAATTTTTTGCGTGGACAGAAAACCGACAAAACCGCTAAATTAAAATATCAATGGAAAAGCATATACGGAAATGGATAAATAAATTACGCCTAGAAAAAAAAAGTGTTATTAAGATAATTTAAAAGTTGGTAAAGCTATTCTGTATAAACGAATGAAGAATTATTTTACAAGTTATTATTTAAAGACTGAAATTAGACATATAATCAAGATGTGAAATAAACTGCCGTGAAAGGGCCTGATCTTTCATTTATGCATTACTTTTTTTAGCTTTAGCAATCCTGCCTGAACTTTCACGGCTGGATTTGTCTTTTTTCTCATTTAAAAAACATCATCACATTAAGACACTTATCAATAAAAATATCGACACATTCCTTACACACATGATTCAATGAATTAACATTTAAGAGCTGGACAATTTTCCTCTTAACTTGAAGCCTACTAACAGAAAGAAAATCTATAAATTTAGTCTCAAAAACATTCAAAATTTCCCCATAAGCAATACTTGCCATTATATTAGGATAAAGAAAATTTGCATCATCATATTGTTTCAACAAAATATGTACATTTCTTAAGTCACCCATATTTTCTTCAGTGCTTGACAACGCATTACGGCATTCCGAATGGGGTAACTTGGAACACAAGCAGCTACACACATATGCACATGCATTTTCCTGAATTAAATCAAAACCCACAGATCGCACCTACAACAACACATCGGTTTTGAAGGTTAACTGCTGCACTATACAATTAAAATAAGCTTATTATATTTTAAGCCAGTCAAAATATGGGTCGCGCAGGTCAGAAGTTTAGGAAGTAGACTACTATAAAAATTTCGTGTCATTTGAAGAATATGTATGCAAACACAATATTTACTTACACTTTCCTGTCACGAGGGAAACGGAAGAAAGACCGCGAATCCTTCTGCACTTCATAGTTATTACAGCCAAACACAGCACACATCTTTCCGCTCATGTTGAGAGGAGATATAAAGGAATAACACACGCTACTATGTACTTATGTCAACTTACTGCAAACGCATAAATATCGCCAAAAACTTCACAAACAAATATACGTGCTCTTATGACAGAATCATTAACTCCAGGTCACTCCGCTAGACAGAGCTCTAATCGCTCTCCCTCGATATCTCGCAGAGTGTCGTCTATTGTCTCTACTGTATTTGATAGAGGTAAGTAGAATAGCACTACTGCCAACTGTTGGTTTGATATGGCTGTCTTTTTTTCTTCTTCTTCTTGCCGTGCGGACAATATGCACCGCGGCGATAGATAAAGCCCCTCGAAGGGAGTGTAGCCGCTTCTGTTCTCATGACAGAAATTGGCCGGGAAGTGCAAAAATACGTTACAGTTACTTAATGACCTTTTCTTTTCTTTTCTTGCCGTAAGTGCCGCGATTAAAGGAGGAACTGAGAAAGTGTAAGGTTATGGTCCGACGCCATCACACTTTCAAACTTCGCGGGCCTCTTTGGCCTTATTTCTTCTGCAGTGGTTGGTAACGAAATCTCTGTCTCTTCATTGGTGGGAATGACGTCTTAATTTTCGACATCTCGGCCAATGCCCGTGATCTTTGGCACAAGCAACGGTTAATGGTGCCTGGACCATTACTGTAGATACGTAATAAAAGTAAATATACTTCTAGGTGCGGGTGGGTTGGTCCATGGCAGACGTAATGTACACATCTCTCCTCCAGAATCATTTCTAGGTAAGAATAAAATCATAGAAACTATTATGTTATATTCCTTGAGGGGCGGACTCTATATTTCCACCCGCGTCTCCTCCTGCCATTGTTCCCACCCGCGTGTACCAGGAATCATTCTCGCTTCTTCCATGTCTGTTAATTCTAAATTAAAAACGGGATATCCTGAGCCCACACAGCTTTCACTCCCGTACAGTGAAGTCAGTCTGATGTAAAGATACTTTCGTCCGAGAACTCACTTCTAAAAATAAAAAATAAAAGAGAAAACCGACATAGTGGAAATGTGTGCATCAGCATTGGTACAGAGAGGAAGCAAGGTGTGATTTGTCAGATAAACTTGTAAATATCAAAATGTGAAGAATGTTTGGACAGACCCCGTGGTGTAGGGGTAGCGTGCCTACATCTTATTCAAAGACTTGATATGAGGGCTGGTTGGAGGTCCACTCAGCCTACGTAATTACACTTGAGGAGCTATGACGGTGAGATGGCGCCCCGGTCTAAGAAGCCAAGAATAACGGCCGAGAGGATTCGTCGTGCTGACCACAAGACATCTCGTAATCTCCAGGCTTTCGGGCTCAGGAGCAGTCACTTGGTAGGCCACGACTCCTCGCGGCTGTTGCGCCATGAGGTTTCGTTTGGTTTGGTTTGGTTTGAGAATGTTTGGAGTATGAAAGCCCTCAAGTCATCTAGCACAGTACGTATAACGATAGTCAAAATATTCTCTCGTTTTATTAATATGCTAGATTAACATTCAATGTCCGGCTCCATGGCTGAATGGTTAGAAAGCTGGCATTTGGTCCAAGTAGTCCCGAGTTCGATTCCCGGCAGGGTCGGCCATTTTCATTTCCATTGGTTAATTCCTATGGTTCGCGACCTAGGTGTCCGTGCCGTTTTCAGCATTAGAATTCATCTTAGGTACGGCTCTATCCTCACAGACGCGCAGGTTGCCTACAGGGCGTCGACTGGAAAGACCTGCACCAGGTCTCTCCGGGGTTTACCTGCTATTCTTATTAATTAATTAATTAAGTAATTATTAATCTGTTTACAGTTCAGGGTTGGTTTCTCCCCGGACTCAGCGAGGTATCCCACTTCTACCGCCTCAAGGGCAGTGTCCAGGAGCGTGAGACTTTGGGTCGGGGAGATACAACTCGCGACGAGGATCAGCACCTCGTTCAGGCGGTCTCACCTGCTATGCTGAACAGGGGCCATGTGAGGGGGGATGGGAAAATTGGAAGGGATAGACAACGAAGAGGGGAAGAAGAGGCCATAGCCTTCCGAAGTTAGGTACCATTCCAGCATTTGCCTGGAGAAGTGGGAAAGCATGGAAAGCCACTTCGAGGATGACTGAGGTGGGAATTGAACCCCTCTACTCAGTTAACCTCCCGAGGCTGAATGGACCCGGGCCTCCGGGGGTGGCAGCTAATCACACTAACCACTACACCACAGAGGCGGACAATTATTTTATTTATTTATTTATTTATTTATTTATTTATTTATTTATTTATTTATTTATTTATTTATTTATTTGGGAAACCAAATAAGTGGGATGCCAAAATGGCACAGTTCCCCAGAGAAATAGATATTTACAATAGAGCAGCACAACGCAGACTTAAAAAATATAAATGAAAGAACAACGAAAAAGATCAACTAGGGCCTAATAACAAAAGTAGCGGAAGAAAATTAAAAACTTACATGATAAATGTAGGGAAACAACAAATAATAAAATAACCGCGAATGAAAAGAACGATGAAAATTATTGAAAGTAAAACGAAAAGAAAAACTTAACAGGTAGGCTCGGTAAGATAAAACTGATATGACTCATATGTAGAACAGTAAATATAAATATTACGTTATGTACAATAGAGGGAACAGCAATCAGAAGAGACAAAAAAAGGAATATGAAGGAAAGGATCTAAGTTAAGGAAGATTATATTAAAGGAGACATACGAAGGAAAAACGTCAAAGTTCCTGTCAGAAGATAAAGGGTTAAGGAGGGTTGGAATGCGGATATAGGCCTATACAGTTCTTTGAACAAGAGAGAATACGGTATATGAAGGGAAGGATTTATCCCGGTTTTGCGAGTTGTGACAAGTAGGGGGAAAAAAAGGATATAGGTTCAGGAGAACGAAATAAACAGTTAACGGCGTTATATAGGGATTTAAGGTCGGCTGTATTCCTGCGAGTAGTATCCGATTGCTGATCAACGTTTGATAGATTCATAACGCGCTAACCCGACTTGTATTTCTCTTTTAAACCTCTTCGTACAAGAGTGCCACACGCCATACATTTCCGTGGACAAATCTCAAGTGCGCACTCACGTTGTTTGGGAAACGAAACAGTTATAATACACTCTTGTATCTATAGACGGCGGAGGAAAGAGCCCCCTGTGAATAGTTGTGACAGGTGCTTCTGTATTTATGGCGTTAACTAGCTCTGGTTTCAATCACCAACCTTTGGAAGTCAACTTGCAAGAGACCATGACAATAGTTAGCAGGTGTGACACGTGTCGTGCCGTCACAGGGGGCTCAGAACAGTCTCTCTCTCTCTCTCTCTCGCTCTTTTCGTTTCTCCTTATACAAAGACATCTCCTCCAAATCCCCTCTTTACAAAGAAATCTTATATATACCTCTAGGCTTTAAGACCTATTGACTAACATTACCCGAAGAAACTACTTTCTTTTTTTCCTTTTTCCGTCCCATTCTTCTTTTGTTACGTGACAGAAACGGAACGGGTGTAATTTGTCAACTGTTTGGAACTATTCTCATGGAATAATAAACCCGTTGTAACAAACATTTCTTTTCCATGTCATAATACGTACTAATCATAATCTTTTGTACAAAAGGGCAGTCATTTGTTTTCCAGAAACAATTGACTACAGGTGCCAGTGTCATAGGGCCTACGCCAGATGGGGGATTTGAATTTCTTTCTGTTTGTAGATAATTACGATTGGAAGTTTTAATTGAACGGCAAAGGCAGGAATCTCTTTCGGTATACATTTCATAATTTAGGTTTCAACAAAACAACGTTTTAAAAATGTTTCTGGAGGTGCTAGGGGTTGTGTCTTGATTGCGAACAAGAGGTTAGTGTTGACGTGAGATACATAAAACAGATACAATTTTCAAAACAGTCCCATGTGTAATTTTTGTTCTAATAGTATTAATATTTTTTCCTAGGGGCTTTACGTCGCACCGACACAGTTAGGTCTTATGGCGACGATGGGATAGGAAAAGCCTAGGAGTTGGAAGGAAGCGGCCGTGGCCTTAATTAAGGTACAGCCCCAGCATTTGCCTGGTGTGAAAATGGGAAACCACGGAAAACCATCTTCAGGGCTGCCGATAGTGGATTCGAACCTACTATCTCCCGGATGCAAGCTCTCAGCCGCGCGCCTCTACGCGCACGGCCAACTCGCCCGGTAGTATTAATATTAACTGGTACATTGGGATGTTTTAGATAACCTAACCAAATTTTAAAAAAATAGTTTTCTAATTGAAAATGTTTAATAATTTAGTTTGAGGTAATCTTATCATTTAGAATATTATCTTTTTTATTGTATAACATAACTAGAGGGGCAGTTGTTTATGGTGGATTAGTGAGAGTTGTATTATTATTATTATTATTATTATTATTATTATTATTATTATTTTGCGAGTGGCTTTACGTCGCACTGACACAGATAGGCCTTCTGGTGACGATGGGATAGGAAAGGCCTAGGAGTTGGAAGGAAGCCGCCATGGCCTTAATTAAGGTACAGCCCCAGCATTTGCCTGGTTTGAAGATGGGAAACCACGGAAAACCATCTTCAGGGCTGCCGACAGTGGGATTCGAACCCACTATCTCCCAGATGCAAGCTCACAGCCGTGCGCCCCTAACCGCCCGGTATTATTATTATGCCAATGAAAGAAGTGAGTGGTTGCATCGGCAAGGCATTAGCCTTTAGAATATTTATTATTATTATTATTATTATTATTATTATTATTATTATTATTACTATTATTCAAAATAATACATAAGAAGTGAAATAGTCAGTTTATTTGGAAACAAGTGGGTTTTTTCTTACATTCTCGCTTAACCGCCTCTACTTTATGCCTGGCCGCAATCTCGACTCATTAATGAGCGTCAGATCCAAATTATCCCCTTCAGGTACCCACTTGTTCGCAATCAGGACGACACCGTGCTAGGAAGAGATCCGTCAAAATGTCGGAAAGTATGAAATCACATTAGGAAAGAAAACAGAGTTGTGCCGGGGTGATCGGTGACCGATAATACACTGACTGACAGAGCAAATGCAACACCAAGAAGGAGTGGTTCGAAAGGGATGAAAGTTGGGGAAAGAACAGAGACGGCACGGACGAATAATTGATGTTTATTTCAAACCGATATGCAGGTTACACAATGCCCACGGCATCGACTCAGTAGGATGTAGGACCACCGCGAGCGGCGATGCACGCAGAAACACGTCGAGGTACAGAGTCAATAAGAGTGCGGATGGTGTCCTGAGGGATGGTTCTCCATTCTCTGTCAACCATTTGCCACAGTTGGTCGTCCGTACGAGGCTGGGGCAGAGTTTGCAAACGGCGTCCAATGAGATCCCACACGTGTTCGATTGGTGAGAGATCCGGAGAGTACGCTGGCCACGGAAGCATCTGTACACCTCGTAGAGCCTGTTGGGAGATGCGAGCAGTGTGTGGGCGGGCATTATCCTGCTGAAACAGAGCATTGGGCAGCCCCTGAAGGTACGGGAGTGCCACCGGCCGCAGCACATGCTGCTCGTAGCGGTGGGCATTTAACGTGCCTTGAATACGCACTAGAGGTGACGTGGAATCATACGCAATAGCGCCCCAAACCATGATGCCGCGTTGTCTAGCGGTAGGGCGCTCCACAGTTACTGCCGGATTTGACCTTTCTCCACGCCGACGCCACACTCGTCTGCGGTGACTATCACTGACAGAACAGAAGCGTGACTCATCGGAGAACACGTCGTTCCGCCATTCCCTCATCCAAGTCGCTCTAGCCCGGCACCATGCCAGGCGTGCACGTCTATGCTGTGGAGTCAATGGTAGTCTTCTGAGCCGACGCCGGGAGTGCAGGCCTCCTTCAACCAATCGACGGGAAATTGTTCTGGTCGATATTGGAACAGCCAGGGTGTCTTGCACATGCTGAAGAATGGCGGTTGACGTGGCGTGCGGGGCTGCCACCGCTTGGCGGCGGATGCGCCGATCCTCGCGTGCTGACGTCACTCGGGCTGCGCCTGGATCCCTCGCACGTGCCACATGTCCCTGCGCCAACCATCTTCGCCACAGGCGCTGCACCGTGGACACATCCCTATGGGTATCGGCTGCGATTTGACGAAGCGACCAACCTGCCCTTCTCAGCCCGATCACCATACCCCTCGTAAAGTCGTCTGTCTGCTGGAAACGCCTCCGTTGACGGCGGCCTGGCATTCTTAGCTATACACGTGTCCTGTGGCACACGACAACACGTTCTACAATGACTGTCGGCTGAGAAATCACGGTACGAAGTGGGCCATTCGCCAACGCCGTGTCCCATTTATCGTTCGCTACGTGCGCAGCACAGCGGCGCATTTCACATCATGAGCATACCTCAGTGTCGTCAGTCTACCCTGCAATTGCCATAAAGTTCTGACCACTCCTTCTTGGTGTTGCATTTGCTCTGTCAGTGTAAAATGCCTATGGGAGATAAAGAACATCTTACTAAAGAAGAGGGCAGCGGGTAATTCCACAACCATCACATGTTATAAAGTGGCGTATGGCTTTTAGTGCCGGGAGTGTCCGAGGACAAGTTCGGCTCGCCAGGTGCAGTCTTTTGATTTGACTCCCGTAGGCGACCTGCGCGTCGTGATGAGCATGAAATGAGGATGAAGACGACACATACACCCAGTCCCCGTGCCAGAGGAATTAACCAATGATGATTAAAATTCCCGAATCTGCAGGGAATCGAACCCGGGACCCCTGTGATTAAAGGCCAGCACGCTAACCATTTAACCAAGGAGCCGGACACCTTTACATGTGACAACACTGTGTTGTGTTCCAAAATATTACTGTTTTCGGTGCTTTTTGTCCCACAAAATAAGTTTACTTTAATTACCGTCAACATAAAAGCAATACCAAATATGGTCCTCAATACGAACATAACCTCGCTACATGCAAGTTAGTAAGTAACAACGGCATACAAAATCACTAGAGTTTGCCATTTCTTCTTATTCTTATTCTTCTTGTTTCATTATGCCCATTCATAGAGCGCGATGAAACTTGTTCATTGGATTGATGACTTTCGCCTTCCTAGTCTTCCAAAATCTTTTCATGAACTCACTGTGTTGCCTCTCCCGTTCTTTTGATCACTTTGTACCAGTCCTACTGCTAGTTTTGACCACAAATGTGTGGTTATTTGCCAGGTTCTGAAGACTTCACCACAATTTTTCATGATGTCTTCCCCGATGTTCAATTTATTCAGGTCTCCTCTTGTTTCCTCCAAACCAAAACCAAACACCATGGCACTACAGCTCTTGAAAGGCCTTGGCCAACCAAGCGACCGCTGCT
Organism: Anabrus simplex; assembly: GCF_040414725.1. Classification (NCBI taxonomy): domain Eukaryota; kingdom Metazoa; phylum Arthropoda; class Insecta; order Orthoptera; family Tettigoniidae; genus Anabrus; species Anabrus simplex. The sequence goes on along the minus strand of NC_090279.1, from coordinate 146,649,108 downwards.
TAGCCCGAAGGCCTGCAGATTACGAGTGTCGTGTGGTCAGCACGACGAATCCTCTCGGCCGTTATTCTTGGCTTTCTAGACCGGGGCCGCTATCTCACCGTCAGATAGCTCCTCAATTCTAATCACGTAGGCTGAGTGGACCTTGAACCAGCCCTCAGGTCCAGGTAAAAATTCCTGACCTGGCCAGGAATCGGACCCGGGTCCTCCGGGTAAGAGGCAAGCACGCTACCCCTACACCACGGTGCCGGCCTTGTTTCCTCCAGCCGATTTATTTTTCTGTTTTGGGAATTTATTAGATTGGATAAACTTTTTGTGAGACTATTATTATCCATCCTAAAAATGTGTCCAATTTTCCTTACGTCGCACCGACACAGATAGGTCTTGATGATGATGATGCTTGTTGTTTAGGTCATCGGCCCCTAATGGCACGAAATGTAAGGACAATTAAAAATCCATAATCCTCCACTGATCAGAATTCAAAACGTGAGGACGAAGAATGAATGGATGGATATGAAGTTAAAACAATCAGTGGATCCGACCTGAAATAGCCCACATTCCTAGAAACTAGCGTTAAACAATAGTATTACTGACCAAGGGACTGCTTCTAAAGCACAGTACTGAATCGATGATGCTTGTAGTCTAAACGGGTCCAAAATCCAGGTCATCGGTCCCTCATAATGGTACTTATCGCTAGGAAAGTAGAACCATGGCATTTGTCATGTTGCGGTACTAATCAAAAGTAGCGTAGACTCGCGGCATTCCACACAGTATGGTACTAATCACAGGTAATGTAATGCGCACACGTAACACAGACCTATGATGTTTCGCACACTGCGGCGCTATTTACAAATTAAAGTTGCATTTTAAAAGTAAGTGGACACTGAAAAGTATGAGGTCATTTCTAACACACACAAAATTCAAAAGAAACGGCAGTTCATGACAAAGTACACGAACATAAAAGTACAGCGACAAAGATGCATCCACCTCCGCTGAATAAAGAAAGGAGCGGAAGTAGAATAAGAAGAACAACAAGAAGAAGGCGAAGCAATGATTATTTATGGTCAGTCCCATGTATAAATACAAAGGCAAGTGTGAATGTTCAATGAAAAAGCATGTAGATATAATTCCAGTCCGTTCTTTGTAAATGTACCACGTTTTTCCATGGACTTTTTGTAAATGATCCCCTTTTATATACAGCAGAACTTCAATAATCCGGGCCCCATTAGTCCAAACTTCATTTAATCCGGACAGTCGTTTAATAATAATAATAACCGAGCTCGATAGCTGCAGTCGCTTAAGTGCGGCCAGTATCCACTATTCGGGAGATAGTAGGTTCGAACCCCACTGTCGGCAGCCCTGAAGATGGTTTTCCGTGGTTTCCCATTTTCACACCAGGTAAATGCTGGGGCTCCCACTCCTAGCCCTTTCCTATCCCATCGTCGCCATAAGACCTATCTGTGTCGGTGCGACGTAAAGCAACTAGCAAATAATAATAATAATAATAATAATAATAATAATAACAATAATAATAATAATAATAATAATAATAATAACAATAACAATAATAATAATCGGATCTCAAAAATGGAGAGAGCATACGGCTTGACAAAAAACATCTACAATAAGAAGTGCTTATCCTGGAATTCCAAATTAAAACATTACAACACCGTGGTCAAAACAGAATGCCTGTATGCCAGTGAATGCCTGTCCATGAACTACAAGCTGGAGAAGCTAGAAGAATTCTCAAAAAATTATGGGAGCTGTCCAAACTGAAAGCGGATGGAAACTTCGGAGTAACAAAGAAGTTTACCAGAAGGTGGAAAGTATCTCAGAGACCATGAAGAAAAGGAGGCTGGCGTTTCTTGGACATCTATACAGAATGAATGCAGACTTACCAAACAGATATTTGATTACTTCTTGAGAAAAAAGACCACTACATCGTGGATTAAGGAAACGAAGAAGGATACGGAAAGGTTAAGCATCTTGGAAGACCAGCTGTTAGAAAGGAATACGTTTAGGAACACACTGCAGAATTTGGAAGGTGTTCAAGCCGCAGGAAGAACTAGGAAGACCGGAAGAGCCTGGACAGATGAACAACGGAAGCAGGCCAGCGAACGCATGAAGGAGTATTGGACACAGAGAAAACTCCGCACGAAGAGAAAGAAATGAAGTTGTAGCGTGATCCTTAGTGGTACATTCGCTTGTAAAAAAAAAATAATAATAAAATACATAAATACAATTACAGACGATCCAGGTTATAACAGAGGAGGAGATCGTTGAAAATGTGCTCGCTGCAGAAAGCTCTGAAATACATGAATATGACCAGGATGAAGCAGGTGTTATTATTAATCGTAAGCCAAAACTTAGTGAAATTAAAGACCATCTGAACATTGTCATTAAATACATTGAAGATAACAACGATATAAACAAATCTCCATATTACGAACATTTGAGGCATCTTTTTCCCCATGGTCATGGCCTAGCAAGCGACCGCTGCTCAGCCCGAAGGCCTGCAGATTATCAGATGTCATGTATTCAGCACGACGAATCCTCTCGGCCATTATTCTTTTCTTTCAAGACCGAAGCCGCTATCTCACCGTCAGATAGCGCCTCAACTGTAATCACGTAGGCACAAAGGCTGAGTGAACCTCGAACCAGGCCTGAGACCCAGGTTAACGTCCCTGACCTGGCCGGAAATCGAACCCGGGACCTCCGGGTAAGAGGCAGGCACGCTACCCCTACACTGCGGGGCAGGCTCTATTTGAGGCATCTGCGTGAGTCAATTATTAAAAAAACTAATGTCAAAGGAAGACAACAAAACAGTGCCATCAAACCAGTAAGAGTGTCAAGTGTGGTCAATGAAGGTGTGCCTTGATTGTCATGTTCTAAGTCCCTACCGCACTAGTTGTTCTATATTTTATAGGGCCTAATACTGTATTGCATATCTTGTATACTGAGTAACCTTTGTATTTCTTAAATTTAAAATACTGTACACGTTCTATTTACTAAACAGAGTGTTTAACTATGTACCTAACCTCATTTCGTAAGTTCTTTTGTTTAATCCGAACTTTCGTTAATCCGGACAATCTAGAGCCTTAATTAGTCCGGTTTAATGAGGTTCTACTGTACAAACAAAATGGACATCCTAGTACAGGTGTCGACAGGTGAAGACGTTCTTCACACGAGACCGTCGCCAACATTTCGGCTGCGTCTCGTGGTTGATCGCACGCTGCCATCCTTTCTTTCTTTCTTTTTTTTTTTTTTTTCTTTTTGTCAGCCAGCAGACATTTCAGAATACATTAATGTAAGAGACCTAAAGTCGCAGCCACCAAATTAGGGGGGGTCAGAGAAATTACGCTGCTGCCCAGGTTATGTAGTAACTGGCGAAGAAATGTCTAATTGAAACACATCATTTCGGAACACGAGGCATTCTTTCCAAAGCTCCTTATTTTGATGATGATGATGATGATGATGATGCTGGTTGTTTAAAGGGGCCTAACATCTAGGTCATCGGGCCCTAATAGTACGAAATGAAACGAAATGTTATGACAATTTTAAAAATCCTTTTTTTTAGCTACTTTGCTTTACGTCGCACCGACACAGATAGGTCTTATGGCGACGATGGGAGAGGAAAGGGCTAGGAATGGGAAGGAAGCGGCCGTGGCTTTAATTAAGGTACAGCCCCAGCATTTGCCTGGTGTGAAAATGGGAAACCACGGAAAACCATCTTCCGGGCTGCCGACAGTCAGATTCGAACCCACTATCTCCCGGATGCAAGCTCACAGCTGTGCGCTCCTTACCGCACGGCCAACTCGCCCGGTAATTTAAAAAAAATCCAGAATCCTCAACTGACCAGATTCGAAACCGTGCGGACGAAGAATGAATGGATGGCTATGAAGTTAAAACAATCAGTGGATCCGACCCGAAATGCCCCACATTCCCAGAAACTAGCGTTGAAGGTATTACTGACCAAGGGACTGAGTCTAAAGCACAATACTGAATCGATGATGCTTGTAGTCGAAACGGGTCCAAAATCCAGGTCATCGGTCCCTCATAATGGTACTTATCGCTAGGAAAGTAGAACCATGGTATTTGTCATGTTGCGGTACTAATCAAAAGTAGCATAGACTGGCGGTATTCCACACATTATGGTACTACTCACAGGTAATGGAATTCGCACATGTAACACAGACCTATGGTGTTTCGCAAACTGCGGCGCTATTTACAGGCAACGCAAACCTATGGCGTTCCTTACATAAGTGTACTAACCACAGGGACCCGCACTATTCCGTGGTGTTCCTCATATAATGGGTACTAAGCACAGGCAAAGCAGAACCATGGTGTCGCTAATCCCATGGTGCTGTTCATATAGTGGTACGAATCACAGGTTCTGTAGAAGCCGGCACCGTACTCTATATCTACTAATCACAAACCTATTTTGTACCTAACATAAGTTAGTGGTACTACGCGCAAGTAAAAGCGACCAATGGTGTTTCCCGCGTGGTGGTACTAATCACAAGTAATTTCATGGTTCTAATTTGATCATCCCTTGGTCGCCCCTTTTAGTCGCTTCTTACGACAGACAGGTGATACCGTGGGTGTATTCTTCGTCTGCGTCCCCCACCCACAGGGGGTGCTCCTGATTTTACCTCCTATAAAATTGCAAAACAAAGTAGCCTATAGCCTACTACAAGCTTCAGGAAAGACTGCTGATTTCAACAGTATAATAATTTTCCAGAGCCTCCGTGGCTCAGACGGCAGCACGTTGGCCTCTCACCGCTGGATACCGTGGTTCAAATCCCGGTCACTCCATGTGATATTTGTGCTGGACAAAGCGGAGGCGGGACAGGTTTTTCTCCGGGTAGTCTGGTTTTCCCTGTCATCTTTCATTCCAGCAACACTCTCCATTCTCATTTCATAGCATCTATCAGTCATTAATAAATCACTGTGGGAGTGGCGACCCCATCGTACTAATAGCCTATATCTGTTTCATTCATTCCATCCCTGACCCGGTCAAAGACTGGAAAACAGGTTGTAGGTTTTCATTCATTCATTCATTCATTCATTCAACAATTTTCCATATGAACCAATTACAATAATTATTAAGAATAAAAACCTGAACAGGTAATTTTAAATCCATAAAATCATGTACTGAAATTTTCAGTAAGCGGCCAAGTTTTTGTTTTCTTTAGCCAATAAAATGTTGTCTGCGGGGGAAATGTAGAAAGTAGTCCAACCTTTATATTTTTTTAAATCTGGAACATGAGTCTTTTAGTTCTTCTGGAAATTGCCCGGAAAATGGCCATATAAATGTCGCTATCTGAGGTCGTTCGTGTAGCGCGCGCCACCGCAGGATACAGAAAACGGAAGTACTTTCGGATTTCGCATTAATCAGTATCAGTTTTATTAACATCTTTTCTTATGGTTTACAATATAAAATAAAATACTTGAATACTATACAGAGTTTTTCAGCTAAGTTGTCTACATCAAATATCTTGTGATCCGTTAAAACATTCTGTTTTCAAATTCTTAAATTGTATTGAGGGGCTCAAAAAGTACTGTCCTATTCCTTTCGATCACATACGTAATTACCGAGAAACCGGTAGCAAATTTGGTTTTTCTAAATGCGACTATACTAATTTCACCCAAACAGAACAATTAAGAATCGAACGATAAATTCAGTGATGTGCTTATTTTGCAAATCAGACGAGTATTTTTGGAGATATTAAATGGTTTCAAATTTTCAGGCGTTATAGACAGAAAGAGACGCGCCACTCGCCTTGATGTCGGGCGCGTTGTTCTCGTGCTTGATTCACGCCGTGTTAAAAATGGAAATGGCGTATGGCTTTTAGTGCTGGGAGTGTTCGAGGACATGTTCGGCTCGCCAGGTGCAGGTCTTTTGATTTGACTCCCGAAGGCGACCTGCGCGTCGTGATGAGGATGAAATTATGATGAAGACGACACATATACCCAGCCCTCGTGCCAGCGAAATTAACCAAGGATGGTTAAAATTCCCGACCCTCCCGGGAATCGAACCCGGGACCCCTGTGACCAAAGGCCAGCACGCTAACCATTTAGCCACGGAGCCGGACCACGCCGTGTTGATAAACACTCATGCCTCACCATTATTTCCAGGGAGAGGGGGCGCAGTATGATGTAGTGGTGGTGGTGGTGATTATTGTTTTAAGATGAAGTACAACTGGGTAACCATCGTCTATATAACACTAATCAGAGGGAAAATATGGAAGGGGTCCGACACTTCGAAAAATGAAGATATCGGCCAAAGGAAGATAAGGGCCACAAAGGGCGTGAAAATGAAAGACTCCCTAGCCCTCGCAAACCTAATAGCGTCGGGGTCGGAAAAGAACAAGAGTTAACCAAGGGAGGTCAGATAAGATAGATGAAAGTGAGGAACCTGGCACAAGTAAGTGGAAGCAATGCCAGGACTCAGCTAAGGACCCCGTGGTCGCCAACCCACGCTCCAAAGTTCAGAGCCCCTGGGGCCAGTATGACGTAGACCTACAACATTTTGAAGTTACAAAGCTTTTGTTTCATTGCTGTTGAATCAGAAAAAGACCAAATATCACAGTGAAATTTTAATCATTTAAGTGATTTATTGTCCTTCTCATGAGTACATGGAATCAACAAAAATCTAATGAATGACATGGTCAGTGGAATGAATGGATACAAACTTAACGGACGCGATTATTGTTGGGCTCTTTGATCCTCCTTAAAGCCATCATGTAGGATCGATGTAGGTCAGCAACAGGCAGTGGTCGAGTTGAAATACTAAGTACTGTACTCATTCAGTTCTGGCGAATCTGAGAAAACCTAATTCATTTACAAATTTAAAATCAAACAAAACGCCTACTTGTGAACCATCAAACATCATGACAAGCACAATGCCATCACAATATGCTATGGATGGAATACGTTTATCACCACACAACCAGTAGTGGCGACTGTCCTCCTCGACCCCCCCCCCCCCAACCACCACTTTATGGAGAAAACATATTTTTATTCCATTTTAGTCAGCTTGAACTAGGAATTATGCGAATTATTAAAAAACAATGTGTACACGCTCTGTTGTTTTATCAGCTAATTTTCGTTAATTATTAACAAAATTATTAACGATAACACGGATAAAATGTCGTTGGTCGCGCCTAACCGATTCGTATAGCTCCACAGCGAATAGTGGAGGCTTTGCATGTGCTGTGAGGAAGGGTAGCAGGCAAGGGCGCCCACACCCGGGGGCAAGGTGGTGCAGCCCCCCCCCCCCCCTAGCTCTCAGGGAAAGGCAAAAATCTAGCGTAGTCAGGTGTTTTCCTTTCAAGAAAATAATTTAAAAGTCAGTATTGCGTAGAAGCTGTAGTACCGTCCCCCCACCAACAGGCAGGGGATACCGTGGGTTTTTCTACCGCAGAATACAAGTCGCCATTTACCTTCCAAAATATTAAAAATACTGCGTACCCCCAGGTCTGCCCCCCCCCCTCCCCCCTACAAACTGTCATATGGGCGCCCATGGTAGCAGGTCATCGACACCCACTGTACATTACTTGCTTTGTAAGATTTACTCCTCATTTTCTTTTGTCCACTGAGTATTTACTTTTTGTTTAAATTTTGGAATTGTTGCTGCCTGTTTTATATGTTTTCAGGGAGAGCATTGCACACCTTCACAGAGTAGTGCCATAAGGAGTTACATACAACCATACTTACTAGTTTTTACAAAGTCTGTATGGACTCTCTCTCTCTGCCCCTCGAGTGTTATATGAGTGTATGTCAGAATGTATGATACAGATAGTGTTTGTATGAACCAAATTATTCTTGATTATAATTATATACCATCACAGCTGAGGCTATATCACGTAACATGCAGAGTGGTAGAAGTCTGCATTTCTTATACAAATAATACGTAGGCGTTAAGGGCGGTAAGTTATAAAGTACTTTTATAGGTGGGCCGGCAAAAATTTGCACTTGATAATTGTAATTCATGTTGGCACCACTACAAAAATGATATGAAGAACGTCACCCGTCAATTGGAATGACCAATCTACTACTTTTTATGTCAGATACAGTTTTCATATTCACTCGTATTTAACTCCGTAAAGTCCTTATAATCTTTTATCTGTTACAAAAATATGAAAAATGAAAACCTACAACCTGTTTTCCAGTCTTTGACCGGGTCAGGGATGAAATGAATGAACCATATATAGGCTATTATTACAATGGGGTCGCCACTCCCAAGGTGATTATTAATGACTGATAAATGCTATGAAATGTTAATGGAGAGTGTTGCTGGAATGAAAGATGACAGGGAAAACCGGAGTACCCGGAGAAAAACCTGTCCCACCTCCCCTTTGTCCAGCACAAATCTCACATGGGGTGACCGGGATTTGACCCACGGTATCCAGCAGTGAGAGGCCGACGCGCTGCCGTCTGAGCCACGGAGGCTTCTTACAAAAATATGATCGTTTAAAAATATTATAAGGTTTAAGCGAGCCATGAAATAAATACGAACTATTTTCATTTGATTGTTGTTGGCAATATTGGTAGTATAGTGGTGCCATCTATAACTAGCTTGACTACCATATTGAAGTGTTGCCGGTTTGTCTGTCGCCGCTAGTTCGTGGTCAGGTGTGATTCGCGCGTTTATGACAGTTTTGTTTTCTTTGTGAGGTAATTGTGAAATTTGCGCCGCGGAGTGGCCCTTTATAGCAGGGCCTCTCAAACGCCCAAAATCTCACGCGTGCAGAGCGAGGCGCAAGAGCTCCGTGCACTGTGCATCGGTGCCGCTCGGTATGGCTCGGATCAACGCTTCGTCTCTGGGCTACTCGGCTAAGCTCGGCTCAACTCAGCCCGGATTTGGAGCGCTACGGAGCAAGTGGGGGAGAGGGAGACAGGCGGAGCGAGCGAGAGAGGCGTAAGGAAAGAGAGAGTTAGCGCTATTGCTCCAAATCGAGGAGTGGGGGGTCTGCACTCAGGTCAACCAAGCCAAGTCGTCTTTTGCACCGTGCACAGTGCATGCACCACGCGCATGCACCCTGAGAGGCCCTGCTTTATAGTCATGCATGAGAAACGGTCAGGAGTTGATGATCTGCCTAGACGATGACGGCAATGACAACGCAGGCGACGGTAGTGATGGCAGTGATCTGGAGGGTATCGAGCCTCTACCAGTGTGAATAAGGTATGAAAATAAGGTTTCTGAATTTTCGTAAATTTAATACATTTTACTTGAAACCTTTTGTATTAACACCGGTAGGTCTATATATTATTGTAACATTTATTGGCGTATTTAAAGTGGGATTCTTGGCGGCCGATTTCTTCTGTATTTTCTAATATCACGATAATAAGAACTTCGTAGTAGATTTATTTATCTCCTATCATTTTGTGTGATCAAATATTTTATTGTAAACTTAATCGGTGTGTTGAAAGTTCGATTTTTGGCGGCCGATTTCATTTGTATTGTGTATCATCGCGATGTCCGACTCGTTGGCCGAATGCTCAGCGTACTGGCCTTCGGTTCAGAGGGTCCCGAGTTCGATTCCCGGGCGGATCGGGGATTTTAACCTTAATTGGTTAATTCCAATGGCTGGGTGTTTGTGGTCCCCAACATCCCTGCAACTCATACACCACACATAACACTATCCTCCACCACAATAACACGCAGTTACCTACAAATGGCAGATGCCTCATCGGAGGGTCTGCCTTACAAGGGCTGCACTCGGCTAGAAATAGCCACACGAAAAAAAAATCATCGCGATGATATTAAAAGCATGTTTTTAAAAACTCACGTGTCGTGAAATGAGCTGTTGTTGCGGTGACAACATCGCTTTCTGCGCCATTGCAGTGTTAACCAACATTGTGCGCAGTTGTCATGTGCAACCTTACGCCGGCCCACCTATAATGCTCTTTTTTGTAAAGTGGCAACTTTCTCAAAGAGTTCCCTATTGCAATATCCCCAATAATAAATCACTTAAGTCAGGTGGCTTTCAGTGAGAGCACGATAAGTAGGTTTTAAACACTTATGGTTGAATTTATGTTACTTTGCTGACGGTTATGTCTCGTCATTTCAATACCATATGTAACTAGTCAAGTTGGCAGCATTGATGAACCATTAAAAAAAGAAGAATAGGGCGGCGATATTTGCGTTTTAGTGTAGGCCTATATCCTTACGTGAAGTGTACTATACCCCTATACTGGCGTTCGATGACCGAAGTAGCTGAGGAAGAGATATGTCAAAAAATAATCAAAAAGTTCTTTTTTGAAAGAATCCAGGGCAATGTTATTCATAACAATGCACACAAGCAGAGCAGAGTGCAGGTTTTGATTGCAGTCACTACCTCTTGTTTACAGAAATACCTACGTCACCGAAAACTAATTTATGAACGGGTCCGTTTATTATGTATAAACATGCACACAAATAGCTCGCCCGATATTTGGGGAAACAACATAAACAGAAAACAAGACACACACACACACAAAAATAATATAGTTTTCATGTAATGCAATCACACAACAATAAAATCGTGAACAAGGCCGGGCTGTTATTAAAACAGTAATAATTCCGAACGCAAGAAGTTCGCTGTCATCTATTCTATACTAATACATATAAGTCGAAGTTTAATGCGTTGCCATGTAAGCTTTGGGAAGGTATTCTTTCTGATTATATTAGACATGTGTGTGAAATTAATAACGGGTTCGAGCAGTTCGGGTTTAGGAAAGGTTATTCCACTGAAGCCCAACTTGTAGGATGCCAGCAAGATATAGCAGATATCTTGGATTCAGGAGGTCAAATGAACAATATCGCGATTGATCTATTGATAGGGTAGACTACTGACAAAAATGAGGAATACTGAATTAGACAAAAGAGTGATTGAATGGTGGCTACATTGAAAATTGAAATAACAACAATAAGTTAATTTGTTAATTTGTCCACCCAATCAATGCAATAAATCTTGTCTTTGTTAAATAACATTGACATATTAATTAACTTACTGTTATTATTTCAATCAAATATCATCAATACGAATCAAGAATTATATTTATCACTTGTAATTGTGGCTATATTTCTAGAAAATAGAACTCCTGGAATTAGAGTACGTGAAACTTTATCTGAACCTGTAATAATTAAGAGGGGAATTCCTCAAGGCAATATTATTGGACCTTTATGTTTCTTATATATATCAATGATATGTGTAAAGAAGTGGAATCAGAGATAAGGCTTTTTGCAGATGATGTTATTCTGTACAGAGTAATAAATAAGTTACAAGAGTGTGAGCAACTGCAAAATGACCTCGACAATGTTGTGAGATGGACAGCAGACAATGGTATGATGATAAACGGGGGTTAAAAGTCAGGTTGTGAGTTTCACCAATAGGAAAAGTCCTCTCAGTTTTAATTACTGCGTTGATGGGTGAAAGTTCCTTTTGGGGATCATTGTAAGTATCTAGGTGTTAATATAAGGAAATATGTTCATTGGGGTAATCACATAAATATGATTGCTAATAAAGGGTACAGATCTCTGCACATGGTTATGAGGGTGTTTAGGTGTTGTAGTAAGCATGTAAAGGAGAGGGCATACACGTCTCTGGTAAGACCCCAACTAGAGTATGGTTTTAGTGTATGGGACCCTCACCCGAATTATTGATTCGAGAACTGGAAAAAATCCAACGAAAAGCAGCTCGATTTGTTCTGGGTGATATCCAGAAAAACAGTAGCGTTACAAAAATGTTGCAAAGTTTGGGTTGGGAAGAGTTGGGAGAAAAGAGACGACCTGCTCAACTAAGTGGTAGGTTCCGAGCTGTCAGTGGAGAGATGGCGTGGAATGACATTAGTAGACGAATAAGTTTGAATGTTGTTTTTAAAAGTAGGAAAGATGATGAAGATAAAGTTGGAATTCAAGATAACAAATTGGGGCAAATTATCGTTCATAGGAAGAGGAGTTTGGGGACTGGAATAATTTACCAAGAGAGATGTTCAATAAATGTCCAAAATCTTTGCAATTATTTAAGAAAACTAGTGGCCTGTCGCAGCAATAGCTGCAAACAAAGACTAAACATTAAACTGAGGACATTTTCTTCTCATCCCCCAATGTGGACGGTGGCTGAACTTTGACTTAAACGGCATCCAGTGTGTCACTGTTCATCTCAGCAACCCCAACAGCTATGGATTCGACACCATTTTAGATTATTTTTACATGGCACCCCGTTCTCACTCTCACCCCCAGGGGTGGCTTACCCGAACGGTGTTTGTTTTGAGATAGTAAGTAATAAGTGCACAAAGTTTGGTTGAAGTTGCTCCAGTGGTTTAGGAGGAGATGTGAAAAGGTACTTCATTAAACATGGCGGCGAGCTGCCATCCTCCTATATCCAGCCACGATCATGAACCTCCTAGCAAGAAAGGTGCATCATAAAACATGGCAGCGTGTTGTCATACTCCTTATATACAGCACTTCTTACGGGACTGTCACGATACACAGTGAGTCATCGTCGCCTAGTGACAGTCTGTCCATCGAGGTCGATCCAAATCTTGGTGTGGTTTTAATTACATAAAATTACTCATCATTAAAAAATACCAATCGATTTCGTTCAAATCACTTCCTAAACCCCCTCAGGGGTAATACGAATAAATTGTGAAATGTTCAGCCAAATCGGTTCAGTAGTTTTTGAGTCCATTCGAAACGAACAAATATTCATTTTTATATATGTCTAGCAGGTACCGGCTGCTTCGCCCGCGTTAATTAATTCAACCGCATTGCATGTTTCTAAATCGTTTATTCGAAAGCAAATTACAAATATATTTATTAACACACAACGTTTTCTATTATTTTAATATTTTACCCCCTTCTTACCCCGCCCGTAGGGCTTCCTTACTCCACAGTTTTATTTCCCAAACAGTAAATCATGTGTGTATCATGTTTGGTTGAGAGCTATGCTAGAACTACAGACGTACATCCATAATTTCGGTCATTTTTTGACATTCCCCTTCTATCCCCCATATCGATTGGAATGAACTTCGATTTAAACGACATCGAGAGAGTCACAGTTCATCTCAGCTACCCGAAGAACTACAGATTCGTCACTGATATAGGTCATTTTCAGATTTTCATATTACACCCTCTTCCTTTAGGGGTGCTAAGGGTTTTTTGCTGCTACAGTAATTTTTTCAGATAGAAGTTACATGCGTATCAAGTTTGGTTGAGGGCTATGCTGGAACATTCAGAAATTCACCCGTAATCTCTGTCACTTTCGACATTTTCGGTTTTCAGCGCTTCTCACGCCCCTATGCCATGGGGACTGAACTTGGACTTTTCATTTTGATATACAGTGGAACCTCGGATTGCGAGTAACTTGGTCTACGAGTGTTTTGCAAGACGAGCAAATATTTTAAATAAATTGTGACTTGATAAGCGAGTGAGGTTTCGCAATACGAGCGTCACGTGTACGTACGTTTTCCCCTCCTCCTGCCACTCTCTTTCCTGGGAAAGTGTGTGCAATCATTTCCCGCGCTGGACTTCAGTTGGCGTGCCTCGCTCGCATAGTCAACACCGTACGAGTGTACATGTTTTGTTTCTGTCATCTGTGATATAACTGTTCTGCAACGATGGGCCCTGTGAACGAAAAGAAGGCTAAAAAGGAATTCGGTCGGAAGAAGGAGATGATTACAGTGGATGAATCTGTTCAATGCAATGTCACATTTTCGTGAAATCCTCAAAAAGAGGCAAAAGCCACAGTCATTGGACAGGTTCCTCGTTAAAGTTGCACGAAAAGAAAACACTTCCAATGAGCCAACCCATAGCAGTGATTCCGTTAGTGAAATTCGTGCTACACAGTGACTCTTCTCATGTCATCTCTCGTCTCCCTCACACCAACAATGATTCTATTGTAAGGTAAAGTGCAGTTTAATTGTTTTACGTTATATTTTGTTTTAGAAATGTTATGCGAATAAATGCTTTTGTGTTGTGAACGAATCATCCGAGTTTCAATAGTTTCTTATGGGAAAATTTGCTTTGATATACGAGCGATTTGGATTACGAGCATGTTGCCGGAACGAATTATGCTCGCAATCCAAGGTTCCACTGTATATAGAATAAGAAGAAGAAGAAGAAGATAAGTTTCAAGGAACACCACATAATTTTCTCTCACTCTTGGGTTGGCAACCCGCTCATCGGACTTGTCTTGCGGTTTGCTACCTTCTCCTATTTTCTTTTTCTCCCCTTCTCACCTCGTATGCCGAACTACCCTTCAGATTTTGTTCAAATCACTTTCTAAACCCTCTCTGGAGTAACACAACAATTTGTGAAATTTTCAGCAAAATTGGCTCAGTAGTCCAGTATATCGCGATACGGAGTGAGTCGTCGTCGCTTAGCGACAATCTGTCTATTGATGTCGATCCGAATCTTGGTGTGGCTTTGTAATTAAATTAAATTTCATAAAATAAAATAAAATAAAATAATTCATCTAAAACCACTTCCTAAACGCTCTCAGAAGTAATAAGAACAAATTCTGAAATTTTCAGCGAAATCGGTCCAGTACCGTACCGTAGTTTTTGAGTCCATTCGAGACGAACAAACAAATATTTATTTTTATATATTAAGGAGACAAGGAGATTTTAAAAATAATACGAAATGTATTGTCCGAAAATAACGTCTAAAACATAGCTTCTGAGACAAGAGGAAAGTAGCACCACTGAGGAATTCCAGCTGCCGCAAAATTATATACACATCTTTTTTCCATAGGAAAAAAAAAAGGGGCTATTCACACAAAGCACGTACACAAAACCTCTTAAAAACATTTCTATTGGACCACACCACACACTACTGCACAACTACCAAGCTAAAAAAAAAGAGAAAAAATCATGGCCACCCCATTCCGTACCGCAAAGTAAAAAACAAAACACGGTTACCAAACATGTTGTAAAATAAAAATATAAAAAAGAACCTAACCACTACCTCCAGCGCGCTTTCCCTTACCAGCGAAAACCTCATTCGTTTATAAAAGCATCCTCTTTTGTGTCTAACATTTGTACGTTGTCGACGGGTGTGGTAGGGGGTTAAGAGGGATTGGGCAGACGGTTAATCCTTTAAGCTATTCTGTATATTGCTTAAAAAAAGGAGACGGAAAAGAGCGGTAAAATCCCTCTCTTCTCTCGTTTTCACATACACATATATAGAATTAAAAATGAATAAATAGAACATTTTAACCTCGTTTCAAGCACAGCCAAGCTTTCTACTGAAAAATAAAAAATAAAGAAAGAGGGTATGCATGGTTAGACACAGCAATGAGCTTCAAAAGAAAAGAGAAAAACCTCTCTCTCCATATGTCTAGCCTTCTCTTGCCCGCTGCCACAGAGAGACGGTTGAGGAGGAGGTAGAATTCATCTCAAACGAAACGAACTTTATGAAGAGGACGATTAGAAAGAAGGAAAAAAAAATTAAAAAGGGAGGGAAAAAAGTGGGAAGGAACGGTGGGTGTAGCAGTTAGAGAGAGACGAGATTTTTTTTCAGAAGTCATTTGCACAAGATTCCAATTCTCATAACGGGACACACACAGGGATGTATGAAGTATTCGCTAGCCCGAGAAGAGCTGCTTGTAAATTATTACTACGCCACAGATATGTCAATTTGAGACACACTGCCTCAGGGCAAGAACAAGGAACAACTCTGACGGATGTGATTCTTGATCTACGGAGAATAACGACGAGATTATCAGTATCTACTGACACCTCAAAGAAAAGGATAAATAACTTTACACATTTACATGATTAGATCTGTTATTGCACACAATTCCATTACTAAACTGTGTGGTCGAACACAGTGCTACAGATAGGAATATAAAGCGTAACTCTCCTTCACATGTTTTTATTCCACAAATGAAATCGCACGAAAACGAGATAAAAGGAAGAAAGCTGGCGTGGAAATGGGAAACCAAGGGAAACCATCTTCAGGGCTGGCGACAGGGTGTTTCGAACTCACTATCCCCCGAATACAAGTTCAAGCTGCGCGAACATAACAGCACGTTGTTTTTATTTATCATCACAATTTTTGTCTTTTTGAGGTTGATTTTCCTGCCAAAGTCTGTAACTTTGCCATTCGAGTACTGTAACTATTAATGCCAGATCATCAGCAAATGTAATATTCTGAATAAGTCTTCCATACTGGAATCCTTTAAGGAACGATACAATATAAGCTCGGCAAAAGCATTAAACAGTCCTGGAGAAAAAAAAATTATGGCTTCCGATTGAGACAGCTAAATAAATTTCAGGAAACTCAATGGTCAAAAATGACCAGTGTTTCACCCCAGTGCGGCATGTGCTCATCAGTTGAATACCGCACCTTCCCAAGACACTGGCTGGCTAGCACGCCAGTAGCGACACCACTGTCGATGTTAAATCCCTCTCGTGTTTTTGAATTGGTGCCCCTTACTACAATGTTTTCATTACTTCCCTGAAAGCGGAGGGCGGGGCCTCTTAAACGATGACGCCGTCTCTCAGGCCGGGATATTTGTTACGGCGAAGAAGATAAGGGGATTGGCGGCCGTGGCCTATACTGGGAACTGTCCCGGCAATTCACCTGAGTGCAAGAGAATGGAAAACCACGGAAAACCATTCTCAGGACAGCCGACGGTTGGGACTAGCCGTGAGGTCCAACCCTGTCCCGTCTCCCGAATGTAGAGGCGTAGAGCCACGGTAGAGCAGTGGCCACCCCTCCTCTGGTCGATTGGCCGGTCAGAGTGCAGAGCTGTTCCACTTGTGGGTCGAGACACACTCTGCATCTACCGACCGACACCACTGCAAGCTATACAGGATGAAGCGAAATTCGCGCACTCGGGCGTCGCAGCCCGACTCCTCACATGCCAGCAATAAAAAAATGTATCTCACAAAAGTTCGTCCGGGAGAAAAAGGTCGTTGAAGAGTGGCAATCTGGCAACACTGTAACCACATGTACGGTAACTACCTCTGCCAGCACGTATTAGTCGTGCTGTACAGTTGGTGCAGTGGATAGAGTTTTGGGTTAGCATGCAGGAGGTCGAGGGTTCGATCCCGGATTGAGACATATGTTTTTTTATTTCGTAAATGTAGTCCAGGTGGCGAGTTGGCCGTGCGCTTAGGAGCGCGTAGCTGTGAGCTTGCATCCGGGAGATAGTGGGTTTGAGCCACACTATCGGCGGCCTTGAAGATGGTTTTCCGTCGTTTCTCATTTTCACACCAGGCAAATCGCTGTACTTTACTTAAGGCCAAGGCGGCTTCCTTCTCACTCCTAGGTCTTTCCTACCCCATCGTCGCCATAAGACCTATTTGTGTCGGTGCAACGTAAAACAAAATGTAAAAAAAGAAATTCTCTTAATGCCGCTGGCTCATTTTCACGACGTACTAAGCAATTACGAACGAAAGAGAAAAGTGGCGCGGTCCCTCGACGAGTGAACCCAACCTGCGCCGCAGTCTTGCGCAGCGAAGAGCACCTATTCAAACATGAGAACTTTAAAGCTTTCAGGAGGTCGCACGAGTTAATTTCCGAAAGAAGTATTCTAGCCACTGTGTTATTCTTTACTTATTGAATCCCGGATCCGCTAATGTATCCATGGAGTATTGCGTACGCATGTACCATCAGTGCTATGGGAGGGCATTTCAAACTTTTCTTGTAAGGTAGAGTTTCATATGCTATGCTGGAACGTTCTATTCCTGTGTGTAATAATTGTACTATAGTGCAAATGTTACGTCCACCTTCTCAACATAATCTCCTTGTAACTGTATGCACTTTTGCCATCGATGTGCCAGTCTCTCCAGACATTCCTGAAACCATTCTTTCGGAGGGCTGCGTATCCCTGCCCTGACAGCTGTGCCCAGTTCTGCAAAATCCGCAAAACGGCGACCACGCAGAGGTTTCTTCATGTTCCCGAACAGGTGATAATCACTTGGTGCCAAGTCGGGAGAGTATGGTGGGTGTGACAGGACCGTGAATCCCATTTGATCCCATTTGTGGCTCATGGTAATGGAGCCGTGTCTCATCACTAGTCACCAGTCTAGCCATGAAGTCAGCTGGATCTTGATCATGGCGTTGCAAAAGTTCTCTGCACACGTCCACACGCCTCTGCAGACACGACTAAGTGACCGTGCACAATCCGCTGCAGGATGTTTCGGCTAATTCCCGTGGCTGCCTCCATTTCCGTAAATGCGATGCACTTGTTTCCTTGGATGACCTGTTCGACCCGGGCAATGTTGACTGGTGTTGACACCGTCACATTCCTTCCAGAACTGGTTCCCTTGTCCACCGATGTGCTATACGACTTGGTTCCTATGGAAAGGCGTGACCACTGCAGAAATTCATCGGTGCTTGGTGGCAATCTGTGGAGAACATGTGCCGTCACAGAAAACAGTTTACAACTTGGTGAAAGGTTGGAAAACCAGTTCTGGAAGGAATGTGACGGTGTCAACACCAGTCAACATTGCCCGGGTCGAACAGGTCATCCAAGGAAACAAGTGCATCGCATTTACGGAAATGGAGGCAGCCACAGGAATTAGCCGAAACATCCTGCAGCGGATCGTGCACGGTCACTTACTTAGTCGTGTCTGCAGAGGCGTGTGGACGTGTGCAGAGAACTTTTGCAACGCCATGATCAAGATCCAGCTGACTTCATGGCTAGGCTTGTGACTAGTGATGACACACGGCTCCATTACCATGAGCCACAAATGGGATCAAATGGGATTCACGGTCCTGCCACACCCACCATACTCTCCCGACTTGGCACCAAGTGATTATCACCTGTTCGGGAACATGAAGAAACCTCTGCGTGGTCGCCGTTTTGCGGATTTTGCAGAACTGGGCACAGCTGTCAGGGCAGGGATACGCAGCACTCCGAAAGAATGGTTTCCGGAATGTCTGGAGAGACTGGCACATCGTTGCTGTCCCTGACGGTTGCTTTCTATGAAGTCTGCTCCTACGCTGACAGTGTTGTTATGAAATGGCTATGACGACTGCATTCGTTGGCCCCTGCGCGGTGTTGCTACCAAACGGTGGAACAAGACACTAGTTACACATCACCACCTTCAAAACTGAAATTTGAACCATACCCTGACGTACAAAAAATAAAGTGTAAAACAACATAGTACGCCCCTCGTACTCTGTAAACGTCCTGCTGAAGAATCGGTCGCACATTTTGTGAGGGCAGTCGAGGCGGGTCTGTCTCGTCTCCCAGTCCTCTCGCTGCCCAGCCTTCGTCTACAGGTAAGCAACGTACGCAGTGGCTGAACACAAAAAGAGAGAGAGAGAGAGACACACACTCAGAAGGACGTTTACTACGTCTTTGGACTATATGTAGCGTTGTAGAATGAGGTCTAACGTGGAAATAAAGAATCTCCGGAATCATGATATATAAATTATTATTATTATTATTCTGTACGTGTAAGGAATTAGTCCTGAACATTTGGCTGTACCTTATAGTCACACCCTGTACATTTAACTTTCGCCTGTAATTGACGTTGATCTCTTCCCATACGCATTGTCTCTTAATTCTAACATCGCAGATCCATTATACATCAACTTTATCTTGAGGATATGTACATTTGTTTACTAAAATATAATCCTTTCAGATCCTTACGAACTAGATAAGCCTCTGTGGCTCAGGCGGTAGTGAACCAGGCTCTCACCGCTGTGTTCCGTGGTTCAAATCCCGGTCTCTTCACGTGAGATTTGTGCTGGACAAAGCGGAGACGGGACATGATTTTCTCCAGGTACACCGGTTTTCCCTGTCATCTTTCATTCCAGCAACACACTCCATTATCATTTCATCTGTCGGTCATTAATTATTGCCCCAGAGGAGTGCGACAGGCTTCGGCAGCCAGCACAATTCCTATCCTCGCCGCTAGATGGGGCTTCATTCATTCCATTCCCGGCCCGTTCGAGTGAATGGAAACAGGCAGTGTATTTTCATTTTTCACTAACTAGATACCTTATTTCACCAATAAGTCAACAATATGTATTGCAATTATATTACAGATGCAGCGACCAGCACTTTAAATTGGAAGTCGTTCTCAGTCATAGCTGTGATGTGACTTTGCCTATTAAGCGACCACTGCTCATTCAGAACGCCGCAGATTTGGCGGTGACGGGTGGAGTGTGCGGAGGACCGTCTCTGCCTCAATTATTCTCGGCCCGCTAGATGAGGGCTGCTGCCTGAACGTCGGATAGCTCCTCAATAATAGTAGGCTCTACCCATGTGAACTGAACGGACTTCGAAACAGCCCTCAGTTCCGTGTAAAAATCCCCGACTTGACCGAAAATCATATACAACGCAGGTTCGCTACCCTTATTCTACGGGGTCGGCCATAATATGAAAGTCATGCCAAAAAACTTCCACACACTGACACAAGGCTATCCACTAGAGAACGCAACTTTATTTATTTTTTTATTTTTTTATTTTTTTTTTTTTTTTTTTTTTTTTTTTTTTGCGAGTAGCAGGCGTCTTCAAGCCCGCGCAAGACTGTTCTTCTATTACACCTTTGTAACCATCACAGGGATGCTCTATTCAATGGAACCTCCAACATTTATGCGACTCTTCCTACACAACGACAGACTGGGTTGCATTCTAAAATCATTCAAGTAACATCTATTGAACTTGTCTAAGAAACTGAAAACTGGAAATAATATTCTTCCTAAACTGTGCGGGACCAATTTGGGATCTACTGCAAGCACTCTACGACATTCCGCCTTTAGTCTGGTTCATTCCAGTGCAGAGTATTGTTCTCCTGTATGTCTTAATAGCCCATATACCCGATATGTTGATGTACAGCTGAACAACAGCATGCACCTTATTTCGGGTACAATCAGATCCACGCCAATTTACTGGCTGCCGCCGCTCACGGGAATAATGCCACCTGATCTGCGCAGATCGATCCAGCTCTGTAAAATCTACAAAAGCCATCAACTGTCGGTACAAGAAGACATCCCTGCACTCAATCTTCAAAGACTGAAGTCACGCCGTCCACTTTTGAGTGATGCTGCTGACATGATCCGCAAGAGCTATAACGCTGTGAAAGTTTGGAAAGACCGCTGAGAATCTTTTTCTCTGGTGCGCAAATTGCTGGTGGATTTCATCGACCGCGCAAGCAGTGGGTCACTCTTAACAGAGTTCGGACGGGTCATGGGAGATTCAGGAAATCACTGTACAAGTGGAACTGCTTAACGTCACCGGAATGCGACTACGGTGCCCCACAGCAAACCATCCCTCACATCGTCGGCAGCTGCAAGCTACATGCTTACTCGGGTAGCTGGGCTGATTGCTTGATTCCATCAGGGGCAGTGTTAGAGTGGATCGAAGCACTGGACATTCTGATTTGAAATCATGTTTTTTTGTTATGGTATAATATTCACAGTGGCGTGCACTGAACCTCATCTACCCCAGCGCTGCTGGGGTAAAGAACTTTGTATTAACATTTTCTAGTTATTCCTTAGAACGATTTTTATAATTTAAAAAACAATTGCGAACATCTAAGCTAAGCCAAGTACAACTGTCTCGACAATCCGCTCGCACTACCGCAGTTCAGCATTTCCAGCGAGCCGGGTTTCCTTGCCGGCGCGATAGAGAGCTACCCCGAGCGAAATTTACGGTCGTTTGGGTGACGCATGCACTTGAAGCTTCCTCGAGGCGAAGCTGTGGCCCCTCGCCAGACAGCAATTTACGGCGACAGGCCAGCTAGCTTAGGTAAGGGGTGTTAGTTTTAATACTTGACACTCGAAGTCTTCAGCGCCACACACTAGATACTGCAAGAAAAATATCAACATCTTAACAGTACAGCCACTTGCACATCGTTCTTGCTAATAAGAATAGAGCCAGTTTATGAAATCAATTGTAATATAAAAGAATATATTTTAGTCTTGGGTTTCGGCATGTATACAGTTTCTTCGAGCAATTCATTGATGGCATGTGTAGAGTACGTGTTCCGATAGCCGCAGAAAAATATTTAGGTTGCCCAGCATGAACACAGAGTTAAGCGCGAATGGTTGTCTATGATGGTGGTATTATAGAGAATTTTTGTAGTGTTCCTCTAGGATTACATACATGTGAAGGTTTTGCGAGTTCTGTGGCATTCTTCACGAATATGACGTGTGTTATATGTCGTGACTTATACTTTCCCTCGTTTGTCGTTGATGCACGCACACTCAGTATGCGAGTGAAATTATAAAACTTCAACGACGGTAAAATACCAGTTAAATTTTGCTGATTAGTTTAGATTAGTCTTTTTAAGTAAAAAACAAAACAAAAACAAATAGTCCCAGTGTATATCTGTGCAAACCATGACTGTACTATCACGAAGCGTCACCGGATGAAACTGTAAGTACATTGTTTAAAATCTGCTACAGATTAAGTTATGATTATACCTCGGATTTTTAGGTAGTAATAGGTTAGAATGCAAAGTAATTTGGTTTGTAGGAAGTGTCATGCAACCTGTTGTACCATAATGTAGGAAGAGTAGCATAAATTAAAGGAGTTCTATAGGCTGTACCCCTAATATCTATGCAAATCTCATAGCATAACCGCTGTACAGTGAAGGGTAAGCTTGCATTCTAACCTATCAGCACCTAATAATCCGGACTCTAGTTATGATGGTGTCGTCACTGCCGTGAATATCAATTTGGAAGTATGTGCGAGTGTGTGGTTAAAAATATTCTTGAAAGACCTTTCTCAGGTAGACCTTTCCACGAAAAATGCAGCCTTATAAAATAGTACTGTTGACTTTAGAGAGAGTAGTAGGGCTACGATTGTTTATATTTAAAAAAATTTTGCTGCTGGGGTAATGAAAATGTTCACCGCACGCCACTGAATATTCAATTGTATAAGGCAGGGGGCCAAATTTCGTCCCCTCACCAAATTTCGTCTTCCTAGGAATTTCCAGTTTGCGCGGTTGGTACCTAATGTTTACTCGCGCGCACACGTGTACCGTCATCCCGTTGCCTTGCTGTGAGAGTTGGTTGTGTGCACCACGTTTAGTTTCCGTGTACAAGGAGGATTCATTTTTCATCCTGAGCTGAGTTAGTTCAACATTCAATTTAAGAGCTTGTTATTTCTAGACCGAGCACTGAAACGTGTATGAAATGCTGGACTGCATTTCAGTCGTATGGTGAACTTCATGGCGTGTAATCGCTACACCGAGGTGGTTGGCGTGTGTTGATGTAGCGGCCATTACAATAAACCAGGGAATGTTCGTAATGTCGCCCCCTTCGTTTTATTTGTTATTTATGAAGTTTATGATTATTTTCAGGTGGGAAAACGCAAGCGGTAGGATAAGGAGGCTATGAAAAACGCTATTAAACATTAAGCGTTTAACATCCAACAGGAACGCTGAAAGACTGTGTTAAAAATAATACCAAGAAAATATTTTTCATAAATGGCCTTCAAGTAATTCATTATAGGAAAAGTGTTTGGTAAGTTTAGAAAGGAAAAATATATTAGCATTAATTGCACTTTTCATAAATTTGGTGGTGGGGGGGACGAAATTACGAACGCATTTTTGGTATTTTAGTTCTTGTAGTGTTTATGTTAAATATCGACTAGTTTACGGTATAACAGTTTCATTGTAACTTGCCGTTAAGTGGCCATGACCGTTAAGGCGTTGAAGTCTAAATGGACTGACACCGAGATTAGCCGGTTCGAGTCCCGTTGGTCGAAAAAATTGTCACTATCAGAATTCTGGCCGGCAGGGTAGGGGAGGTGGTGGTATACAATTTCTAATCACTAGATTGTGTGCCAAAAGCCTGGATTAAATTCCATAATAATAATAATAATAATAATAATAATAATAATAATAATAATAATAATAATAATAATAATGTTATTTGTTTTACGTCCCACTAACTACTTTGTTAAGGTCTTCGGAGACGCCGAGGTGCCGGAATTTAGTCCCGCAGGAGTTCTTTTACGTGCCAGTAAATCTACCGACACGGGGCTGTCGTATTTGAGCACCTTCAAATACCACCGGACTGAGCCAGGATCGAACCTGCCAAGTTGGGGTTAGAAAGCCAGCGCCTTAACCGTCTGAGCCACTCAGCCCGGCGGATTAAATTCCAAACATCTCCGCAGTGCTCATATGGAGTGAGCGCATATGACGCTGTTGATGGTGATACGTCCGTCGGACGGTGACGTTAAGCCTTGAGCAGACCCCTTGGTGCTATTCGAGAGGAGTAGGCTATGTATCGGCACCAGGTTTCACCCTCCCCCTTTATACTATCATCTCATTAACTCCTCTGATGAGGTTGACGTCACGAAGGGCATCCGGTCATAAAAACCCGCCACGAGAGATTCATCTCACCTGATACCCGACCCCGTAGAGAAACGGGCCAAGTGTTGGACAAACATATATATACACTAATTTCCATGCCTTTGCTGGCAAGATGTAGTGTTTACAGCGCACTATGTCTTTTGGTATGGGCTATATCAAATTTGGTACTTTCATTGACCTGTCTGTCTCATCCTTGGATTTGACAATATCAAAGCGACTGAGGTATGAGTGATGCTAGTAATGCCATTCCTTATGCAGCCAGTCCCTGTTATGAATGGTGTAAAAATATCGCTCATAGGGTCGGTTGGTGCATGCATTTCAGTGGGCTTGGCAGACTGATATGTAATAGCAACGGCTGGCTCGACGAGGAAAGCAACGGGAAACTACCCCACTCCTCATTTTCCCTAGTACGCCTCTTCAGGGATACCTAGGCTATTTATGACAGCTGTTGGCAGAGCTGCAGAGGATCACACCAGCCTTCGGGCTGAATACCCAACATACATACATACATACATACTAATTTCTAGCCTTGTCCGTAACATTCCTGAATTTCTAAAAGTCGAAATCTGCTAAAGGGACGAAATATGGGACCCCCACCTTATATGTACATTTTATGTCATATGCTACATAAATAACGAACTACAATCAAAACAATCCTGGATCTATTACTTACGGTACACAACTCCTAGTGTCCTCTTTGGAGTCGTTTTCCTCATCGGGTGCATTTTATTTGTCTTGTTCTTCTGAAGACGTCCCAAAGTTTCTATATCAGGCGGATCGTTCTTACAATGTGGTACGACTTTCTTGATGTCCGTCTGGAGCACACAGTCACCGCAGCCCCTGGCACGAGCTGAAGACTCGCAGCAAGAGGCAGGAACATCTCCCGCAAGAAGAGAGACTGACAAAGAGAAGAAGATAATTATTGTTGAGAAATCTCTTACAAGAATAAGAGATATCTCCACAGACTTAGGAGACAAGTCAATTATTGAAATATTCCTTACAAGAATAACATATATCTCTACAGATTTGCTGAGATATCCGATACAAGAATATCTCTACGGGCTTAGGAGACGAGTAAATTGTTGAGATATCCGATACAGAATAAGGGATACCTCAACAGACTTAGGAGATAAGTCATTTGTTGATATAATCTCCTAAAAGAATAAGATACATGTCGATAGACTGACGAAAAAAGGTCAATGGTTTAGACATCTCCTACAAGAATAAGAGTTATCTCTATAGACTGAGGAAACAAGTCAATGGTTCAGTCATCTCCTACAAGAATAAGAGTTATCTCTATAGACTGAGGAAACAGGTCAATGGTTCAGTCATCTCCTACAAGAATAAGAGTTATCTCTATAGACTGAGGAAACAGGTCAATAGTTCAGCCATCTCCTACAAGAATAAGAGATATCTCTATAGACTGAGGAGACAGGTCAATGGTTCAGTCATCTCCTACAAGAATAGGAGTTATCTCTATAGACTGAGGAAACAGGTCAATGATTCAGTCATCTCCTACAAGAATAAGAGATATATCTATAGACTGAGGAAACAAGTCAATGGTTCAGTCATCTCCTACAAGAATAAGAGTTATCTCTATAGACTGAGGAAACAAGTCAGTGGTTCAGTCATCTCCTACAAGAATAAGAGTTATCTCTATAGACTGAGGAAACAGGTCAATAGTTCACGTCTCCTACAAGAATAAGAGATATCTCTATAGACTGAGGAAACAAGTCAATGGTTCAGTTATCTCCTACAAGAATAAGAGATATCTCTATAGACTGAGGAAACAAGTCAATGGTTCAGCCATCTCCTACAAGAATAAGAGTTATCTCTATAGACTGAGGAAACACGACAATGGTTCAGCCATCTCCTACAAGAATAAGAGATATCTCTATAGACTGAGGAAGCAAGTCAATGGTTCAGCCATCTCCTACAAGAATAAGAGATATCTCTATAGACTGAGGAAGCAGGACAATGGTTCAGCCATCTCCTACAAGAATAAGAGTTATCTCTATAGACTGAGGAAACAAGTCAATGGTTCAGTTATCTCCTACAAGAATAAGGGATATCTCTATAGACTGAGGAAGCAGGACAATGGTTCAGCCATCTCCTACAAGAATAAGGGATATCTCTATAGACTGAGGAAGCAAATCAATGGTTCAGTTATCTCCTACAAGAATAAGAGATATCTCTATAGACTGAGGAAAGAAGTCAATGGTTCAGCCATCTCCTACAAGAATAAGAGTTATCTCTATAGACTGAGGAAACAGGTCAATGGTTCAGTCATCTCCTACAAGAATAAGAGATATATCTATAGACCGAGGAAACAGGACAATGGTTCAGTTATCTCCTACAAGAATAAGGGATATCTCTATAGACTGAGGAAACAGGTCAATGGTTCAGTTATCTCCTACAAGAATAAGAGATATCGCTATAGACTGAGGAGACATGTCAATGTTTCAGTTATCTCCTACAAGAATAAGAGATATCGCTATAGACCGAGGAGACATGTCAATGATTCAGTTATCTCCTACAAGAATAAGAGATATCGCTATAGACTGAGAAGACATGTCAATGATTCAGTTATCTCCTACAAGAATAAGGGATATCTCTATAGACTGAGGAAACAGGTCAATGGTTCACATCACCTACAAGAATAAGAGATATCTCTATAGACTGAGGAAACAAGTCAATGGTTCAGTTATCTCCTACAAGAATAAGGGACATCTCTATATACTGAGGAAACAGGTCAATGGTTCAGCCATCTCCTACAAGAATAAGAGATATCTCTATAGACTAAGGAAACAAGTCAATGGTTCAGTCATCTCCTACAAGAATAAGAGTTATCTCTATAGACTGAGGAAACAGGACAATGGTTCAGCAATCTCCTACAAGAATAAGGGACATCTCTATATACTGAGGAAACAGGTCAATGGTTCAGCCATCTCCTACAAGAATAAGAGATATCTCTACAGACTGAGGAAACAAGTCAATGGTTCAGTTATCTCCTACAAGAATAAGGGACATCTATATATACTGAGGAAACAGGTCAATGGTTCAGCCATCCCCTACAAGAATAAGAGATATCTCTATAGACTGAGGAAGCAAGTCAATGGTTCAGCCATCTCCTACAAGAATAAGAGATATCTCTATAGACTGAGGAAACAAGTCAATGGTTCAGTTATCTCCTACAAGAATAAGGGACATCTATATATACTGAGGAAACAGGTCAATGGTTCAGCCATCTCCTACAAGAATAAGAGATACCTCTATAGAGTGAGGAAGCAAGCCAATGGTTCACATCTCCTACAAGAATAAGAGATATCTCTATAGACTGAGGAAACAAATCAATGGTTCAGCCATCTCCTACAAGAATAAGAGATATCTCTATAGACTGAGGAAACAAGTCAATGGTTCAGTCATCTCCTACAAGAATAAGAGTTATCTTTATAGACTGAGGAAACACGACAATGGTTCACATCTCCTACAAGAATAAGAGTTATCTTTATAGACTGAGGAAACAAATCAATGGTTCAGTTATCTCCTACAAGAATAAGAGATATCTCTATAGACTGAGGAAAGAAGTCAATGGTTCAGCCATCTCCTACAAGAATAAGAGTTATCTCTATAGACTGAGGAAACAGGTCAATGGTTCAGTCATCTCCTACAAGAATAAGAGATATATCTATAGACCGAGGAAACAGGACAATGGTTCAGTTATCTCCTACAAGAATAAGGGACATTTCCATCGACCGACGAAACAGGTTGATAGTTCACATCTCCTACAAGAGTAAGAGACATCTCCACAGACTGAGGAAACAGGCCAATGGTTCAGACATCTCCTAAAAGAAAAATAGACATGTCCATATGCTGAGGACACAAGTCAATGGGCTCTACCAGCCCATGATGTGTACGTGTACGAAGTTACAATGACATCCGACCATTTCTTCTGAGAGCTTCACATTCTTTTATCATGCAGTGTAAATGCAATACATTCATAATGCACATAATTTACTCTTCAATATTATTCTTTGAAAATTATGTTTTCTTTAGTTTTGACTGTTTTCGGAGACGCCGAGGTGCCGGAATGTTGTTATTATTAAAGCGACTTTATTGTGGTGAAGTTAGGGCTCCTGATCCTTTCTTACACTTAACCACTTCATGTATATAAATGAGTACTAACGTACAATATATTTTTACAATTTTACACTGTAAGAATTGCGACAATTTAACTGAAATGTACTCATTTTAACATCCTTTACAACCTATAGTAGGCTATACAAACTAAAATAAGTAAAGTGTGTGTTTGAGTAATCAGACCATAGAATGGTTGATGGTGCCCTCCATGCTACCCTATCCTGTGCTAACCTTTTCATTTCTACCTAACTACTGCATCCTACATCTGCTCTAACCTACTTCTAATTTTCATAGCATGGTCTATTCCTACCGTTCTTACCGCCTACACTTCCTTCAAGAACCAACTGAACAAGTCCTGGGTGTCTTAAGATGTGTCCTATCATTCTATCTCTTCTCATCAAATTTGCCCAAATTGATCTCCTCTCACCAATTCGATTCAGTATATCTTCATTCGTGATTCGATATTTCCATCTCACCTTCAGCATTCTTCTGTAACACCACATTTCAAAAGCTTCTATTTTCTATCTTTCTGAGCTAGTTATCGTTCATATTTCACTTCCATACAATGCCACACTCCAGATGAAAGGCTTCAGAAGCATCTTTCTAATTCCTATATCAATGTTTGAAGGGAGCAAATTTCTTTTCTTAAGAAAGCTCTTCCTTGCTTGTGCTGATCTGCATTTTATGTCCTCCTTACTTCTGCCACCGTTAGTTATTATTATTTTTTTTTTTTGCTAGGGGCTTTACGTCGCGCCGACACAGATAGGTCTTATGGCGACGATGAGATAGGAAAGGCCTAGGAGTTGGAAGGAAGCGGCCGTGGCCTTAATTAAGCTACAGCCCCAGCATTTGCCTGGTGTGAAAATGGAAAACCACGGAAAACCATTTTCAGGGCTGCCGATAGTGGGATTCGAACCTACTATCTCCCGGATGCAAGCTCACAGCCGCGCGCCTCTACGCGCACGGCCAACTCGCCCGGTCGTTAGTTATTTTACTACCCAAGTAACAATATTCATCTACTTCCTTTATGACCTCATTTCCCAATCTAATATTTCCTGCATCGC
Source organism: Anabrus simplex (assembly GCF_040414725.1). NCBI lineage: Eukaryota > Metazoa > Arthropoda > Insecta > Orthoptera > Tettigoniidae > Anabrus > Anabrus simplex. Next base: position 146,619,631 of record NC_090279.1, on the reverse strand, counting down.
CTGCCTTCGTTCGACTGCACTCCATTACTTTTGTTTTGGACTTACTTATTTTCATCTTGTTTTCCTTACCCAAGACTTCATCCATACCATTTAGCAACTTCTCGAGATCTTCTGCAGTCTCAGATAAAATAACAATTTCATCGGCAAATCTCAAGATTTTGATTTCCTTTCGTTGGACTGTGATTCCCTTTCTAAATTCCTCTTTGATTTCCTTTACTGTTTGTTCTATGTAAACACTGAAAATGAGGGGGAAAACTGCAGCCTTGCCTCACTCCTTTCTGGATTGCTGCTTCGTTTTCAAGGCCCTCGATTCTTATCACTGCAGACTGATTTTTATACAGATTGTAGATAATTCTTCGTTCTCGGTATCTGATCCCAATCACCTTCAGAATCTTAAATAGCTTGGTCCAAGTAACATTATCGAATGCCTTTTCTAGATCTACGAACGCCATGTACGTGGGCTTGTCCTCCTTAATTCGATCCTCTAAGATCAGACGTAAAGTCAGGATTGCTTCACGTATTCCTACATTCCTTCTGAAGTCAAACTTATATTCTCCCAACTCAGCTTCAACTTGTGTTTCCATTCTTCTGTAAATAATACGTGTTAAAATTTTGCAGGTATGAGATACTAAACTAATGGTGCGGTAATTTTCACACTTGTCAGCACCGGCTTTCTTGGGAATAGGTATAACAACATTTTGCCCAAAATCGGATGGCACTTCTCCTGTCTCATACATCTTATACACTAAATGGAATAACCTTACCAAGCTAGTTTCTCCTAACGCAGTCAGTAATTCAGAGGGAATGCCATCGATTCCAGGTGCCTTGTTTCTATTTAGGTCACTCACAGCTCTGTCAAACTCTGACCTCAAATTTGGATCTCCCATTTCATCAGTATCAACAGCCTCTTCATGTTCCAGAACCAAATTATCTACATCTTTACCTTGATGCAACTGTTGGATATGCTCCTGCCATCTTTCTGCTTTGTCTTCTTTCCCTAGAAGTGGCTTTCCATCTGAGCTCTTAATATTCATACACCTAGATTTCCTTTCTCTAAAGGTTTCCTTGATTTTCCTGTATGCAGCATCTACCTTTCCTCGTACCATACAACCTTCGACATCCTTGTACTTCTCCTTCAGCCATTCTTCCTTAGCTACCTTGCACTTTCTATCCACTTCATTCTTTAATCGCTTGTATTCTTTTCTGCCCTCTTCATTTCTTGCATTCTTGTATTATCGTCGTTCATCAATCAGGTCTACTATCTCCTGGATTATCCACTGATTCTCAGCTGATATTTCCTTCCTGACATTTCTTCAGCAGCCATACTGACTTCATTTTTCTTGATTATTCACTTTTCCTCTATTGTGTTTCCTTCAGCCTTTTCATTTAGTCCTTGTGCAATTTTCTTTGAAACAATTCCTCACACTCTTTTCTTTCAACTTGTCCAGATCCCATCTCCTTGCATTCCTTCCTTTCTTCAATTTCTTCAACTTCAAATGGCATTTTATGATCAACAAGTTGTGGTCAGAGTCCACGTCTGCTCCTGGGAAAGTTTTGCAATCCAACACCTGGTTTCTGAATCTCCGCCTTATCATAATGAAGTCTATTTGATACCTTCCAGTGTCTCCAGGTCTCGTCCACGTATACAGCCGTCGTTTGTGGTGTTTGAACCAAGTATTGGCAAGGACTAAATTATGATCAGTGCAGAATTCAACCAGCCGACTTCCTCTTTCATTCCTTTGTCCCAATCCGAATTCTCCTACTGTATTACCTTCTCTTCCTTGGCCTACCACTGCATTCCAGTCTCCCATCACAATTAGATTCTCGTCACCTTCTACGTATTGTATTAAGTCTTCTATCTCTTCATATATTCTTTCGATTTCCTCATCATCCGCTGAACTAGTAGGCATATAGACCTGCACTATTGTCGTGGGCATTGGTTTGGTTTCTATCTTGACGACAATAATTCTTTCACTATGCTGGTTGTAGTTATTTACTTGCTGCCCTAATTCCTGATACATTATTAAACCAACTCCTGCATTTCCTCTGTTTGATTTTGTGTTGATAATTCGGTACTCGCCTGACCAAAATTCCTGTTCTTCCTGCCAACGTACTTCACTTATACCAATTACATCTAACTTTAGTCTATACATCTCCCTTTTCAGATTCTCTAATCTACCACAATGATTCAAACTTCTAACTTTTTTTTTTTTTTTTTTTTTGCTAGTTGCTTTACGTCGCACCGATACAGATAGGTCTTATGGAGACGATGGGACAGGGAAGGGCTAGGAGTGGGAAGGAAGCGGCCGTGGCCTTAATTGAGGTACAGCCCCAGCATTTGCCTGGTAAAAATCAAATGTATGGCTTTTAGTGCCGGGATATCCTAGGACGGGTTCGGCTCGCCAGGTGCAGGTCTTTCTATTTGAGGCCCGTAGGCGCCCTGCGCGTCGTGATGAGGATGAAATGATGATGAAGACAACATATACACCCAGCCCCCGTGCCATTGGGATTAACCAATTAAGGTTAAAATCCCCGACCCGGCCGGGAATCGAACCCGGGACCCTCTGAACCGAAGGGCAGTACGCTGACCGTTCAGCCAACGAGTCGGACATTTGCCTGGTGTGAAAATGGGAAACCACGGAAAACCATTTTCAGGGCTGCCGACAATGGGGTTCGAACCTACTATCTCTCGAATACTGGATACTGGCCGCACTTAAGCGACTGCAGCTATCGAGCTCGGTACTTCTAACATTCCACGCTCCGACTCGCAGAATGTCAGTATCCATCTTCCCAATGATGGCCCCCTCTCGTATAGTCCCCACCCAGAGATCCGAATTGGGGACTAGTTTACCTCCGGAATATTTTACCCGGGAGGAAGCCACATCATCCATACAGAGAGAGCTGCATGTCCTCGGGAGTTAGTTACGGCTGTAGTTTCCCGTTGCTTTCAGCCGTGTAGCAGTATCAACCCAGCTAAGCCATGTTGAGTATTATTACAAGGGCATGCCAGTCAATCATCTAGACTGCCGCCCTTGCAACTTCCGAAAGGCTGCTACCCCCCTTTCGATGGATGATTCGTTAGTCTGGTCTCTCGATAGATACCCATCCGATATGGTGCAACTGCGGCTCGGATATCTGCTTCATTGGGACACGCAAGCCTCCCCACTGCGCAAGGTTAGATGGTTCGCAGGGGAAGCTAACTAAAGTATCACTAATTAATAGAGCCCGGATTTTTATGCATTAATAGGTTAGAATGTAAACTTACTGAAGCGAGTAGCAAGTATAGTCTACCTTCACAACGATTATGCTATGGAGTCTGCATAAACATTGGGGGTAGGCCCATCAGAACCCCTACAATTTATGTTACTCTTGCTACATTATGGAAGAGCGGGTGGCCGACACTTCCTACTGAGATATGTTCCTGAGTCGCTGACTAAATTTACACACATATATATCTGCATTTAACTTGAAAAATCTGAATATCTGCATTTAAAATGGAAAATCTGAAAATTAACATTCATTAAATAAAATACACACTCGTCGAACCTTGTACTCACACTTACTTGTTACCTGCTTACTTACACATACGTTATTTGAAGGGCGCCAGCTGTCACTCAGTACAGCAATAATAGAATGAGACTCTTGACCATCTCTAGGGTGTGGGGTAATAAGCTTACTTTTGACAACATACCATATAAGTTCTGGGAAAAGGAGATTGGCGTTTGGTTTCCCCATTAATTTTGAGGTTAAGATATTTTACTTTCAATGAAATGAAACTATGAATTCGTTTGATAGAACAATATATATTCTTTAAATAATATATCAAAAAATAGTGAGTTTTGTTGCGATAAAACAGATGAGAATATGAAATTATGACATTGCAACTGAAAGAAACTAGGCATGAATTTGAATTCTTCTTGACCGGACATTTAACAATTTATAAGAAATATTTCCCTCACTGATTCACTTGACTGTACCTTTAACACTTTGAGTGTAATTACGATGTAATCCATTGCTCTGGTGTTTACTGTAGATGTGTCACGCCTAACGTGGTGATACATCCTTGAGACTGCTTCTTCTCCATATCATCTGACTTCTTTGTAAGTCAATATGGTATGACCTCTTGGCAGGTCCAGGGTTGCCCTCTCTGACTCCTTGGTAAGCCTTGCGTCCGCGTCTTCCACTAAGTGACGGACCAACCATTTGGTCTCACTCTCTCAATGACCAATAATGGCTCACTGAGTCTTCACCATCTCTCGTTCACACTCGTTCCCTGACCACCTAAGGCCTCTTGATCTAGTAGACTACTTCACTGTACTGCATCCGTATAAGTAATGACTGACGCTACAATGTGCATCCACCTTATATAGACTTTGGTTGACACAGCTACGTAATCTCCAGAAATAACAATGACATACTCCCACCTACGCGACAGATATTACGCACAGTGGTGAAATAGCCCTGCGGCGACGAGTCGATGCGCGCATATCTAAATAAATACGATGACATAGCCATGGAGTGGCGATGACTTGGCAGAATCGCCAACAATATTGCACAATGCACCAACGTCACTTCTAATCTCTGATATATATACAACAATTCTCACTGTACAGGTATTGAGTGTGATACTACACATACGTATATATGTATACATCTAAGTGCAATCTTGCAAGCAACAGGCAATTGCAAAATTGAATAAAACGGATAATTACAATAATAGTACAATATCACAGATAACATAATAATAATACCGACATAATAATAATAATAATAATAATAATAATAATAATAATAATAATAATAATAAGAATAATAATAATAATAAAATACAGATAAAATCATACAATAATAAAAATACAGATATCATCTTGTAACGGGATTTGAACCGTTACAATTCGCCTCCCTCATAAATAAATCGAAGAACAAAGAATCGATTGATTTATGAACAAAATTATATATATAACACTGACACAGATAAACACTTTAAATGAGTATACAACAATAATTTTCTTTTTCAGCATCCATACATTTTATAATACATCACATATATGAGAATTCTTCTCGCACATTGTCATCGCAGATAACTGTCCAGTGTCCCATTCTCATACAATTCACAAGAGCATAGCCCTTAATTTAACACACACAAATAATTTCAATCAATATACAACATTCTTATCCTTTTTTTTAACATATCAAAATATTTTGTGAAAATTCACTTATATGAGAACTTTTCTTGCATATTGTTATCGCAGATAACTGTCCAATGTCCTGTTCTCCGTTTTTTTTTTGTCACACAGTACATGACAATGTAGCACTTATTCTTCCAATACACCAATACGACACTTGGTTCACACGCAAATCGTAGATCTTAGTTTTATTTTGCCAGTTTCTCACAAAATATAATCATCTTACTCTTATTTCAACAAATCTCACGTGAAATACTTCTTTAAGTTCTTAATGTTGTAAGTACCGACAATCTTCCCTTCCTGATCTTTTAAGGAATATGCACACTTCCCGATACGGCTCACAATAGTGAGATACCCCTGATACAAAAGAAAGAATTTAGACATATTTCCCGCCTCTGCAGATGATGGGAATGGAACTCTAAGTAGCACCTTGTCACCCAAACTGAATTCGTCCAATTTTGCCCTTTTCTGCTGGCGAATGCGTTTATTGCCTGCTTTGATTAAGTTTTCCCTAGCCAGCTGGATATAATAATCCTTAGATTTTCCCTCTCCCAAGTCTAAGCCTAGCATACTTGCAATATGATCGGTTGGCTTCCTACCAAAATGAATTTCATACGGCGTACATCCCGTAGACTCGTGTAACGTAGTGTTACACCATCGTTCTACATCACCCAGTCGTGAAAACCACGAACTGTGCTTATCATGTACGTATGCTCTGAATATTCTCCCGATCTCTCTCATGACCCGCTCGACCATATTACCTTGTGGGTATCGAATAGACGAATATATGGCCTTAACACCCAGTTCATTCAACTTGGTAGTCCATATCTTTGAACTGAACTGACTGCCGTGATCTGATAATATTCTGAGTGGACATCCAAACTCAGGAATATATCTGTCAATAACCTGCTTTAGGCAACCCCTTCCCGTAGCTTTTCTCAGGGGATACATTTTGACATATTTGCTGAAGGCATCAATCAAAACGAACACATACCGGTATCCATACCGAGATTTTACTAGTTGCCCGAACAGATCTACGCATATAAGTTGGCCGGGCTTGTCTACAATAACGGCTTGCCGTGGGCCCTCTAACGTCCTGTTAGGATGCTTACTACGTTGACATAGATCACAGGTCGCAAGTAATTTCCTAATACTCCTTCCCATATTCTTCCACACAAAATTCCCTTGAATAGCATAAAGAACCTTGTTTGCCCCAAAATGACCGAGTTCTTTGTGATAATACCAAATCATGTCTTCCTGTAATGCCTTTGGTACACAAACTTTAAATTCTCCAGAATGACACTTCCTTGACAGGAAACCACTACTTAGTTTGTATTCATGTTTACCTTTCTTCACAAGAACATCTGCCTCCTTATCTCTTAACCAGGTCAGGATAACATTCATCTCATCGTCCCTCTCCTGTTCCACCATGAGATGACGTAATCGATCTCGTTCTGTCATGTTGTCCGTCACATTACCCACACATACCAGTATTCCTTCTCTGATATCTACATACCTGGACTCCGTATTACCTGATAAATTCCTGCTGAGGAAATCGGCTAAGACATTATCTTTACCTTTAATATGTCGAATAGTGAAGTCATATTCACTGATAGCTAAAATCCACCTTGTCATTCTATTACTTGTTAACTTACATGTCTTAATAAATACCAATGCCTGATGATCTGTCCATATCTCAAACTCATTTCCTAATACATACATCCTAAATTTGCTTAATGAATAAATAATAGCCAAGAACTCAATTTCCGTGATGGTATACCTTTTTTCAGTCAAGCTGAGTCCCCGACTCGCCAAAGAAACAAGACCCAAATTTCCTTCGTCATCCCTCTGACACAAACATCCGGAAATGCCCTTTTCTGACGCATCGGTCATGAGTACGAACTCGCGATCAGGCATAGGGTATTTTAACATAACGGCATCATTAAAACCTTTCTTCAGCCTAAGAAATGCCTCATCATGTTCAACTGTCCACTTCCATTTAGCTCCACCTTTCAATAAGCCTCTGAATGGCTCTAACAACGCTGCATATTGGATGACAAAACGTCTAAAATAATTACAAACCCCTAAAAATGATTTTAACTGTTTACTATTACGTGGAGTGCTCGTGTTGTTAATCTTCTCTAATCTCGTTTGTTCTGGTTTTACCCCCTGTGCAGATACAGTGTGCCCCAAAAATGTAATCTGTTGTGTGCAAAATGTTGACTTATCCAGTTTTAATGTGAAGCCACCCTCTCTAACTTTCTGTAAGACTATGTTCAAATGTTCCATGTGTTCTTCAAAAGTGTGAGATGCTATTACTACGTCATCAATGTACATGGTAACAAAATCCCCTGTATCCCGACCTAAAACTCTAGACATAGCACGAATCAACGCTGCCGAAGACGTTTTTGTACCAAACGGGACTCTTGCAAATTGATACAAACAATTCTTATATGCGAAAGCTGTGAGAGGTCTGTCCTCTCTTCTGAGGGGAATTTGCCAAAATGAAGAAGACAAATCCATGATGGAAAACCATGTTTTTCCTTCAAAACGCTGAATGAGTTCTTCCACTGTTTCAGGCCTCTGTTGGTCTGCCTCAATCCTCTGATTCATAAGCCTGGCGTCAATACACAGCCTGACTGATCCGTCCTTCTTGGCAACGATAATTAAAGGATTAATACTATGGCTACAAGATGGTTCAATTATTCCATAATCCAGCATAATGTTTATCTGTTCTTCGACAGCACTAGCATATTTGAGTGGAATGGGGTACTTAGGTCCCACAAATGATGAATGGTCATGTACAACAAATTTGTGTTCATATACATGTGTTCTTCCTGGCTTATCACTAAATACATCTCGATGCTCACCTAACATCGAACACAACTGCTCCTCCTGTAATTCACTCAAATTACTTCTCGCCACTGTCTCATACAGACTATCCCTTGGATCCTGTCTTATGCACAAGTGACACACGTCAAAACATCTCCTCTCACTAGGAACACCTTCATTCACCTCCCGAATACCTTTACCAGAACACACGTTATCAACACTTACCTCAGACCCTTCATAATTCACACATACTTGTTTGCTAGTTTTCCCCCAGGACAAACACACACTACCCGAATCAAAGTCTAATCTAGCTCCATGATTTGTAAGCCAGTCAGCTCCTAAAATAACTGAATACACCAGATTTGGCACAACCAGGCATGGTTGAAAGTTACATTCATTTTCAATCGTAATAGGTACCGCTATCATTTTATTTACTCTCTGTGACTTGCTACCCACCGCTGTTATAATGAAGGTTTGCCTCACAGGAATCTCTGTTATATTCTGACTTTCTTTCAGAATTTCCTCGTAAAGCTTGGAGCTAATACATGACCTTTCACTACCAGAGTCTAATAATACCTTCACTTTTCTTCTCCATATAATAATTTCTATCGTCGGAGTCACTACCTCACTACTTATATCCTCAGTATTATACCTACTTACATCACTTAACAAATCACTCCTTATATCTAAATTAATACTACTATTTCTTACTTTATTACCTATGACTACGTCATCACTTAAAACATTTGACTTATCACTACTTAGGTCACAATCACGTTGTTCTCTTAAATCTACTCTTACTACACAATTATCTACACTACCTACCTGTTTTTGACAACTTTTACCTTCGGACTGTTCACGTGACCTGTTTATGCAGTCCGCTGAGAGTTTAAAGTGCGCTGGCTCAATGATGGATCCTGAATAACATTCGCGTTAGGCCTATTTTCATCTCTATGACTCAAATCCCCACGCCTCCCATTGTCGGATTGTCTCGGGTAACTCTGCTGACCTCTATCACTATTGAAATTCCTATTAGCCCTCGTCTGATCATAATTGTTACCTCTCCTCTGATAATTATCTGACCTGTTTCCCATTCCCTCTACAGTTCTACTCTGCGGTCGACTAACCCCTATGCTAGTATTCAGAGAATCAAAACTATCTAACAATACCTCCATTTCTTTGATAGTACTGACTTTCTGCATGCACGCAGCTTCCCTAATCCTATCAGAATAATGTTTTAACATAATCCTTACGATATCAACTTCTGAACCAATACTATTAAGATTTTTCCAGATAAGCACGTGTGCCAGAAAGTATTCTGTCATAGACACACCCTCCTGGTGTCTATATTTACCAAACATAATCCGTTCTCTCTCGCGACCCTGGACATTCTCATCCCAAAACTTATTAATGAACTTCTCTTTAAATTCTTCCAAATTAGACATGTTATTACGGTACACTTGAAACCAGGTTTTACTTTCACCGATGAAGGACTTAGACAAGATCTCTAACACGTCTTCCCATTCGATAATATTATCCCTCAACTTATTTGCAAACCTTTTCTCAACTAATGTTACAAATTCCATAGGATTAAATTGTTTTCCAGTAAACTTAGGCAAATCTTGGTCCCTATTGTACAAACCACTCGTTACGATTATTTCTCTGGTAATCTGACCTTCTCTCATTTCTTGCCGTAGTACCTTCTGGCAATTCAAAACTTTTTCTTCCGCCACTCTCTCCGCATTCTCTTTCATTATTCTCAATTCTTCCTGTAATTTTTCCTCTTTCTCTGTAACCTTCTGCGACAAAGTTTCTTGTTTATTCTTTAGTTCTCTGACCTGCCCAAGCTCTTTTTCAAACGTTTCTACCTTACTGACACATTCCCTCATATCTTGCCCCACTGCATTATGGATCTTGTCTATTCTTTTGTCTACAATCTCGTGAATTTCTTCCCGATTACTAGAAATCTTATTACTTAACTCTTTGATATTCTCTGTACATGTTCCTTTGACATGCTCAATTTGAGTATGAAGGTCGCTCCGACTCGACTTCATTTCTTCTCTAAGGTCAACACACTCTTTGTTTAACTTATTTTCTAACTTGCATATTTGACCAGTTACCTCTACTATCTTAGTATCTATTTTGGAATTTAGTGATTCACTTAACCCATCTATTTTATCATTGATCACATTAAGATTTTCGTTACAACTACCAATCATTTCCTCCATTTTACTACTTATGGAGTCAATCTGTTTATTACAATTTTCATTATTAGTACAAATTAATTCTTTCATCTCTTCCTTACTATTTTCGTTACTACTAATTACTTGTTCCATTTTATTACTTAGAGAGTTAATCTGTTTATTACAATTTTCATTACTACTATCAATTAATTCTTTCATCTCTTTCTTATTATTTTCACTCATCTTTTCCATTCGTTTATTACTATTTTCGTTACTATTACTAATTAATTCTTTCATCTCTTTCATCTCTTTCTTACTATTTTCGTTACTACTAATTACTTGTTCCTTAAGCCCGGTCATTTGGGCCAACAGCAAATTTAGAATATCTTGGTTCATCCCCCCCACGATTTCCTTTTGAGTTTCAGTGTGCTTCTCAATTTCTGCACTTTCCTGAATTTCCTCAGAATTTTCCATCGTATTCACCTGCTGCCTACTCTGAATTTCACTTTGGATGTCCGCAGAAGCAATGACCTCGTCGTCACATGACTTGTTATTGTCTTCCTTGTCCATCTTTGGTTCACTAGTGATAGTACGCGATCTCAAATTAATTTCCCTCTTCAAATCCCTTGACATATCCCCAAAATACAAATATATATCACAAAATTACACTCTTGACATTTACCGGTAATAATTTCCGTTGGCTTAAATGCGCACACTCCTCCCAAAATGAACCTATGATATGCTGTCATTCAGAACAAATTCTGAATTTATTCGAGTCCCACGTTGCGTCGACACATTGAGATATGTTCCTGAGTCGCTGACTAAATTTACACACATATATATCTGCATTTAACTTGAAAAATCTGAATATCTGCATTTAAAATGGAAAATCTGAAAATTAACATTCATTAAATAAAATACACACTCGTCGAACCTTGTACTCACACTTACTTGTTACCTGCTTACTTACACATACGTTATTTGAAGGGCGCCAGCTGTCACTCAGTACAGCAATAATAGAATGAGACTCTTGACCATCTCTAGGGTGTGGGGTAATAAGCTTACTTTTGACAACATACCATATAAGTTCTGGGAAAAGGAGATTGGCGTTTGGTTTCCCCATTAATTTTGAGGTTAAGATATTTTACTTTCAATGAAATGAAACTATGAATTCGTTTGATAGAACAATATATATTCTTTAAATAATATATCAAAAAATAGTGAGTTTTGTTGCGATAAAACAGATGAGAATATGAAATTATGACATTGCAACTGAAAGAAACTAGGCATGAATTTGAATTCTTCTTGACCGGACATTTAACAATTTATAAGAAATATTTCCCTCACTGATTCACTTGACTGTACCTTTAACACTTTGAGTGTAATTACGATGTAATCCATTGCTCTGGTGTTTACTGTAGATGTGTCACGCCTAACGTGGTGATACATCCTTGAGACTGCTTCTTCTCCATATCATCTGACTTCTTTGTAAGTCAATATGGTATGACCTCTTGGCAGGTCCAGGGTTGCCCTCTCTGACTCCTTGGTAAGCCTTGCGTCCGCGTCTTCCACTAAGTGACGGACCAACCATTTGGTCTCACTCTCTCAATGACCAATAATGGCTCACTGAGTCTTCACCATCTCTCGTTCACACTCGTTCCCTGACCACCTAAGGCCTCTTGATCTAGTAGACTACTTCACTGTACTGCATCCGTATAAGTAATGACTGACGCTACAATGTGCATCCACCTTATATAGACTTTGGTTGACACAGCTACGTAATCTCCAGAAATAACAATGACATACTCCCACCTACGCGACAGATATTACGCACAGTGGTGAAATAGCCCTGCGGCGACGAGTCGATGCGCGCATATCTAAATAAATACGATGACATAGCCATGGAGTGGCGATGACTTGGCAGAATCGCCAACAATATTGCACAATGCACCAACGTCACTTCTAATCTCTGATATATATACAACAATTCTCACTGTACAGGTATTGAGTGTGATACTACACATACGTATATATGTATACATCTAAGTGCAATCTTGCAAGCAACAGGCAATTGCAAAATTGAATAAAACGGATAATTACAATAATAGTACAATATCACAGATAACATAATAATAATACCGACATAATAATAATAATAATAATAATAATAATAATAATAATAATAATAATAAGAATAATAATAATAATAATAATAATAAAATACAGATAAAATCATACAATAATAAAAATACAGATATCATCTTGTAACGGGATTTGAACCGTTACACTACTAACCAAATTAGTTTGCAATCTAACCTGTTACTGCACAAAAATCCGGGCCCTACTAATTAAGCTAACTGAAGTTGTCCCGCAGGAGTTCTTTTACGTGCCAGTAAATCTACCGACACACGAGGTTGACGTATTTGAACATCTTCAAATACCACCAGACTGAGCCAGGATCGAACCTGCCAAGTTGGGGTGAGAAGTTCAATGCATCAACCGTCTGAGCCACTTAACCCAGCTGAAACTTGCGTATCGAAGAAAGTAACAACTGAATGTCACCATTTCACCACCTGTCGATAGAGTAGGCCCCTATATAAATTCTGAAACGTCTTATGGAATAAAGAATCGTGAATGATAACCAGTATTAATTCTTTCATAACGAACTAATTAAGTCACACACAAGGCACACATTCAAATATAGTTATCTTTAAGATTCATCTACTCACCATTTTTAAGATCTGGTTCACCGACGATACCATTCCGAATTTGACCATCTTCATCGTCATCTGACTCGGGGATGATAATCGAATCGTTTTGTACTTGAGAATTTATTGGCAACGGGTTTGCGTCAGTTTTACTGGACACAGGATCCTTTTCTGTCTTTACGGGGTCAGAACTCTGTTCAGGTTTCTTGTTTCTGGTTGTATTTTTCTCCCGAACATTGACAATGTTGCCATCTTCTGTCTTGATGAGTGGATCTGTGCAAGAAAAACAAAATTACCATCAAATTAAAATAGAGTAAAAGACACGGAATATAAGCATACGTGATGAGTACAGCCCGGACTTTTTGGCTGTAATATAGGTTAGAACGCAAACATACTAAAGCGAAAAAAAAGTAGGCTATGCTACTTGAACAACAGTTCTGCTATGAGATTTGCATAAGCAGTAGGGTCCCGGCTTATTAGAACCCCAACAATTTATGTTACTCTCGCTACACTATGAAAGAGCGGGTAGACCAATTAGTTTGGTTTGCATTCTAACCTAATACTGCCTAAATATCTGGACTCTAATGATGAGCAACTGAACTACAGACAGCTGTCGTTCCGGCAAAATGGCGCTGTGGTCGGCATGGTTCATGACTATGATGTCAGACCTCTTACAGACGGTAGAGTAACACCCACGGTATCCCCCGCCTATCGTAAGAGGCGACTCAAAAAGGCCCCAGGGACTCTTATCTTGGGAGCGTGGATTGGCGACCACGAGGCCTTTAGCTGAGTCCTGGCATTGCTTCCACTTACTTGTGACAGGCTCCTCACTTTCATCTATTCTACCCAACCTCCTCTGGTCAATCTTTTCAGACCTCCACAATATTAAGTTTCTGAGGCCTGGGGAGTCTTTCATTTTCACGGCTTTCGTGGCCCTTGTCTTCCTTTGGCCGATACATTCATTTTTCGAAGTGTCGGACCCCTCTGATTAGTGTTAATAGAGTCCGGCTCCATGGCTAAATGGTTAAAGTGCTGTCCTTTGGTCACAGGGTTCACGGGTTCGATTCCCGGCAGGATCAGGAATTTTAACCATCATTGGTTCATTTTTCTTTGGCAAGGGGGCTGGATGTACTATGTGTTGTCTTCATCATTTCATCCTCATCACGAAGCGCAGGTCGCCTACGGGAGTCAAATCAAAAGACCTGCATCTGGCGAGCCGAACATGTCCTCGGACATTCTCGGCACTAAAATCCATACGCCATTTCATTTCAGTGTTAATAGAGCGATTACCCAGCTGTATTTCCTCTTAAAACAGTAATCACCACCACCACCACTGTTACAGGTGATCACAGTATGGGTAAGACACGATATCTCGGTGCGGTTTTACAATTATTATTTTCTTTTTGTTTTTGAATTTGCTTCACGTTCGCAACGATACAGACAGGTCTTATGTCGTCGGTGGGATTGGAAAGGGCTAGGATTGGCAAGAAAGCGGACGTGGCCTTAACTAAGGGACAAAGCAAGTATTTGCCTGGTGTGAAAATGGGAAACTATGGAAAGCCATTTTTAGAGCTGCCAACAATGCGGCTCGAACTCACAGTCTCCCTCATGAAAGCTCACAGCTGCGCACCCCTAACCGCAATGCCAACTCGCTCAGTCTTCGGCGCGTTTAACCGCGGACAGACTGCCGGTGTCATAAGTATGCTCTGTTCCATGGCCGAAGTCGTACAGACAATGGGCCTTCCATGGGTCACCCTGTCCGGAGTGTAAACCCACGATCGCCAAGGTCAGGTGCCGTGGAGTACAGTATGTTGATGATAGGGGTCATCGTCGACTGACTTGGATTGTAAGAGTGGATATGCGTCACACATTGCTACAGATAACTCGCGAATTCAATGCCATACCATCCAGGACCATCCCCTCCCAATCGACAAGGAAACCAGCGCCCCACTTGAATACCACTGGCCACCGCACGTCACAAGTCACGAAGAATGACACTGACACAGGATCACCATCTCAAAGCATAGACAATGATAGCCTGGACAAATCACTCGTGGTACCAGTTTCAGGCCGGAGGCTGGTGTATCACTGTATCAGGACTGTTCCCTTGGGATGAAATGGTACACCTGACAACGTCCTTCACCAAAGAGCGATATAGAAACCTCCTGTCAGATCATGTCCACCCATTTAATCACCCTCAGTATACTGCAGGAGGCCGGTATTTGCTATACGACAATGTAGCGTACAGTCGCTTCCGATTTGTCGCTGATTGGTATGAACACTCCTTGGCCGCTAAGGGCACCCGAACTCAATCCTGTTTATTAAATCTAGGATTCCGTCGAGAGAGATGTACACACCGTTGACTCTAATCGGAACATTCTCTGTGCATTACGGGAGGCTGTTCAGAGGTCATGGAACAGTATAACTCACACCTCAGGTGCCGGTATATTGTGGAGTCCCTATCACGCCTCACTGACATCGTCATCAGGGTGAAATGGGGTGCTTCATCGACAAACCCATAGGAAATGAGACCGCACGGAAATAAATGATAAAATGGAGAGTTTATGTCGACGAAGATGCTTGTCACACACGTTTGAACAAGTTGACATACACACCATGGGTAGCCCGGAATATAAAGTCCACCACAGTTACAGATATAAAAAGAAATATCCCAGTTTTAAGTGGCAGATGATATGGTGATCATAGCCACAGGACCTCAAGTTTCATGTGATTGTAGATACTGTCATCATAGCCACACGACCTCCAGTTTTATGTGAATGTAGATACTGTAATCATAGCCACAGGACCTCAAGTTTCATGTGACCATAGATACTGTCATCATTGCCACAGGACCTCCAGTTTCATGTGACTGTAGTACTGCCATCAATGCCACAGGACCTCCAGTTTCATGTGACTGTAGATACTGTCATCATAGCCACAGGACCTCCAGTTTCATGTGACTGTAGATACTGTCATCATTGCCACAGGACCTCCAGTTTCATGTGACTGTAGATACTGTCATCATAGCCACAGGACCTCAAGTTTCATGTGACTAGATAGTCATCATAGCCACAGGACCTCAAGTTTCATGTGACTGTAGATACAGTCATCATAGCCACATGACCTTCAGTTTTATGTAAATGTAGATACCGTCATCATTGCCACAGGACCTCCAGTTTCATGTGACTGTAGATACTGTCATCATTGCCACAGGACCTCCAGTTTCATGTGACTGTAGATACTGTCATCATTGCCACAGGACCTCAAGTTTCATGTGACTGTAGATACTGTCATCATTGCCACAGGACCTCCAGTTTCATGTGACTGTAGATACTGTCATCATTGCCACAGGATCTCAAGTTTTATACGACTGATGATACCGTGATCATAGCCAGACCTCCAGGTTTATGTGAACGATCAAATCCTGATCATAACCACACAGCAACCAGTTTTGTATGACTGAAGATATCGTGATCTGAGCCACAGAACCTTCAGTTTTATGTGACAGTTGATATCGTGATCTTAGTCACATGACCTCCAGTTTTATGTGACTGTTGATATCGTGATCTTAGCCACAGAACCTTCAGTTTTATGTGACTGTTGATGTCGTGATCTTCACAGGACGTCCAGTTTTATGTGACTGTTGATATCGTGATCTTGGCCACAGAACCTTCAGTTTTATGTGACTGTTGATATCGTGATCATAGCACAAAACCCAACAACTTGCGGTTGTGATCCCCACAAGGCCTCATTCGATATTTCTTACCAACAGCTAGAACTCAAGTAGCCTATTTCAAAAAGCCTTCCTAACAGTACAATGACAGATCCTCACACTGGAATGAGCTAGGATGAATATTTTTTGCATCATCTGAGCATTTTATGAGTCAAATTTGTTGATATACTATACCGGCTCAATGACTGTAAAGAGCACTGCACTGCATTCAGCGTGAAAATAGCTTCATTATTAACGTTACCAACAGGTGACTGTTGGCTGCAAGTCCTGGGTAGGAAAATGTATTCAGTGATGGATTAATTATTATCCACAGTGATTTAGTTAAATGCAGAATGAGTAATAAGCTGCTTTATGATTATTCATCACAAAAAAGGTGGGCAGATTTAACTTTCATAATTCGAGCAGCATACATGATTTGACAAGGGAATTAGGATCATGCATAATCCACTGCGTAGGACTCCATCCCTCAGACCTTGGCCCTGACGAGGAACACACCTCACTAGAGGTCAACAAATCAGAATGGTGACGATGGGGCAGGAATGGGCTAAGAGTGGGAAGGAAGTGGCCGTGGCCTTTATAGTTCCAGTATTTGCCCGGAGTGAAAATAGAAAATAAACCTTCAGGGCTGCCGCAGTGGGGTTCGAACCCGAATGCTAGCTGACAGCTATGTGACTCAAACTGTAAAGCCACTCGCTCGGCAATCAGAATGCTGACGATATCGCTGAATGAGGCAAAAAAATGTCCAGTTCGCATGCGCAATGCTAGTTGCCTTGTGCGCGGAAGAACGATGGAAAATGTATGGCCTCTGCTGCCGAGTTGCAGACCTTCTGAAGAGGTGCCATCTAGGCGGCTTTACTACCAGTTTCGACATCCCGATTGTGCTGCTGTCTGGAAATTCTACAGGCGACGAGCCGAGTTGCGCACATCGAGTTACTCCTTGCAAGATTTCCCGCACTCGCTAATGAGCGGAGGAGGTATAATTCATGCGATTTCCTCGTTAACGACCGGCACACCTTTGAAGCCTAGCTGGCCGGCTGTGTTTACATTCCTTGTCCACAGAGTGCCAGGATTTCCCCAACTCGGGACACAGCGTTGTCAAGTACTGAGAGCGAGCAGCGAGACTGCACAGAACTGCGTGTAGCTGTGAAACACTGGAGACCTGACAAGCGAGCCGGCTTCAGGACCGGCACGCTTTTGAAGAACTCCACGTGGACTGTCACTGACAATGGTCAAGATCAGAGATGCCAACATTCAAAGGATGTTGTCCGGAGTGACATGGCCCGCTACCAATAAGCGACGGTTACATTCAACCAAAGAAGGTGTGAAATAACATTCAGACCGTGTAACACTGCGATGGGCACTCTTGTAATAAAGGAAAGGCGAGAGCGCCTAGCATTGCCTACTGATGCAAGTTTCTTTGGATTTCACACGGTGACACCAGACATTGCGTCTTCCATGTTTAACTAGAAAAATTACGCCTGCATGCTGAATTTTCGATGGTCCTAGGCATGAAAACTCTTCTGCAATACTGACTTTCTGTAGATTTGCAGTCAATCAGCTGTTCATTGCTCTTAAGTTTGCCTGACGTCGTCTTGTTATATTATTTAATTTAATGCCGCTGTTCACTTGACGGTATAATAGATTCTTCCACTAGACGACACCACTCCGCGTTCAAAACAACCACAGGAAGTAAACAATCACTGGAAGCAACTAATTATTAAATGAGAAGTAACAGAACATAATTTTTTTTTCCTAGTTGTTTTACGTCGCACCGACACAGATAGGTCTTACGGCGACGATGGGACAGGAAAGGGCTAGGAATGGGAAGGAAGCGGCCCTGGCCTTAATTAAGGTACAGCCCCAGCATTTGCCTGGTGTGAAAATGGGAAACCACGGAAAACCATTTTCAGGGCTGCCGACAGTGGGGTTCGAACCCACTATCTCCCGAATACTGGATACTGGCCGCACTTAAGCGACTGCAGCTATCGAGCTCGGTGAACATAAATTTAGCACATAAGCTGGGAACTGTTATTCAGCAATGAATGGCATGCTCAAGTTCCCCTATATACTAACAAGGATATGTTTTTCGCGCCTGAGGTCTATCTCGAATTAACGTCCTCAGTTTTCCCCACGCCGTTCTAACCATGAAAACCAGTGTTCCTCTATGTATATTGGTCAGTAACGTCATCTTCTCACTGTGCGCCTGCTTCCTGTAACTAAGAGCTTGAGAAAATATCATATCAAGTGAACCCAAACCCTTTGAATAAGAGGAAGGCACGCTATCCTTATACCACTAGGATGGCTCCAAATAATAATTAGATTAATTTTATATTTACCACGATGATGATAGTGTTCTGGAACAAGAAGGGGCTGCTGATGCTGATGACATGGGAGACCCAATTTCGAGGTCAGATTTCCACAGAGCTTTGAGAGACCTATATAGGAACAAGGCACCGGGAATTGATGACATATTCTCTGAATTAGGCTACTGACTGCCCTAGGAGAAACCAGCATGGAGAGGTTGTTGAGTTTAGTATGTAAGATGTATAATACAGGAGAAATGCCATCTGATTTTCGACAGAATGTTGTTATACCTGTTCCCAAGAAAGCCGGTGCTGACAAGTGTGAAAATTACCGCACCATTAGTTTACTATCTCACGCCTGCAAAAATTTAACTCGTATTATTTACAGAAGAATGGAAAGACGAGTTGAAACTTAGTTGGGAGAAGATCAATTTGGCTTCGGAAGAAATGCGGGAACACGTGAAGCAATCCTTAACGTCTGATCTTAGAAGACCGAATTAAGAAAGACAAGCCCAAGTACGTGGCGTTCGTAGATCTAGAAAAGGCATTCAGTAACGTTGATTGAACCAAGCTGTTTGAGATTCTGAAGTTGATCGGGATCAGATACCGAGAAAGGTGAATTATCTACAATCTATACAAAAATCAGCCTGCAGTGATAAGAACAGAGGGCTTTGAAAAAGAAGAAGCAATCCAGAAAGGAGTGACGCAAGGCTGCAGTTTGTCCTCTCTCTCCTTTTCAATGTTTACATAGAACAGACAATAAATTAAATCAAATAGGGATTTGGAAAGGGTATCAAAGTTCAAGGAGAGGAAATCAAAACCCCGAGATTTGCCGATGATATTATTTTATCTGACTTTGCAAATGATCTGGAGAAATTGCTGAATGGTATGGACAGAGTCTTGGGGAAGGAACACAAGATGAAAATAAATAATTCCAAAACAAAAGTAATGAAGACCGGGCGAGTTGGCCGTGCGCGTAGAGGCGCGCGGCCGTGAGCTTGCATCCGGGAGATAGTAGGTTCGAATCCCACTATCGGCAGCCCTGAAAATGGTTTTCCGTGGTTTCCCATTTTCACACCAGGCAAATGCTGGGGCTGTACCTTAATTAAGGCCACGGCCGCTTCCTTCCAACTCCTAGGCCTTTCCTATCCCATCGTCGCCATAAGACCTATCTGTGTCGGCGCGACGTAAAGCCCCTAGCAAAAAAAAAAAAAAAAAAAAAAGTAATGAAGTGCGGTCGAACAAAGTGAAGTGATGCAGGAAATATTAGATTTGGAAATGAAGTGTTAAAGGATGTAGATGAATATTGTTACTTGGGTAGCAAATTAACTAATTATGACAGAAGTAAGGAGGACATAAAATGCAGACTAGCACTAGCAATGAAGGCCTTTCTTAAAAAAAGAAATTTGTTCACCTCGAACACTGATATATGAATTTTTTTTATATATATATTTTTTTTTTTTGCTCGTTGCTTTACGTCGCACCGACACAGATAGGTCTTATGGCGACGATGGGACAGGCAAGGGCTAGGAGTGGGAAGGAAGCGGCCGTGGCCTTAATTAAGGTACAGCCCCAGCTTTTGCCAGGTGTGAAAATGGGAAACCACGGAAAACCATTTTCAGGGCTGCCGACAGTGGGGTTCGAACCTACTATCTCCCGAATACTGGATTCTGGCCGCACTTAAGCGACTACAGCTATCGAGCTCGGTGATATATGAATTAGAAAGATGTTTTTTAAGACCTTCGTCTGGAGCGTGGCATTGTATGGATGTGAAACATGGACGATAAGTAGTTCAGAAAGAGAGAGAGAATAGAAGCTTTTGAAATGTGGTGTTACGGAAGAATGCTAAAGGTGAGATGGGTAGACAGAATTACGAATGAAGAGATACTGAATCGAATTCGTGAGATGAGATCGATTTGGCTACATTTGACCAGAAGAAGAGATAGAATGATAGGGCACATTTTAAGATAACCAGATCTTGTACAGTTGTTTTGGGGGGGGGAAGTGTAGGTGGTACGAACGGTAGGGGTAGACCAAGGTACGAATAACTTATGACAAGCAGATTAGAGCAGATATAGGATCTAGCAGTTATGTAGAAATGAAAAGGTTAGCACAGGATAGAGTGGCATGGAGGGCTGTATCAAACCAATCTATGGACCGATGACTCAAACAACATCAACAACAACAACAACAACAACAACAACATATTTACGAGTTCTAGAATGTCTTTCATTTTGTCACAATTCACGAGCCTTGCCATTCTATTGTGGATACACTCATGTTTCTCTCGATTTTTCGGAATTCTTTATTTCTCCCGTATGTGGAGTCAAAGGATAATGCACACCGAGTGTGAGTTCGCCGTGCGATTAGGCTCGCGCAGCTGTTAGCTTGCATTCGGGAGATAATGGGGTCGAATTCCACTGTCGGCAGACCTCAAGGGGGGTCTCCGTAGTTTCCCATTTTCACACCAGGCAAATGCTGGTGGGGCTGTGCCACGCTTTCACTTCAAAGGCAATGCCTCATTTCATTTCATTACATTCTAATATTTTAAAATCAATTTTACAAGAAAATAAGGCACTGAGAATGAGATCCACTGATTAGGTCTATTCTAAATTCGCATTCATTTTTTATCATCATTTTTAAAATTCTGGTCAGTGGATAAATTTTAAAATTTTAATCATCATTAAAATTCGTTTCATCTTCTACTATTAGGGACCGATGACCTAGATTTTAGACCCCTTTAAACATCGTCACCACCACCACCACCACCACCATCATCATCATCATCATCATCATTATCACATATTCCTTCCCACTCCTAGCCGTTTCCTATCCCAACGTCGCCATAACACTTAGTCTATGTCGGCGTGACGTAAACAAATCTCAAAAAAAGTATGGCGGCAGGCTGTCAGTATTGTAACGGCCGCCGGGTTTTCAGGGTTTCGTAGACTTCAATGCGGTTCCAACGTTATTCACGAGCAGTTTCTTCAATCACATCCAACTGTGGAATTTTCAAATCCACTGGTTCAATTTTCCCGACTTCTAACAAAGTCGTACTTGATGTAGATGCACCTCCATTTACTTCAAAGTAGATACTTACTGTAGATTTGTTTTCGCTGTTTCCATTCCTCGAAGTAACGCCTATTACGCTATTTTAGTTTCATTTCTTTTATCCTTCTCTTTTCTCGTTTCAACTTTTTCTTTTGCGCGTTTTTGCCGAATCTTAATCAAAACTTTCTTTTCTATTATTAAATTTGTTACTCTATACAAGTGACCACGAAGTATTCACAACGACAGCTAACCTCCAACTGAGCGCGCTAGTGTTTTCTTTTCGGGGGGGGGGGGGGGGGAGGCAAGCCCGCTCCCCCCACGTGGCAACCGTTCTAATCTACAGTCCCCATGCCCTGCATGTTACAGGCCAGATGTGGTGATGGGTATCAAATAGCGGTGTAATCAGGCAATAAGGGCCAGGAAAAACCCACATAGGCAGAAATAGAAAGATGCCTACATGTGAAACCTGACACAGCGCCATGTTATAACAGAGTACGCGTGTGACGTCACACATTTAGCATAAATTTTGCCTTACTTTGAAGCACTGTTTCATGGAAAACAAGTTTCAGATTTTTCAGTTACTTTTTGTAATAGATAGACTCCTCTTTTGTCTGTCAATTGAGACATTAAATATAATCGTAAGTTAAATACTCTCGGTGATACACTCGTTCTACCCAAACACAAAGGCCCCTTTCACACGATCCACTCTATTCCACTCCACCAGGGGTGTAGAAAGGGACCGGTAGTAGAGATGGCTGAAAAATAACGTAGCAGTTACTTTGTCACAGTTACACGCCTATCACTGTTACACATGTGACGAGGACAAAAAATAACAGGTTACCAAGTAACGACAAGAGAATAACAAACAATAACTGGGAAGTGGGAACTGTCACTAGTAGCAGCTTACAGTCACAGAATGTGACCTTCAGAGTTCAGATAGTACGCATGTCTTCCAAGTGACAACGCTTTCGTGGGTGATTGCTTTAACTGAAATACATATGTATAAGTTAATGTATAATATACTCTATAGTGAATTGGTTTATGTTGCTGCTGGCATCTGGAAACTAAAGTGTAAACTGTTATGACATTCAACTACATTATAATAGTCTATTATTATAAGTTTCAACCGTATAATTGTTCTTGTACCATAAATAAATTACAACGGTATGCTAACTTTCCATACTGATATTACAGATAACATAACATTACTTCATTTTACTTAATCGATCCTCTTGTACCGGTTTGTGTCGAGGTTTGGCAGACAGATCATCATGTTTTCTTGTCTTCTATCCTTGATCGGGGCATTGTCAAACTCACTCCTCTAGATTTCAGAAAAGACGCTATGTTGTCTTATCATTTCATCCGTTGTCTGCCTCTCGTTAACTTCATAGCAAATAGGAATGCGTGTTTTGCTGCACCGACTTTCAACAGCGTAGTGATGCGTGCGCGCATGTGCGAGTGAATGAATGGGACTTCGCAACACAGCTATAAAGAGACAAGCTTGAAGCCGTGACCAGCCTGTGACCAATAAAAGGTTAGTAACGTTGGACGTTATTTTTAACTGTAACTTTTCACAGTTACTGCATTGTAGCAGCGACAGTTGTAGCAGTTACATGAAAGTAACCGTTTGTCACACTTCTAACCCGTAGCATTCACACGAGACACTTCGTGTGGCGCAACCTCCGTCCACTCTCGTCAACAGCAAGCTGCTGTCAACCGGCCTGAAGTGTCTTCCACTCTTGGCGATCGGAAGCTCACTAAATCAGGTTAGTTCGTTCAGATGGACAACACTCTGTGCGCCACATGTTCGAAGATTTTGTTTCAAAATATAGGTTCCATTCATAGATGCTGAAAAGTTAATAATGTGTGTATGTTGGGTATTCAGCCCAAAGGCTGGTTGGATCCTCAACAGATTCACCATTAGCTGTCATAGATGGCCTAGGTGTCACTGAAGAGGCGTACTAGGGAAATGAGGAATGAGGTAGTTTCCCGTTGCTTTCCTCACTGAGCCAGAAGTTGCTATTGCACATCAGTCTGCCAAGCCCACTGAAATGCGTCCACCAACCGACCCTATGAGCGACATTTTCACACTATTCGTAGCAGAGACTGGCTGCATAAAGAATGGCATTACTAGCGTCACTCATACCTCAGCCACTTTCATATTGTCAAAGCCAAGTATAAGACTGAGACAGGTCAATGAAAGTAACAATTTTATTCTAGGCCATACCAGAAGACATAGTGCACTGTAAACACTACATCTTAATAGAAATACAAAATCGTCCTTGTCTGTGATATTTACGAACGACAGAGTATTCAAATGAAATAAAACACTTCAAACGAGAAATGAAGTTTCCCGAGAAGTGATTCCAAATTCCAAATTTTCGTAAGAATACAAATCCCAAGGATAACGTTCGCCTTCATGGTGCACAGTGAAACAGACGCAAAAGATGTGGATGGTACTAGGAGTTGCCGGCAAGTTGCAGGAAGGAAAAACAGAGTGTCTGAGAAGTGGAGTCGCGTGTAAAGCAGTGGATCGTGTGAAAGGGGCCTAAAAGCGTCCTGG
This sequence comes from Anabrus simplex, assembly GCF_040414725.1. Taxonomy (NCBI): domain Eukaryota; kingdom Metazoa; phylum Arthropoda; class Insecta; order Orthoptera; family Tettigoniidae; genus Anabrus; species Anabrus simplex. The sequence continues at coordinate 146,595,072 of NC_090279.1, read as the reverse complement.
TTTTTTTTTCTTTCCATGCACCCTTCGTCGAGGAGTGTAAATCTAAGTTAAAAGCCAAAATGAAAGGATGTATTATCTGTAGGTTAGCCTACATTCTGTATGTCGTAAGAGGGGAATAACCAAAGAATCTGTACTCACTGTCTCGACTTGTAAGCGCCAAAAACATACCCATGAGTCTATGTTTTTCCATGTGGCGGAGAAAATGTGCGAACGCGAAGTTTACCCCCTAATTTGAACGTAAATCGATACTTTATCCATGGGAAACCCTGCTTTTAAAAACGCTTCCAAATATATATATATTTTTAGCAGTATCATTCATTATTTGGCATCGCCTTTTAAAATGTACAGCAGCACAGCACAGCACAGCACAGCACACCTTCCCCTGGCTTGCTGTGAAGTGAGCGCGTAGTTGACGGCAGAGGGAGTGGGGGAGGTATCATTTCTCCCTCCCCCCGCCAGCTCGATAACATCACCCCCTCACCACTCCCCAGAGAGCAGGGTAGGGCCTCTCAACTAGCTCTAAAAGCTTCAGTAATGCAGAACTCTAATTTGATTTCAGCAGCCTCACTGAGTGTCCACGCTCTAACCAGACAAGATGAACATTCTTCTCAACAAAGAAGCGAGTGCTCACTACGAGCTGGGAATAAAGAACACAACGAACGTGCGATGCAGGCTTAAAAGGTGCTCTAATATGGCCATTGTCCCCACGATTTGTTCCCGCAATGCCTTACTTCCAAAGAGCTGTTTATAGGAAAATATTTCATCGCTCCTATGCCAAAACTCCCAAACCGCGAATACGACAATGCTCCTGAAAATGAAAACCCTACAACCTGTTTTCCAGTCATTGACCGGGTCAGGGTTGTAATGAATGGATCATATATGTACTGTATAGGCTATTAGTACGATGGGGTCGTCACTCCCAAAGTAATTTATTAAAGACTTATAGATGCTATGAAATGAGAATGAAGAGAGTTGCTGGAATGAAAGATGACAGGGAAAACCGCTGTACCAGGAGAAAAACCTGTCCCGCCTCCGCTTTGTCCAGCACAAATTTCACATGGAGTGACCGGGATTTGAACCACGGTATCTAGCGGTGAGAGCCGACGCGCTGCCGTCTGAGCCACGGAGGCTCATGACAATGCTCCTCCTATCCAGTATTTCCCTTAAAAACCGGTGACGCTTCCCAGCCACATATTGATATCCAGTCCATCAGAACAATTTGCGTTGCGTTTATTTTCTTGTGCCAATGTGTAAAGGAAAATGAACCTAACAAGTATTATACTGTAGGCTTGCATAAATAGCCTACTTCATGAAAATATACATTCCTACAATACGGTACAATAAGATTCATTTTCCTTTAGGCTCTACATATCGGCATCAAAGCAACGAACACTGTTGTGATGGACTGCATATCCACACGGGGCTGGAATGCGTGACCAGTCTTAGTGGTGGTGGTGATTACTGTTTAGTTTTTTCTTTTTTTACAAGTTGCTTTACGTCGCACCGACACAGATAGGTCTTTTGGCGACGATGGGACAGGAAAGGGCTAGGAGTGGGAAGGAAGCGGCCGTGGTCTTAATTAGTTACAGACCCAGCATTTGCCTGGTGTGAAAATGGGAAACCACGGAAAACCATCCTCAGAGCTGCCGTCAGTGGAGTTTGAACCCACTATCTCCCGAATACTGGGCACTACCCTCATTTAAGCGACTGAAGCTATCGAGCTCGGTAATTATTAATTTATTTTTTTTTTTGCTAGTTGCTTTACGTCGCACCGACACAGATAGGTCTTTTGGCGACGATGGGACAGGAAAGGGCTAGGAGTGGGAAGGAAGCGGCCGTGGCCTTAATTAGTTACAGACCCAGCATTTGCCTGGTGTGAAAATGGCCATGGAAAACCATCTTCAGGACTGCCGACAGTGGGATTCGAACCCACTATCTCCCGGATGCAAGCTCACAGCCGCGTGCCTCTGACCGAACGGCCAACTCGCCTGGTAAATTATTGTTTTAAGAGGAAGTACAACTAGAGAACCATTCTCTATAGCCCATAACACTAATCGAAGAGAAACATTAGAAGGGATCCGACACTTTGCAAATAGGCCTACTCTAATACCGTCGGGTCGGAAAAGAGCAAGCGCTGACCAAGGGAGGTCGAAAGGGATAGATGAAAGTGAGGAGCCTGGTACAAGTAAGTGGAAACATTGCCAGGACTAAGGTAAAAGCCCCGTTATCACCACCCCACGCTCCCCAGTTCAGAGCCCTTGGGGCCCCTTTTAGTCGCCTCTTACGATAGACAGGGTATACCCTGGGTGTAATTCTACCGCCCTCACCCACAAGGGGATGGCCAGTCTTAAGGAAAATAATGAACAGAACGAGCTTTGTTTTATACGAGGTAAGCCCTATTGTTTCTTTTTTTGCTGGTGGCTTTACGTCGCACCGACACAAATAGGTATTATGGCGACGATGAGACAGGAAGGAGCTAGGAGTGGGAAGGAAGCGACCGTGGCTTTAATTAAGGTACAGCCCCAGCATTTGCCTGGTGTGAAAATGGGAAACCACGGAAAACCATCTTCAGGGCTGCCGACATTGGTGTTCGAACCCACTGTCTCCCGAATAGGCTAGGCCTACTTGACACTGGCCGCAATTAAGCGACTGCAGCTGTCGAGCTCGGTCTATTGTTTCTTAGGCGTCGATGTGTTTATTCCCCACGTTAGCAAAAATCGCTATGTAATGTTACTATCCGCAAGAGTTATCCCACCGAGTTCGATAGCTGCAGTCGCTTAAGTACGGCCAGTGTCCAGTATTCGGGAGATAGTAGGTTCGAACCCCACTGTCGGCAGCCCTGAAAATGGTTTTCCGTGGTTTCCCATTTTCACACCAGGCAAATGCTGGGGCTGTACCTTAATTAATGCCACGGCCGCTTCCTTCCCAGTCCCATCGTCGCCATAAGAGACCTATCTGTGTCGGTGCGACGTAAAACAACTAAAAAAAAAGTTATCCCGCAAATGTCTGGCTCCATTGCTAAATGGTTTGCGTGCTAACCTTTGGTCACAGACGTCCCAGGTTAGATTCTCGGCATGGTCGGGAATTTTAACCATCGTTGGTTAATTTCGATGGCACGGGGGCTGGGTGTAAGTGTCGTCTTCCTCATCATTTAATCCTCATCACGACGCGCAGGTCACCTACCGGAGTCACATCAAGAAAGACCTGCACATGGCGAGCCGAAGTTGTCCTCGGACACTCCCGGCACTAAAAGCCATACCCCCATTCTTTTTTTTTTTTATCCCGACAATGCCTTGCTAACTCAGTAGTTTTAGGAGTTCGACAATTTGCGTTGTGTGGTTGGTTGGATGCTTGCCTCATAATGCTCAAGATTACGGGTTCACATTCCAGCAGAGTTGTATATTAGAGACCGATGTCGGTAGCTTTAGCGTACATTATAGAACCCTTTTTCAGGACAAAATTATGTCTCTTATAATACTTGTATCAGGCTGAGTGGCTCAGACGATGGAAGCGTTGACCTTCTGGGGTTTCCCTGGTAGGCAGTGAGAGGACACTGCTCCACAATGGTGACGCGCGCTCAGCTGGAGGTTAGCTGTCGTTGTGAATACATCGTGGTCTGTTGTATAGAATAACAAATTTAATAAGTAAGGTAAGGGTTATTCTGCCCGAAGGCAGGTCCGAACCTCCGCAGAGGTGTCCTGAGCCGGAGTTTACGTGCGGTAGGGTGGCCAGTTCCTTTCCGCTCCTCCATTCCCTTACCCCCCACCAACAGCGCGTGGCAACCCATCCAACTTCTGACCACGCCCAATGTTGCTTAACTTCGGAGATCTCACGGGATCCGGTGTTTCAACACGGCTACGGCCGTTGGCATTTAATAAGTGGGTAAGTCTACTAAATTCTCAAAATCCTACGGTCGTGATGACGATGATGCTTGGTTTTTTTTTTTTTTTTTTTTTTGCTAGTTGCTTTACGTCGCACCGACACAGATAGGTCTTATGGCGACGATGGGACAGGAAAGGGCTAGGAGTCGGAAGGAAGCGGCCGTGGCCTTAATTAAGGTACAGCCCCAGCATTTGCCTGGTGTGAAAATGGGAAACCACGGAAAACCATTTTCAGGGCTGCCGACAGTGGGGTTCGAACCTACTATCTCCCGAATACTGGACACTGGCCGCACTTAAGCGACTGCAGCTATCGAGCTCGGTGATGCTTGTTGTATAAAGGGGCCTAACATCTAGGTCATCGGCCCATAATGATACGAAATGTAATGACAATTCATAACTTCAAAATCATCCATTGACCAGAATAAAAAACACGATGATGAAGAATGAATGGATGTAGGCCTATTTGAATTTAAAATAATCAGTGGATCCGACTAAGAAACTATCATAAACAATAGTATTACTGACCAAGGGACTGCTTCTAAAGCACAAACCTGAATCGAGGATACTTGTTGCCTGAAGGGGTCCAAAATCCAGGTTAACGGCTCCTCACAATGGTACTTATCATAGCTAGTAAAGTAGAACCATGGTATTTGTCATATTGCGGCAGTAATCAAAAATAATGTAGATTCACGGGGTTCCACGCATTATAGTAGCCTACTACTCACAGTATTGTACTTCGCACAGGTAATGCAGACCTACGGTGTTTCGCACATAATGGCGCCACTCATTTGCAACGCAAACCCATGGTGTTCCTCACAATGGTACTAATCACGGGTACTTTAAAACCCATACAAACTCCCCTTCTGTTGCTACTAATCACAGGCCGGGCTTAGTGGCTCAGACGGTTGAGGCGCTGGCCTTCTGACCCCAACGTGGCAGGTTCGATCCTGGCTCAGTCCGGTGGTATTTGAACGTGCTCAAATACGACAGCCTCGTGTCGGTAGCTTTACTGGCACGTAAAAGAACTCCTGTGGGACTAAATTCCGGCACCTCGGCGTCTCCGAAGACCGAAAAAGTAGTTAGTGGGACGTAAAGCAAATAGCATTATTATTATTATTATTATTATTATTATTATTATTATTATTATTATTATTATTAGCTACTAATCACAAACCTATTGTGTACATAACATAGTGGTACTACTCGCAAGTAAAGGCGACCCATTATGTTCCCCGCGTGATGGTACTAATCACAAGTAGTTTCATGCTTCTAATAAAATCATCCCTTGGTCACCCCTCTTAGTCGCCTCTTACGACAGGCAGGGGATACTGTGGGTGTATTCTTCGTCTGCGTCCCCCACCCACAGGGGTTGTGTGTTTGCTCCGCGAGAGCTATTTTATTTCCCTTAAGTCCGCCGGCAAGCCGGTTAGGACCCCCCTATCCGCCACCTGGGACGCGCCACGTGGGAGTATCACCTCTCCCGCTGCTACGCCAGCGTAGTAGGATGGTGGCCATTTAATGGCTGACCTAGCACTGGTATTTGTGAGGGCTCTGCCGAAGTTTGGATTAAAAAAAAAAAAATAATCTATTCAACCCAACAAAGAAGCAAATAAATTAAAATTAAGAGCAAGGAAACTGGAGCAAGATTACGAACTGACCAAGGATACCTGTAGTAATAAGAGTCCACACCATCAAAAATGAAATCAGGCAGTACAAAGCGTTAAAAAAAAAAACAGAATCTCTGTATGCTACAGAGTGTGGGCCTATGTTCTCCATGAAAACAGGAAAAATAGAAGAGCTTCCAAAATAATCTCAGAAAAATCTGGGGCCCATTAAAGACTGAAATTTTTGAGTTCAGACACAGGAAAAAAGAAAAGTCTACAGTGAAAGAATGTCTGATATGATCAAGAACAATATTAAGTAGGCCTATCAACATTAAATTAACAACAATAACAATATAGCCTAGGCCTAAGACGAATGGTAACGATAACTGGCAAGGACCGGTTATGGATTTAGGAAGAAGAAAATTGATGGGTTGAAAGGGCGGAAGAAAGTGGAAACCTGGAGAGGACTTCAAATGAATCTTTCTATTTTGTCTTGCTTTGTGGCCGAACGGTCAGTTTTTGGAACCCCGGGTTCGATTCGCAGTTCGGTGAAGGTATTTTAATCTTCAACGACTAATGTTTGTCGTTTGGCTCGGGGATTGAAGATCTTTGCTGTGCCCAACATTCCTGCAACTCTCACACTACACACAACACTATCCTCAACCACACCAACACACTGCTTTGCATACACAGCAGATAGGCTACTACCCACCCCCATAGTAGGATCTACCTTACAGGGGCTACACCAGGCTCGTAATAGCCACACGAAATAATAATAATAGTAATATTAATAATAATTGTTTCTAACAACAGACAACAAGCAGTTCAGACCCTTGGAAAACTTTATGAAAATGCAGCTAATATTGGGCTGCAAATGTCGCATGAAAGTCTCAGTTATCTATACTAGACTTAACTAAAGTTGGCGTCTGACAGGTAAGGTTAGAGGGAGGAGCACTGCACGTGCCATTTCACGATGTTGCCACATTCCAGCATTCCTTTCTACATACTCTTACCCCTCGCTTCCGGCTCACTTGTTCCCTCCTTCATTCTGACCGCTGTGATCTGTTGTAGACTACCTGGCCAGGCGGTGTCGTCCCATTTGCGATCACTCTTATACAAACAATCAGGTTCTTATCAGTGACAGTGACAGGTTTGGCAACTCCCAGCAAGACGTGCTGCCCTGAAGTGTTATCTCCATGGCAACCGCAGTCGCCCCACCCTCGTTTCCATGGCAACCATACCACCACTCCCTTTATCCCGCCTCGGCAGGTAGTAAACGGACCTCCCTCTAAGAAATGTCAGACGCCATCTCTTATTATTAGCAGTATAGATGGAAAACCTCTTAAGGCTACATTCAGCGAAAGTAATCAAGTGAATAAGTTCAGTAGGCCTACCTAGGAGAAGTAATTCAGCCATCAGGCTTGAATCATGAAGCAAATAAGGAGAGGATATCAGAATTACAGAAGGCCTATAGATTCACCCGGAACGGATATACCCATAACAAACACCAAGAACGCAAAATTAAGATATTACAGCCGAGTTATCAAACCTGAAGCACTATACGCCTCGGAAATCTTGATTATTGGAGGCAGATCACTTATTAAAGACACAGAGAAATAGGAGAGGAAAATATCGAAGAAAATTTTGGTCCTCTGGATGAAACGGAAGACCCGGGAGCTTTATTAGCATTCTGAAAAGATCACCGACACAATCAGGAAGAGGCGATTTAAGTTCTGAAGCAATATTCTCAGAATGAACAATGACAGGCTCGCCAAAAGGATTCTCAACCTTGCTCTCTCAATGAAAGTCAAGAACTGGCTTAGTGAAATAGAAAAAGACCTTCAGGAAACTGGCATCCCACAGGAAATCATTTACGATCGACTCCAATTAGAAAAAGCAGTCAACAGCCATCATTTTGCTGAGGAAATGAATACCAGGACAAATAATAAGTAAATCACGGACTGATAAACTGGAGGAAAATTTCCAGTGCCCAGATGAAGAGATTTTCGGAGAGAAGAAAAACTCAACACCAGCTAAATAAATTCTATCGCACTCCACAGATGGGCATAACGCTATACAAAATACATAGGCCTATATCGTTAACAATATTAATAATAATAGGCTTATTCTCTTCAACAACTTGCTTTAAGGTGGACTATGTCGCGCCGACACAGATAGGCATTATGGCGACGATAGACAAATTATTATTAATTAATTCATTCATTCATATGTTTTTACGTCCCTCTAACTACTTTTTTGGCGGTTTTTGGAGACGCTGAGGTGCCCAAATTTTGTTCAGCAGGAGTTCATTTACGTGCCAATAAATCTACCGACACGAGGCTGCCGTATTTGAACACCTTCAAATACCACCGGACTCAGCTAGGGCCGAACCTGCCAAGTTGGCGATACAAGGCCAGCAACTGAACCGTCTGAGCCACTCAGCCCGGCTATTATTAGGCTATTATTATTATTATTATTATTATTATTATTATTATTATTATTATTATTATTAGGCCTATTATTATTATTATTATATGTGCAATGAGTATGATAAGAAAATTAATTTTTCCAAGACTAAATTGATGTCAGTAGGTAGGCCTAAGTAACATAAGAGATTTGAATAGGCCTATCAGGTAGGGAATACAAAACTGGAACTGGTAGATAATTTCAAGTATTTAGGATGTGTGTTCTCCCAGGATGGTAATAAAGTAAGAAGTGAGATAGAATCAAGGTGTAGTAAAGCTAATGCAGTGAGCTCGCAGTTGCGATCAACAGTATTCCGTAAGAAGGAAGTCAGATCCCGGACGAAACAATCATTAGCCTACATCGGTCTGTTTTCAGACAAACTTTGCTTTACGAGAGAGAATGCTAGGTGGACTCAGAATATCGTATTCGTAAATTAGAAGTAACATGAAAGTAGCGAGAATGATTGCTGGTATAAACAGGTGGAAACAATGACAGGAGGCTACTCGGAATGAGGAGATAAGGCTAAGTTAGGAATGAACTCGATGGATGAAGCGGTAGACCTACGCATAAACCGTCTTCGGTGGTGAGGTCATTTGAGCAGCTGGATCGGTTACCTAGGATAATAATGTATTCTGTTATAGAGGGTAAGAAGAGTAGAGGAAGACCAAGACGACGATGGTTAAACTCAGTTTCTAACGATTTAAAGATTAACCTAAGAGATATCCTAGTAGCCTACTAAGCGACGCCATAGAATTAATTACAAATAGAGGATTTTCGCGGCGGTTACTATATTCAGAGAGACTTGATGAGAGGATAACAGTCTATAATGAAGATGTAGTATGTCTATTATTATTATTATTATTATTATTATTATTATTATTATTATTATTATTATTATTATTATTATTATTCTTTCACTTAGGCCATCTATGGGCTACGTTTGGCAATCTTCGCATTATTTTTAACCTTCTTGGCCCAGATGTAAAAAATTGGGAGAGGAGACTCAAATCTAACAAGTAACTTATCCATTCTTGAGGATGGACAATAACAGACTGACGAAAAGAATCCTTGATTCTTCATCAAGAGGAAAACGGAGCTCAAAGTGAGGTTGGACTTGAATAAGATGGGGATTACGGATGATGATATAATTGGCAGAAAATCTATTTAGACAACTCGATTACAGGAGAGTGGGGAGACATTGGTGAGAAAAGGGAGATCCTATATAAAATGAGGAATCTTTTTTTGCTAGTGCCTTTACTTCGCACCGACACAGATAGGTCTTATGCGACGATGGGAGGCCTAGGAGTTGGAAGGAAGCGGTCGAGGCCTTAATTAAGGTACATCCCCAGCATTTGCCTGGTGTGAAAATGGGAAACCACGGAAAACCATCTTCAGGGCTGCCGACAGTGGGATTCGAACCCACTATCTTCCGGATGCAAGCTCACAGCCGCACGTCCCTAACCGCACGGCCAATTTGCCCGGTGAACAAGGAAGTAGGGAAAAAAGGATGAAAAATTACTGCCAGATAGTGAAGGCAGAGAAGCCTTAGTAGGCTATTAAATTGTGACTTACCGAGCTCGATAGCTGCAGTCGCTTAAGTGCGGCCAGTATCTAGTAATCGGGAAATAGTGGGTTCGAGCCCCACTGTCGGCAGCCCTGAAGATGGTTTTCCGTGGTTTCCCATTTTCACACCAGGCAAATGCCGGGGCTGTACCTCAGTTAAGGCCACGGCCACGGCCACTTCCTTCCACTTCCTAGGCCTTCCCTATCCCATCGTCGCCATAAGACATATCTGTGTCGGTGCGACGTAAAGCAAAAAAAAAAAAAAGTGACTTTATTATTTTTAAGCTTTCATTTATGTTTACTAGAAATCTGATTTTGTATTTTTTTTTTTTTTTTGTACACTATATGGGTTGGCAACTAAGAAATCTCTTCCGAGAAAAGGATTATCTATGATTAGTTTAAAATCCGACCACACATCTCTTTTCAGAACACTCCAATTAAGGGATTCTCTACACCACAGGGATCTGGTTTATAAAAGAAAGCTTTTTTAATACGAAAAATTATCAACATCCATTCAGGCACAAAAATATTTTCTATATACTCCCGCAGAAAAGAAAGCCTCAGCAATTACAGAAATGAAGAAGCCCAATCACACTGCACTGGGCAGTGGGGAGGGAAACAGGAAGGAACATTCTAATTCCCCACTGACAGTGACAAGCAAGAAGCCATCTTTAACACCTTAGTGAGTCTCCACCAATCAGAGCGGGCCATTTCGTTACCCTCACACCACTCTGTCATATACAGTCAACTTACCCCCTCCCGGGCTGTAACACGTTTTTTTTTTTTTTACCCTACCTGGTACTTGACTATGTTTCTCATTTCCACCTCCACAGCCGGGAGAGGGGTGCCAATGAGCCAATGGGGAGGCAGGACACAAGGGAGGCCAATAGGAGATAGTGTAACATAGTGCAAGTAGGGGAGTGGGGTCGTCATGACAACCAGAGGGGGATGCAGTACGCAGGCGCGGACCAGGGTATCAACTGTGAGGGGAGGGACTTAACGCAGACATGGAGACGACAGCACTAAGAGGAATTAAAACAAGATCTGGGTAAATCTTTAGATTTAGCTCCCGAGAAACTCAACCGAGTTAGCGCGTTAAGAAAGCAGCAGAGGGCTGAACGACGAGCCTTCCCGCCCCGCATCTTCATTATAGACTGCCAAGCTCCTTCAAAATCCCTTATTTCAAACGTACTCTGTGGCCCTGTTAACTCCCACATTTCTCAAAACCACTGTCATCTTGGTCTCCCTCTACTTCTCTTACCTTCCATGACCGAGTTGATGTCCGGCTCCATGGCTAAAAGGTTAGCGTGCTGGCTTTTCATCCAGCGGGTCCTGGGATCGATTCCAGGCTGGGACAGAGATTTTAACTTTCGTTGGTTAATTCCGATGGCTCTGTGGTTGGGTGTGTGTGTGCCGTCTTCATCATTAGAATTCATCACAGGTAGTGGGCTCCATCCTCATAGACGCGCAGGTCGCCAACACGGCGTCAGCGTGAAAGACCTGCACCGGACCTCTTCGGAGGCCACACGGCATTATTATTATCGAGTTCATTATTCTCCTAGGTAACCTACCCTCCTCCATTCGCCGCACATGAACCCGCCATCGAAGCCGGATTATACCCACAACTTCATCCACTCTGTCCCTCTTTTTATTTCCTGCTTCCCGGCATTGTTCAAACCTGTCTGCATTACCGAGTTCATTATTCTCCTAGGTAAAATACCCTCCTCCATTCGCCTCTCATGACCCCATCAGCTTCATCCGCTGTGTTCTTTTCTTTACCTCCTGACACTGTTTCCAGCTGTTTGTTCAAGCAATTATTCTCACTACATCTAGAACATGTCTGGCCCAGCTTATTCAAACGATATCCTGAATCGACCAAGCTTTCACTCTTGTACAGCCAAGTTGGTTTGAAAACAGACCGGTGTAAAGACAATTCCGTTCGGAAGCTGACTTCTTTCTTATAGAATAGTCTACTTGTTGATCGCAACTACGAGCTCACTGCACTAGTTTTGCTACACCTTGATTCAAAGTCACTTACCTAACTAGTAGCATCCTGGAAGAATATACTACACATCCTAAATGCGAGAAATGAATTTTATTTTATTTATTTTATGAACACTTCCTCTCATGCAGAGGCTGTATTGCGATAAAGTATACTTTTACATTCATTTATAGAAGAGAATTAGATTTAGGCCTACTTGAAAAATATTGGTGGTGACCTAATTGTAACAATGATTCCTTAGAATTATCAATGACCCCCTGAAGGCTATGATGGCAATCTCCCCTAACGTTGTAACTAGCAGACACATTTGTTTCCAAAAATTGGTGGCAAAAATGAGAATTGTTCTCCTCGCTCCAATTATCAGACCCAAGCTGGTATTTCTCCCTGTAGTAAGGGATTGTTGGTAGGTAAATATTCCTCTTCTCGAGGCTGACATCTCAGATGGCTTTCAAAGCGGACAGTGGGGTCGATGATACAACCTTTCTTCTCATTCTTGGAAGCAATGATGTCGATCCTCCTGTGGCTTCCGTTGTCCGCTAGGCCATGAACCTCTTCAAATGCGAAGGTTGGAAGTTAAATAGTGGCAACTATTTATTTACAACAGATACAAAAGAGTTACATGTTAGCAACCTTTACTGTCCTTCAATGTAGTCACCAGCGTTGTGTATAACCCGTTGCCAGCGATGTGGAAGTCGTAGCATACCTTTAGCAGAGCCTGTTCTGTTGATGGTGCGAATGGAGCGGTCTACTGCCTGTCGAATCTCTGCAACAGGTCTGAAGCGAATGCTAACGAATCGTCTGGTTTCGATCACTGTCCAGTAACGCGGCAAGAGCATGCACTTCTTCACTCGTAGGACGACCTGCCCTTCTTTCTTTCCTATTATTATTATTATTATTATTATTATTATTATTATTATTATTGTTGCTGTTGTTATTGCTATTAATATTATTCGTGTTATTTGTATTTGTAATTATAAGGTATAATTATAAGCTGTAGGGTAGCCTATACCATTTTTAGTGGTTAAGTGTGAGAGAGGGACTTTCAAACTCCAAAGAATTTTTTTTTGCTATTGGCTTTACGTCGCACCGACACAGAGAGGTCTTATGGCGACGATGGGACAGGAAAGGGCTAGGACTGGGAAGGAAGCGGCCATGGCCTTAATTAAGGCACAGCCCCAGCATTTGCCTGGTATGAAAATGGGAAACCACGGAAAACCATCTTCAGGTCTGCCGATAGTGGGGTTCGAACCCACTATCTCCCGAATACTGGATACCGGCCGCACTTAAGCGACTGCAGCTATCGAGCTCGGTAACTCCAAGATATTAGAGTGCAGCTTTACAGTAGGCCTAGGGTCTACAGTTTGCCGTCGGCATAGACGGAACGTCTTACAAATAACTTAGACAACATTATTTTCACTCAGCCCAATACCTCCGCAATGCACGCAGGTATATTTCGAATAGTAAGAGGGAAAGATAATAATAATAATAATAATAATAATAATAATAATAATAATAATAATAATAATAATAATAATAATAATAATAATAATAATAATATAGGAAGAAAATCGGAAGGAATCAAAGTCAATTGCTTGGCTTTCGCTGATGATTTTGCGATACTTTCAGAAAACCTACAGGAAGCGTCCATAAAGATCAACCTCGTAGAAAAGATCACTAGCAGGACGGGACTTAGAGATCTCGAAAGAGAAGACCAAGTTTATGATGAATGACAAACATGGACCACAATTTCTTGAAACAGAGAATGGACGGATTCAGAGGGTTAAAAAGTTCAAATAACTCGGTGAAATTGTACAAGAGAACGGACTAGAGAAAGCTGCTGTAGACTAACGTACCTATCTCAAAAATGGAGAGAGCTTATAGACTAACAACAAGAAATGCATCTCATGCAATGGCAAAATAAGGCATTGCAATACTGTAGTAAAACAAAATGCCTGTATGCCAGCGAATGGCTCTCGATGAATTACAAGTTGGAGAAGCTGGAGATCCTAGAAAGAAGAATACTATGGAAATTCTTGGGCCCAATTCTGACAGAAACCGGCTGGAAAACTTCGGAACAACGACGAAGTCTACAAAAATGTGGAGAAAATTTCAGAGACCATAAAAAGAGGTGGTTATCATTTCTAGGACATTTGTAGAGAATGAACAAAACCAGACTAACCAGTAAGCTATTCGACTACCTGTGGAACAAGAAGACAACGAGGGCATGGATTAAGGAAGTTCGTAAAGATCTAGAGAAGTCCAACATTTAGGAAGTTCAGATGTCAGACAGGAAAACATTTCGGACTATGATTCAAAATTTGGAAGGGTTTCGAGTAGAAAGAACTGCAAAGACGGGAAGAGCCTGGACGGATGAACAGAAGAAACAGCCTAGCGTCCATATGAAGGAGTACTGGAGGAAGAGGAAATTTCAAAGAAAAAATTAAATTGTAGCGTGATCCTATGAAGTCCATTCGCAAATTTAAAAAATATAATACTGTAAGTCTTAAAACGATAATAGGATGTCATATGTCGAGAGGCCGAACATACGTGTGTAGCTCTACATTTGTAGACTTCCAGAAATGCATACGCGATGTGTTACTTGAGAAATAATTAGAAAAACGGGAGTCGACGAAAAACTGCTAGCGGTAACACGGACAACCCTGACTAATACCACCTCCAAAGTAAAATGTCAAGGATGGTTCTCTGCACCACTTGAAATTGAAACAGGAATTAGACAGGGAGATGGACTCTCACCACTCTTGTTCAACTTCGTGCTGGAGAAAGTAATACAGCAATGGCGTCAGATAGGCTACTACAAGGTCTACACAGTGGAACCTCCATATCTCGATTCACTCGGGAGCTAAAGTTTATTTTGAGTTATCGAAATATCGAGATATAGAGATTATCGTATTTGAGCATGAATAGCACATAATTGAATCATAAGTATCTGAGGGCTTATACTGAATAAATTAATGTTAACAGCAATTAAAAATAAATTATAGACTACGAACAAACTCTATTTTACGGCATCACTTTGCTACTTGCTTTACGTCGCACCGACAGAGAGAGGTCTTTTGGCGACGATGGGATAGGAAAGGCTTAGGAATGGGAACGAAGCGGCCGTGGCCTTAATTAAGGTACAGCCCCAGCATTTGCCTGGTGTGAAAGTGGGAAACCACAGAAAACCATCTTCAGGGCTGCCGACAGTGGGATTCGAACCCACTATCTCCCGGATGCGAGTTCACAGCTGCGCGATCGTAGCCGCACGGCCAACTCGCCCGGTACGGCACCACTTTAATTATAACACTTATTATAGTAACTTTTTAGAAGACAGGATATACGACATACAGCAGTGAAACAAGAAGCATACCTCCGTTAACACCTTTGGAAAAAAATCCGTTAGTCTCTTCTGTTTGTTACGGTTAACCTCTCCACCCTTCACGTTGCAACTTCTCATCAATGCCACGCAGCCGAGATTTGTAAATGGACCTTTCATCCTCGACTTCAGGGGGTTGCTGTTGTACGTGACCGGTAATTAATTCACACCCAATAAACAGCGAGGCTTCACCGATTTTCCGATCACTAGAAGTTTTAGTTTTTCGGTTCCCATCATATTAGCTCCCAGCATCAATTTTTTTTTTTTTTTTTTTTTTTTTTGCTAGTTGCTTTACGTCGCACCGACACAGATAGGTCTTATGGCGACGATGGGATAGGAAAGGTCTAGGAGTGGGAAGGAAGTGGCCGTGGCCTTAAGTAAGGTACAGCCCCAGTATTTGCCTGTGTGAAAAAGGGGAAACCACGGAAAACCATTTTCAGGGCTGCCGACAGTGGAGTTCGAACCCGCTATCTCCCAGATGCAAGCTCACAGCTGCGCGCCCCTAACCGCATGGCCAACTCGCCCGGTCCCAGCATCACTGCAGCCCCTTCTTTAATTGTTAACCGTTCCGCACAAACCACAAATGCCGTATTCCACAATGAATGTTGCACAAAATTCGAGCTACAGAGTAATTTTCCCTTCAAGGGAGGACATGTTTGCTTCGAGAAATCGAGAAATTCGTGTAATGGAGAATCGATATATCGAGGTTCGACTGTATTTGCTAGTGATTTTAACGTCACACTAACACACAGAAGGGATAAGCTCTCAAGGAATGAGTGCAAGAAAAAGCTAGAAATGAAGTTTATGATCAATCCTCGGGCCAGTCAGAGGCCCCACAGAATGCCATCTGCGCCGATCCGTTTTAATGGCAATGGATCAGTTCCATAATCTTTGTGTGAAATAGGATTTGTCTGAGCGGCTGTCCCTTCACTCACAATTAAATGATGATGAGGCATATTGATTGCAGTCCCGTTGGGGAGAAGGGAACAGCATTGAGCTCTCGGTGAGCTGTTAGGTAATGTGATACCCTTCAAGACCGCCGGCAGCCGGCTGTGCTGTAGTCAAGCATTACTTCCTTTTTTCTTGCTTTCCTCCACTCTTTTTTTTTTTTTAATTCTTCGTTGACATTTCTTAACACTTTCTTTCTTATTTCTTTGATTTTTTTAAAAAGTTTTGTTTATACCATTCTTTGTGAATTTTCTTCTTTGTTTAACGTTTCCTTCATTACTGAGCGCGTATATTATTATTATTATTATTATTATTATTATTATTATTATTATTATTATTATTATTATTATTATTATTAGGGCATAGGCTTATAATTTATTTCCTCATACATACAATAGACTATATCGTCCCTGTTCTGCCAAAAGGGCGAATGTTACAATGCTCTTCTTATCCATTATTTCCCTTAAGACTGGTCACGCCTTCCAGCCACATATTGATATTCGGTCCATCAGAACAATTTCCGTTGAGTTCATTTTCCTATGTGCGTATGTAAAGGAAAATAAACCTTACTGTACCATACTGAAGGAATGTATGTTTGCATGACATTTACCGACTCCTAGAGTGTGATGTGTTTAAGGTTCATTTCCCTTTACACACGCGCATAGGAAAATGAACTCAACGAAAACTGATGTGATGGACCGCATATATATCAGTATATAGCTGGAAGGCGTGACCAGTCTTAAGGGAAATAATGGATAGGAAGAGCATTGTTACATTCGCCGTTTTGGCAGAACAGGGACGATATGTATAGTCTAGGCCTAAATGTGGTGTAACTCAGTAGGCCTACACAAATTTAATAGTCTACTAGGTGATGTACCCGTGCTTCCCTACGGAATTCTACATTGTATACATAATTTTAGGTTACTCTTAACGTTACCCTAGAAACGCGACGGGGAGGTCACCAAACATATTTTCTCATATGAAGACTGAATTCGAGAATTTTCACTGTCATGGTAGCCCCGCTTGCATACCATCAGTCACAATCAGGTTGGGGAGCTTTCATCATAATGGTAGACACTCACTCTCCACCTGCCTTTTTACATCCTCAGAAATACTGTCTTAGTGGTTTTCCCAACTGAAATGAACATACGTCATTACAATGACGTCAGTAGGAATGGCGTGATGCAATGCTTTCATACGAAATACACGATCAAATGAAAAACAACACATTTTCTCACTTTTTAACGAACAGGACTAAGCTGCCGATCTAACAGTCCAAAGTTCCAGAGCTAGAATGACCAAGCCGCAGACTGCCGTGTGCCGTGAACACTCTTCGTCCCTTTTCGGCGGGGAGGAGTTCGAATAGTGGCGACTCGCAGGGCAAAAACTATGCCTTTTACTAATCCGTTTCCTAGGAGTACCCGATGATTCGGAAAGTATCAATTCACTACACTGGCGGCGGAAAAATCTATCTGACTTAGAGGCAAATTTTTCCTCCAAGCCAGAGGAGAAACCCCCCCTCTTCACTGGGATAAAATTAATGTAGAATTTAATCAAAATGAAGAGGAAGAAGCTTTTCTTAAGAAACGGCTCTTTTCAGGGTTCACTGTTGAGTTATTTAGTGAATTGTGGTGCTATAATTTGGAATAGCCCTAATTGTTATTCCAGACTGGGCCACAGACCTTAAGTATGCCCACTGCTCATTCAAAACAGCGCGTCAGAGTAGGGATCGAACAGCTGGAATACTATGATGAACCAGAGAGTTACGTACCAGCTGTATCAGAAAATGTATGAAACAGACGAACGGCATGCTAAAGAAGAAAGTTTTCTAACTCCCCGGCCATTTCTCGCTAATATTCAGTCAGGCTATTATACTCGGTACGCAACAGTAATCCCATCTATCAGAGTTGAGAGGCAGCATAAGAGACAAAGAACTGTGACTTTCCTAAGTCGCTGACTAATTTTATAAATATTATAAAACTGCATTTAAAATGGAAAATCTGCATATTTACATTTAAAATGGAAATTCTGAAAATTAACATTCATTAAATAAAATACACACTCGTCGGACCTTGTACTCACACTTACTTGTTACCTGCTTACTTACACATACGTTATTTGAAGGGCACCAGCTGCCACTCAGTGCAGCAATAATAGAATGAGACTCTTGACTATCTCTAGGGTGTGGGGTAATAAGCTTACTTTTGACAACATAGCATATAAGTTCTGGGAAAGGGAGATTGGCGTTCGGTTTCCCCATTAATTTTGAGGTTAAGATATTTTACTGTCAATGAAATGAAACTATGAATTCGTTTGATAGAACAATATATATCCTTTAAATAATATATCAAAAAATAGTGAGTCTTGTTGCGATAAAACAGATGAGAATATGAAATTATGACATTGCAACTGAAAGAAACTAGGCATGAATTTGAATTCTTCTTGACCGGACATTTAACAATTTATACGAAATATTTCCCTCACTGATTCACTTGACTGTACCTTCAACAATTTGAGTGTAATTACGACGTATTCCTTTGACCTGGTGTTTACTGTAGATGTGTCACGCCTAACTTGGTGATACATCCTTGTGACTGCTTCTTCTCCATATCATCTGACTTCTTTGTAAGTCAATATGGTATTACCTCTAATAATTATAATAATAATAATAACGAGCGAGTTGGCCAGTCGGTTAGCGGCGAGCTGCTGTGAACTTCCATATATCTTTATAATAAGGTAATTCCGATAGAGTTGCCGCACTTTTTTTGTCTTTTGTTATATCTCGGTATATTTACTTTAAAAATGGTTGCAAATTCATCGAGCATAATTTGAAAACATGTAGGCTACATTTGATCAGAGATGAACAAAATATTGGCAACTGAAAGCAAATGGGAGAAAGGAGGGAACAAAGGAATTGTTGCATCTGCGGCGTCTCTCCCTGGATCCCGGTATAGATGCCGACTTTGCTCGGGAGAAATGCCGCAAGTAAAATAATTAATGACAAAATCAAATTTAAGCCAATTGCTTCAACTTTAATATAACCGAACACTAGAACGTTGAGGCGCTGGCCTTTTGATCCCAACTTGCCAGGTTTCACCCTGGCTCAGTCCGGTGGTATTTGGAGGTGCTCAAACACGTCAGCCTCGCGTCGCTAGATTTACTGGCATGTAAACGAACTCCCGCGGGACAAAATTCTGGAACCTCGGCATCTCCAAAAATCCGTGAAAAGTAGTTGAGTGGACGTTAAACAATATTATTATTAGTATAGTATTCAAACATCTCCAGTCATTATTGCTATCATCCGCACAAGCTAAGCAGTCGATTTCCATTCCGTTCTTCTTCGATCCAATAATAGGGTAATTTAAGGTTTGAAAATGTTTCTTTCTTGTAGTACCGAGTGAGTTTGGTATGCGGTTAGGATCACGAAGCTGTGAGCTTGCATTCAGGAGAATGTGGGTTGGAATCCCGCCGTCGGCAGCCGTGAAGAAGGTTTTCCGTGGTTTCCCGTTTTCACGCCAGGAAAATGCTTGGGATGTAGGGCATACCTTAATTAAGGCCACACCCACTACTTCCGAATCCTAGCAGTTTCCTATCCCATTGTCGACATAAGACCTAGCCTATCTGTGTTGGCGCGGTGTAAAGCCGCTTGTACAAAAAGGAAACTTACCCGAAGTATCGACTATCAGTGGATTAAGCGCGAATTATAGGTACTTCATTAATATTGTTACGTGCCAAACCTGTCGTAGTCACATTCGGTATTTCACGGAAGGAACAAGGAGTTAACTGCGAGCTCTAAGCCTGAGGGTATCGCTGGTCTTTCCGTGTATTGTTCTCTTCGCCTGGTTTCTCCGCGCGTTTTCTGGGAGGTGCATCGAGAATGTTCCGTCTCTAGCCACATCGCGAATATTCCGGTACAGTCAGTGTCTTGGGATGAGTGTTGAGTTCGGTGTCCGGGCTGGGGTGGCCGCGGTGTTCGCAGTCACCAGTGTCCCACTGGAGTCTGAAAAACGAGTTGTTGTGTCAGAGTGTCGTGTTGAAGTCCGGAGTCTGTGAACTGCCTTGGAGTACAGTCTGTGTACCGACGTGGAGTAAGTGGCTAGAGACTGACGGCAGTAGTATTGGTTGTCGTCTGCACCCCACCACAGTCAGAGTATTGTCGCATACGGAGCGGAATGGTGCGTGTACTGTCTGGAGATGAGAAGAATGCAAGCATGAGGAATGTGGCCTGCAAGCACGAACTTCCTGTTCTGTCCAGACAGATCGGCTCTTATCTGCTCTTATCTGCTACACGAAAACATTGACTCACACTTTGCCGTTTGTTGGATTACAACTGACGAGAGCGAATAGCTACCAGTAGAAAATAATATAAAGTCGCCTGGGTAGTAGTGGAGTTGCTATGGTAACCATTGCGTCACTGACTCTGCTGGTGAAAATCCCTTCGCCCCGTGCCTCACCGGGCATGTGCATTCTTCTGGTCTCCCAACAAAATACTGCCTTGGAGTATTGTGTACTTGTTTACTTCCGTGTACTGAGGACCGCCGTGGAGTCAGCGTGTGGAGCAGTTGTCATGTGTGTATTTGGAGCTGTGTCAATGGTCGTTGTTGTCAGGAGTACTGTCCTGCTGGTTAGCACTGATGACCTGTTGATGTATAATTGTTCAATGTATTTGACTGTGTGAATTACTGGACTGTCCCTAGAGTCAAACCAAGGAAAAATCACCGTGAGTTGTGGGGGAATCAGCAGCCCTGTGTTGAAACCTAGCTGTCTGCACGTAACTACTGTGTGGGATGACCGGACTTGGAGGAGAAGTTAAAGTAAGACGATAAGGATTATACCCGTCTCAGGTAATGCCAACAAGCAAGATACCTGCTGTGAAGAGGACAGAGACTATTAAACAGACAGCAATTAATGAGTGTGGTTATTCACGGCTGAATGGAACTGTGCGTGTGTATAGACCTATATACGAGTGTCTTCATTGGGTCAACCTGAAATAAATTAGAGCGATAAAAGAGACCGTGTTTTATGCGTTACAATATCGGATTATTCTTCATATTCTCAAGTTCTACTTGGTTTACGTCACCTATGACCTAGGCAGAGTAAGCGGATGCGCTGTACAGTTATTGATAACGCTGTCTGTGTTCCGCTTTTAACCAAATAGGACCTCCTAAAGAAACATATTTTAGGACCTATTCTGTTAATAATAACAAAGTATTACTATAAATAATTAACGCATATAATATATAAAATATGATAAGTCTGTCTCTCTCTCTCTCTCTCTTATCGTTCCCTCAGTTCTGAGGATGGTGATCTTCGAGGAGGCTATAGGTCAGTTGCCTCCATCTCTTGCTGTCTTCGGCCAAACGTGCTTTACCAAAGATGTTCAACACAGTTGTTGTTGTTGTAGTAGTTGTTGTTTGAGTCATCAGTCCATATACTGGTTTGATGCAGCTCTCCATGTCCCCCTATCATGTGCTAAGCTTTTCATTTATATGAAACTTCTGCACCCTACATCTGCTGTAATCTGCTTGTCATATTCATACCTTGGTCTACCCCTACCGTTCTTACCTTCTACACGTCCTCGAAAACCAACTGAACAAGTCCTGGGTGTCTTAAGATATGTCCTATCGTTATATCTGTTCTTCTGGTCAAATTTAGCTAAATCGAACTCCCCTCACCAATTCTATTCAGTATCTCTTCATTAAGGAGCCTCCGTGGCTCAGACGGCAGCGCGTCGGTCTCTCACCGCTGGATACCGTGGTTCAAATCCCGGTCGCTCCATGTAAGATTTGTGCTGGACAAAGCGGAGGTGGGACAGGTTTTTCTCCGGGTACTCCGGTTTTCCCTGTCATCTTTCATTCCAGCAACACTCTCCATTATCATTTCATAGCATCTATCAGTCATTAATAAATCACTTTGGGAGTGGCGATCCCATCGTTCTAACAGCCTATATCTGCTTCATTCATTCCATCCCTGACCCGGTCAATGACTGGAAACAGGTTGTAGGTTTTCATTTCATTCATTCATTCATCTCTTCGTTAGTGATTCGATCTATCCATCTCACCTTTAGAATCCTTCTAGTATATAACACCACATTTCAAAATCTGTTATTCTCTCTCTTTCTGAGCTAGTTATCGTCCGTGTTTCGCTTTCATAAAATACTACGCTCCAGACGAAAGTTTTCAAAAACATATTTCTAACTCTTACCGCCTATCATTCGAAATGAGCAAATTTATTTTCTTAAGAAAGGTCTTCCTTGCTTGTGCTAGTCTGCATTTTACGTCCTCCTTACTTCTGCCATCGTTAATCTGCTTCCCAAGTAAAAATACTGATCTACTTCCTGATTTCATTGGACTGCACTCCATTACTTTTGTTTTGGATTTTTTTTTTTAAATTTTCGTTTTGTACTCCTTCTCCGAGACTGTGCCCATACAATTCGGGAATATATCGGGATCTTCTGCAGACTCAGATAAAATAACAATATGATCGACAAATCTCAGAGTTTTAATTTCCACTCCTTGGATTGTGATTCCTTTCCTAAATTTGTCCTCCATTTCCATTATCGCCTGTTATATGTAAACACTGAAAAGGAGAGGCACAAACTGCAGCCTTGTCTCACTCCTTTCAGGATTGCTGCTGCCTTTTCATAGCCTTCAATTCTTATCATTGCGGTCTGGTTTTTGTACAGATTGTAGATAATTCTTCGTTCTCGATATCTGATTCATATCCCCTTCAGAATCTCAAATAGGTTGGCCCAATCAACATTATCGAATACCTTTTCTAGATCTACAAACGACATGTATGTGGGCTTGTCGTTCTTAATCCAATCCTGTAAGATCAGACGCGAAGTAAGGATTGCTTCACGTGATCCTACATTTATTCTGAAGCTAAACTGATCTTCTCCCAAATCAGTTTCAACTTGTCTTTCCATTATTCTTTAAAAAATGCATGTTAAAATTTTGCAGGCGTGGGAGTAGGCTGCTAAACTAATGGTCAAACCAGTTCTATACTCTTGATAACATTCGACCATCGAGTGGGAACTAGTCCGCGATCTCTCTTGCCGGGAACACTTCCAAGAATGAGCAGTTTTTCTATGATGTCATTCCCACGTCGGTTGGTGCGTCCAAAGAATTTTAAAACTCTTTGTGTAGGCCTACATATTGATGATGGTCTGATTCTGAGGTTGAGCTGGTTTATAATAGAATCATTGGTGCGAAATTCTGTCCAAGGTATTCTATGCTTAACATTCTTCACCAGCACCACATTTCAAAAGAATCGATTTTCTTTAGGTTTGTAGTACGAAGAGTCCACGTCTTGGCTCTATAGAGGAAAACTGAAAATACCAGACTGGATTCTACTAGCATTTTCAGTTGTAATTTTCGTACTGTTGCCATACATTATAAATTAGTATTTTAAAAAATTAGTTTTACGTTGCACCGAGTTAGGATTCGCATTAGTAACGCCAAAACAAAATAATACGACCACCTCTGGAGGGTTTAGGTGGTGTGCAGGAGTTTGGCAGAAGGGAGAAAGAGAGGAGAAGAGGAGAGAGGGAGAGATAGATGATAACGATATTCTGGAAAGTGGAAAATACCAGCTCGGAGCTATACAGTATTATTTCCGTCATTACCATATCCCCTCGCTGTATACACACACACAACATACTAATGGATTCAGCGGGATACTTGCTCCTCTCCTAACAACAACAACAACAACAACAGCCGCCATACACGCTCACCCTGGGGTCGTCCATATAACTGAATAAAACACAGGTTACACAAAACATTCCGCAGAAATGTGCTCATTCACACACAACAGAACGGTGATGAATGGGGGATAGGGGGAAGCGTGCCTGCCATTTATCGAGAGAGCAATGGTTCGACTCTGGGCTTCTCTACGGATTTTAGTTCTTGACTGAGCTCGCCTGGTCACTGGTAAGACCCCAATTAGAGTATGGTTCTAGTACAGACAGAAATTACGGAAAATTAAAAAGTGCATTTCCTGTACACGACCGATACAGAAGTACTATTCTTCTTAAATTCCGAGTAATGTACGGATATAACTCTTATTTTACCACATTCGTTACCCCCGCTGCAAAAATGTTTTTTTTTTAAATATAGTCTAAGCAATCGTAGCCCCACTACACTCTCTAAAGTCAACATTACCATTTTATAAGGCTGCATTGTTCGTGGAAAGGTCTACCCGAGAAAGGTCTTTCAAAAATATTTTCAACCACACACTCGCACATATTTCCAAACTGACATTCACAGCAGTGACGACACCATCATAATTTAATCTACAGCAGATTTTAAACAATGTACTTACAGTTTCATCCGGTGACGCTTTGCGATAGTACAGTCATGGTTTTCACATAAATACACTGGGAGTAAATATTTGTTTTTAACTTTAAAAGCCTAACCTAAACTGAATCAGCAAAATTTAACTGGCATCTTACCGTCGCCGAAGTTCTATAGTTTCACTCGCTTAATGAGTAGGCCTTATACGTGCATCAACGATAAACGAGGGAAAATAATTCGTCACGACGTATAACACACGTTATATTAATGAAGAATGGCACAGAACTCACGGAAACTTCACCTATAATCCAAGAGGAACACTACAAAACTTCACTATATACCACTATACAAAATTCTTTTACTTCACGCTTAGCTCTGTGTTCATGCTGGGCAACATAAATAGTATTTTGTGGCTATCGGAAAATATACTCAACACGTACCATCAATGAATTGCTAAGAAAACTTTATACATGCCGAAATGCAAAAATAAAATATTTTCTTCTATAGGGTATATTACAATTGATTTCACAAACTGGCTCAATTTTTACTAACAAGACGATATGCAAGTGGCTATACTGTTAACGTGTTGATATTTTTCTTGTAGTCTCTAGTGTGTGGAGCTGAACAGTTCGAGTGTCAATTATTACAACTAACATCCCTCATCTAAGCTAGCTGGCCTGTCGCATGAATTGCTGCCGGGGAGGGCCCACAGCCCCGCCCCGCTCCCAGGATAAGGAAGCTTCAAGTGCGTGCGTCAAACAAGCGACTTAAATTTCGCTGGGGTAGCTCTCTTTCGCGCCGGCAAGGAAAATGAGCTCGCTGGAGAAGCTGAACTGCGGTAGTGCGAGTGGATTGTCGAGACAGCTGTACTTGGCTTAGAAGTTCGGAGTTTTTAAAACTTCGTAAAAAAACGTTCTAAGGAATAATAATAAAATGTAAATACAAAATTATTTATTTTAAATGGGGTTCAAGTGCACGCCACTGTATTTTACATATACAGATATAAGCGCTAGTTCCATCAGCTGTTTAGGCCTTCGGTACCGGAGACCTAAGGATATCCTTCCCTAAACCACCCCCTTCTGGGATGCAGGCCATATCTTGACCAGTTTGATATATACTTGTGGTCAAACCATGACGACCTCGCCTCATACCACAACTCTCCAGCGGTAGTCCGGTGTCTATTAGCGACTTATAGGATTTACTACGTCTACAGTAGCCGGAGTTGCCAAATCGTCTGCTGCACTCGACACGAAGAAAGGGTAAAGACTGAAGAGAGTGGTTTGGCAACCTCTCCACACCAAACAAGGATCACTTAGAACTCGTTAACTCAACAGAGTGCAGGGTGTGATTGACTGCTGGCGTCCAGGAAATGAGACCGTCATGTTTCTCCCCAAGCAAAACAAAAAATAGTTCCACAGTCTTACCACAGCAATGCAGCCATTAGTCAAACCTCACCAAGAAATAGTACTCAAAGCCTTAATAACTTAGGTCGAAGGGCTAAAATCCCTCGCTGGTCCGCGCTCGCCCGCTACTGATGAGAACTGCGACTGCGTGACAGAGAGAGTAGAATATGGCGAGTATGGGAGAATAGATAGTGAATGTGCTGTTGATGTCTGCCTCTCTTTGCTCGGAACAACATTTTTTAGCACTTACCATGAAATGGCGTATGGCTTTTAGTGGCGGGAGTGTCCGAGGACATGTTCGGTTCGCCAGGTGCAGGTCTTTCGACTTGACGCCGGTATGCGACCTGCGCGTCGTGATGAGGATGAAATGATGAAGACGACACATATGCCCAGCCCCCGTGCCAGAGAAAGTAACCAATGATGGTTAAAATGTCTGACCCTGCCGGAAATCGAACCCGGGACCCCTGTGACCAAAGGCCAGCACGCTAGCCATTTAGCCACGGAGCCGGACATACAGATAATAATAATATACTTCCGATAAGATAAAATATCATATTCCAACAAAGACGTGAGCGACAATCTCTCACTCAACACAGTAGAACACTCAGCGTACGAGAATCGGCAGCCTGGTTCCCACCAGCACACACCTCGGTGTTGCCAACTCGTGCGCACTGAGAGGCAAAGCACGGAGCTGTAGTCCTAATACTGATTTTTGAAAATCTACTTTACGTCGCACCGACATAGTTAGGTCTAATGGAGACGATGGGATAGGAAAGGGCTAGGAGTGGAAAGGAAGTAGCCGTGGCCTTAATTAAGGTACACCCGCAGCACTTGCCTGGTGTAAAATTAGGAAAACACGGAAAACCATTACAGGGCTGCCGACAGTAGGGTTCGAACCCACTTTCTCACGGATGCAAACTCACAGCTGCGCACTCCAAACAGTCCTACTATTGAAAGAAGCATTCTGACAGCTAGCACGGAAGGGGGGACCTTCTGTAGTGCCATTGCGCGGTGTTGCCACATTTTACATTCCTTTTTCCTTCTCGCTCTCGTGTTCGTTCAGGAGGAACCCAGCATTAGTAAGTCAATGCCAGGACTAAGCTAGGGGCTCCGTGGTCGCGAACACACGCTGCCAAGTTGAGAGATACTGGTCCCCTTTTAGTCACCTCCGACTATAGGCAGAGGACACCGTGGGTGTTCGTCAACCTTCGTGTAAAATCGTTCCTTTGTTACCAGACCAGCCGAAGAATGAGCGCGGCATTCTGTAGAAAGCTTTTGGAGGCTGCAGTTGTACTGTTGCGAGTGCTAAGCGTGCTCATACACATTTGAGAACTACTGTGGGTTGTAGTTTATTTATTCAGCCACTTTCATTATCATTGCATCGTATTACTTTTTTACCGACACAGATAGTCTAATGAAATCGAAGGGAAAGGAAAGGGATAGGAGTGGCAAGGAAAAGACCACGAGTAGGGAAAAATAGCCGGAGCTGGCACAGGGTCCAATGGGCAAGATGGCGACTATACATGGGCTCTTATGGGACTAACTCCTAGGAGCTGACACAGGAGCAAGTGGGCAAGATCCGCTTCTAGCCACGCGCTACGAACTCTGACACCTTCAGATAATAGGATGTCGTCATCTTATGGAATAGGCCTACCGTCGAAAGAGGTAACTAAACGGGGCGCCTTACTTGAGAGTGCATGGCTTAGCGAACTAGGGCTTTTTACCTGAGTCTAGGCATGGTGTGCGCTAAGCTGCTGTCTATCTAACCTCCCTGGCTAACACTTGTAGGACACTTTATTCCGAGGTGATGGGGTCGAGCAGAGTAAAGCTCCTCCAGGGGCACCCTTGCCTTATGTAGGAGCCGAGCAACCTCTGCTGTCGTTGTGTCTGCACTGGCGAACTCGGGTTTTTACCTGAGTCCAGGCATGATGTGTGCTAAGCTTGCCTTATGTAGGAGCCAAGGGAGGTTAGATAAACAACAACTTAGAATACATCATGCCTAGACTCAGCTAAAGACCCCGAGTTCGCTAACCCATGTTCTCTCAAGTCAGGCGCACCGTTTAGTTACCTCTTTCGACAGTATTCCATAAGATGATGACATCCTATTATCTGAAGGTGTCAGAGGTCGTAGCGCGTGGCTAGAGTTGGACTGCGCGTGGCGGCCATCTTATCCACTTGCCCATGTGCCAGCTCCCAGGAGTTAGTCCCATAAGAGCCCATGTATAGCCGCCATCTTACTCATTAGACCCTGCTCCAGCTCCGTCTATTTTTCCCTACTTCCATGGCCTTAATTAAGGTACAATCCCGGCATTTGCCTGATGTGAAAATGGGAAATCACAGAAAACCATCTTCAGGGCTGCCGAGAGTAGGGTTCGAACCCACTATCTATCGAATGCAAGCTGCTACCTACGTGACCCAAACCACGCGGCCACTTTCTCGGCCACCGTAGTATTCTATATTCCGGGTTTCAGTGTTTTTAATACTGTGTAAATTTAGGATATATAATTCACATTTCGTCCGACTCATTGGATGAATGGTCAGTGTTGAGGCCTTCGGTTCAGAGGGTCCCGGGTTCGATCCCTACAAGGTCGGAGATTTAATCGCCTCTGATTAATTCTTCTGGCCCGGGGACTGGGTGTTTGTGTTCGTCCCAACACCTTCCTCTTCACATTCAGACAACACACTACGCTACCAACCACCACAGATCAACGCAATAGTGATTACATCCCTCCATATAAGGCTGGCGTCAGGAAGATCATCCGGCCGTAAAACAGGACCAAATCCACATGTGCAACACAGTTCGCACCCGAGACCCCACAGAGATGCGGGAAAAGCGCTAGAAAAAGAAAAAGAAAATTCACATTTCATTATTCGTCATTAACCACTTTAATCGTTGCTCAAAAATCCGTAAGAAGAGTGGTGGTGGTGACTACTGTTTTAAGAGGAAGTACAACTGGGCAATCATCCTCTTTTAACACTAATCAGAGAGAAAACGTGAAAGGGATCCGACACTTTGAAAAATGAAGGTATCGGCCGAAGGGCGTGAAAATGAAAGAGTGGGATTCGCAACCTAATACCGTCGGGGTCGAGAAGAACAACACTTGACCAAGGGTGGTCGGATAGGATAGATGAAAGTGAGGAGCCTGGGACAAGTAAGACTAAGCAAGTCCAGGACTCAGCTACGGGCCGCGTAGTCGCCAACCCATGTCCCGAAGTTAAGAGCTCCTAGGCGTACTTTTAGTCGCCTTTGCAACAGGCAGGGGATACCGTGGGTGTTACTGTACAGTTTTCATTGTGTATATTTGTGTCCTTTTTAAATATTTATATATCTTTAATTTTAGATTCATATCTATTGTACATAGCTCGGATCGTTGTAATTCGGCGTTATGCTGTTGCCGATCCTGAATAAATAAATAAATAAATAAATAAATAAATAAATAAATAAATAAATAAATAAATAAATAAATAAATAAATAAATAAATAAATAAATAAATAAATAAATAAATAAATAAATAAATAAACAGATCCCACCCACATGGATTTTGTACGAAGACGGCGTAGGCCCTACCTACCTAATATATCAAAGATTGCCTCACTCCCCTCTTGTCCTTTTCCGACTCTCTCCTTCGGCGTTCGCTCTCAGCCCTGACAACCTAGCACTGCCTACTTGGATTGCCCTGCCATAGGATGTCCAAAGGTACGCAACACTGCGCATGGTCACCGCTTGGATGGATAGCCCCGTTCACTAGTGAAGGAGCGGAAAGGAACTGACCACCTCACTGTAAGTAAATTCCAGATAAGTGACCTCCAACCTAACAGATAGGGCTGGAGGGAGAAGCATTGCACGGTGTTGCCACACTGCTGCATTCCTTTCTCCTTCCCTTCGCTTCCGGCTCACTTGTTCGTTCGTTCAGACCGCTGTGTTCTGTTGTACGTGACTCAGAACTGAGAGATTTGGCAACTCCCCCCAGCAACATGAGCCGACCAGCAGGCTTATCTCCATGGCAGTAGGTCTGCCCACGTTTCCATGGCAACCATACCCCTAATCCCCTCTCCCCCATCTAGGCAGACAGTAAACGGACGTCACTCTAAGAACTGTCAGAACGCATCTCTCAATATTACGACTCTAGCTGGGGCAATACTAGGTCGCCAAGGTCCGCGTCTGGATAATGTACTTGGTTATTCTACTGCAGTGACGTATGGCGCAGGGTGATCCATATTAACGTTTACAATTTTAATGAGTTATAATTTCCCTCTGGAAGCTAGTGTAAACTTGACAATGAGTTTAATGATCTCAGTGCCTCTGGAACAATCTACACCAGGTCTGTCCAATACGGCACTCGTGGTAGGCCTATACTTTTCTAGCGCCCTCCAAATACAGATTTAATTGTATACCAACTTTAACAGTAAGTAGGATTAGTTTTGAACACACAAATAATGGTTAACATTTTCCCTCAAATTCTTACAATGGTGATTATTATTATTTATTGTACATACAACTTAGGGGTGGTAGATTGAGAAAGGACAGGCCTCACTTACACGGGAGTGCCTCCATCCATACATGTTCGTTTACAAAAACTCTTACTGAATATTTAGAGATGTACAGACAATTTTAAATTTACATATTTACACTTCAAACTCTGTACTCTTAGAATAATTATCTTGATTTATGCTATACATATTAAGAGTAAAAAGACCGAGTCATTCATACCCTCAATCATACCACTGTTACACACTATTCCGAGTTCATACTCATACACAACCACGCCCACACCCACAAACATTCAACTGTACTTGCACACATGGGTTTCTATTTACATATGCATTTTCTTTACTGAGTGGAGGAAGTGAGGAACAGGAAGCAGTTTTACTTCAGATGTTAAGAATGTTCCATAGGCGAGCAGACCGTGCATATAATCCATTTAAATACAAGGTTGTTCTGGCGAGGTGGGAACAAGAGTAATTCCTTGGCCTTTCTTAACAGACCGGTAACTGAGCTACAGGCTCTGAAAAGGGGAGAGAGGTGTGTTGCCTTTCAGGGATTTCTTAAGGAAGCCTAGGCCTACGTCTATTTGTTTACATTATGAGTTCACTGGTGGCAATGACCTGGATGTGTCTGTTTATGATACGTTTTGTTCGGCGCTGGATACCTTCGGTAGTTTTCACCTCTACCTTTTTGTTGTTGTTGTTGCTATTTTGCTTTACGTCGCACCGACACAGATATGTCTTACGGCGTCGATGGGATTGGAAAGGCCTAGGAAGTGGAAGGAAGCGGCCGTGATCTTATTTAAGGTACAGCCCCGACATTTGCCAGGTATGAAAATGGGAAACCACGAAAAACCATCTTCAGGGCTGCCGATAGTGGGGCTCGAACCCACTATCTCCCGATTACTGGATACTGGCCTCCCTTAAGCGACTGCTCACCTCTACCTCTTCTCAGCTTTAGCTTGACTCATTCCATGGATGATAAAGATATTAATTCCTATAGGGAACCTGAAATATTTGTTCCGAATGAGTAAGTTAATAATACCAATTTAGTTGGGCCGTTATTGGACATTATACATTTTCCAGCTAACTCATTCCTGGTTGCCAGCGTTTCGCCCCAGTGTGCCAAGTTGGGCTCCTCAGTTGGTTAATGGCACACCCACCAAGACGCTTGGCTAATGCATACCGTGGAGGCCACTGCGCAGGCTAATTGCAGCCACCGGAAGTGCCAATGCACTAGGAGAGACTTTGTCTCATTTTCAAAAATTGATGCCTGCCTGGCCATCAGATGATACAGATGTTAATTCCTATAGGAAATCTGAAATATTTGTTCCGAATTAGTAAATTAATAATACCACTATAGTTGGTCCGTTATTGAACATTACAAATTTTCCAGCTAACTCATTCCTTGTAGCTGACTGGCGGAACGTAATGTGGTCTGAAGAATCACTTTCTTGCCTGTATTCTATTGAACCACGTCGTTAAGTGCACCGAAGGCCAAATCAAGCATTTCATCCTGGAAGTGTGCAAGATGAGGTTCAAACCGGAATCGGTGCCGGGATATTTTGGGAGGTTTTTCGTATCATGGATTGGACCCGCTCGCTGAGGTGACCACCAAGATTAACCCGCAAGTTTATTTCAACATTCTGAATGATCACGTGTTGCCTGTATGATGATTAAGCTATTGATACCCCGATTTTTCAAGACGACAACAGCAAAGTTCATCGGGCTGGACGCATATGTGACTCGTTTTATGAACACTCCCCAAGCCTATTACATCTCCATTGGTCTGCAATATCACCGGAACCCCACTGAAAATCTGTGGGACATGTTGAAACAGTGGGCAAAACGCCAACAGCATCCACGCAATTTGGTGGAATTACGCGATCTGATCCTCAGTGAGTGGCTTGACTTGGATGCGACGTATCTGGACAACCTTGTAGACTTACTTTCTAACAAAATCTAGACGGTTATCAATAGGGCCCGGATTTTTATGCAGTAACAGGTTAGATTGCAAACTAATTTGGTTAGTAAGAAGTGTCGGCCACCCGCTCTTCCATATTGTAGCAAGAGTAACATAAATCGTAGGGGTTCTGATGGGCCGTACCCCTCATGTTTATGCAAACCCCATAGCATAATCGTTGTGAAGGTAGACTATACTTGCTACTCGCTTCAGTAAGTTTGCATTCTAACCTATTAACGTATAAAAATCCGGGCTCTAGTTAACAAATCCAGAGGCGAAGTTGCACGGTATTAAATGATGCTTATAATGATTTCCGCAGGAGTGACTAATTGTTTGTCCAATGAGCTTATACTGAACGAGGAACTCATTCTAACATCAATTCTCTCTGCTGTCCGACTATCAACATCAGTAACTTTGAATATTTTTAACAACCCAGCTCTAAGCCAACGACGTGAAACGACCAAACAGTTGGCCTGGGACAGCAGCAGGTGGATGATGATACCGAAATCGTTCCTCAGAACGGATAACACCTTTTCTCTTGGTACTGTGTCATAAGCGTTCACAACATTCAACCAAAGCAAAGTCATCTCCATATAGGCCATGAAGGCCTTTGGAGGGGTGAAAGGTAAAGGCTTTCACTTTCCGTAACCTCGGCACTTGGTGGGGTAGAGTGGTTAGCTCTACGCCCGGCCACCTTTGCCCCCAGGAATTAACCTGGCACTCATTTTTGGTGTAGGCTGAATGAACCTCTGGGCGATGTGCGTCTCCGGGAGTGAGTTTCTTAAATCTTTCGACTTCGTGACGGGGAATCGAACTCTCGTCCTTCCGGGTGAACCAAGCATGCTTTAACTGCTTCGGCCAGGCAGCCCTTTTCTCAAAGTCTACTGAAGATAAACGTAAATAACTCACTTATTCCTTTCGTAGGATCTTTCCATTATCTGACGCACGTTAAAAATTAGATCCTAACAATCCCTCTCTTGTCTGAATTGTTGAAGTGCATCTACCTGATTTTTTTATTTACATTTTGCTTTATATCGCACCGACACAGATAGGTTTTATGGCGACGACGTGATATGAGAGGGCTAGGAGTGGGAAGGAACGGCTGTGGCCTTAATTAAGGTACAGCCCCAACATTTGCCTGGTGTGAAAGTGGGAAACCATGGTAAACAATCTCCAGGGCTGCAGACAGTGGGGTTCGAACCCAGTATCTCCCGAATGCAAGTTCACAGTACGCGCCCCTAACTGCGCGGCCAATTTTCTCAGTTCGACCCGGTTCCTTTAGCTTCTGTGGCCACTTGTAATGGATCATCTGTCAACTGTCCAGCTCCGTGGTTAACACTTTAGTCCAAGGGGTCCCGCGTTCGATTCCTGACAGGTTTGAGGATTTTAACCTTCATTGATTATTTCTTCTGGCAAAGGGTCTGGGTATTTGTGCCGTCTTCAACAATATATTTCATCTTAGGTAGGGTGCCATCCTCACGGACGTGCAGGTCGCCAATGGGTGTCAACTCGAAAGATCCGGAGGCCACACGCCAGTCATCTGTACAGCTCGGATAATAACAGATTAGAATGCAAACTTAAAGCGAGTAACAAGTATAGTCTAATCTTCACAACGGTTATGCTATGAGGTTTGTATGAACATTAGGGGTTCAGAAATGATGTTACTTTCACTACATTACGGAGAAGCAGCCTAGACGATAGTTCCTAACAACCAGATTAGTTTACATTCCATCTCAATGGTTCTCAAACTAGGGTTACGCCTGGGACTTTTAGAAAAGTATGCGAGCGGCCTTCAGGGAAAAAAATGAAGAAAAATTGAAATACATTATGTAAATACATAACAAGCCACGCCTCCATTGAAAGCTTCACCAGGACTACGACACATCAGAAAACTGTATCACGTCACGCAGGCACACCCATCCCGTTGAAATGTTGATGGCTCCCAATGTCTTAAGGCTAGAATTAAGATCGACAATTTTTCATCGTTATTTATTAATCTGATAATGAGGTGTTTTGTGACACTTTATACAAACAGGATGCCCTGTATTACTTTATTATCATTGCATTATACTTGATACAGACGCGAACTCTTAAGTTTCTTGTGATGTGTTATAAAAATGTATTTCATTCCACAATTTCGTCTTACTTACTGTGTGTATTTAGACAAAAAGACTACTACTATTAAAACGTTTTCATTCCGTCCCTGACGGGGGAGGCGGGCCTCCTAGACGGTAACGCTGTTTCTCAGGCCAGGAGATTCGTATCGGAGAAGGTGAGAGGGTTGGTGGTCGTGGCCTATACTGGAAAATGTCGCGGCATTCGTCTTAGTGCAGGAGAATGGAAAACCACGGAAAACCATTCTCAGGACAGCCAACGGTGGGGACCAGGCCCTCTCCGTCTCCCGAATACAGCGACGTAGAGCCATGATAAAGCCGACTGCCCGATCAGAGTTCAGAACTGTTGGACCACTCTGCAATCACCGACTGATTAAACGAATCGTTTAAAATCAATTTAAAATATCTCAATAATTAGCCAGGTAGTCATATTTTTTTAAACCGATCATTTAGGAATTTTCCGTGCGGGGGGGGGGGGTGTACATTGAACTTTTGAGCCATGAGTGAGGGGTACAATCTCATTATAGTTTGAGAACCTCTGTTCTAACATATTAAAAATGAAAATCCACAGCCTGTTTTCAGTCATTCGGCTGGGTCACGAATGCTACTTGCTTTACGTCGCACCGACACAGAAAGGTCTTATGGCGACGATGGGACAGGAAAGGGCTAGGAGTCGGAAGGAAGCGGCCGTGGCCTTAATTAAGGTACAGCCCCAGCATTTGCCTGGTGTGAAAATGGGAAACCA
Organism: Anabrus simplex; assembly: GCF_040414725.1. Classification (NCBI taxonomy): domain Eukaryota; kingdom Metazoa; phylum Arthropoda; class Insecta; order Orthoptera; family Tettigoniidae; genus Anabrus; species Anabrus simplex. The sequence goes on along the minus strand of NC_090279.1, from coordinate 146,560,227 downwards.
CGGAAAACCATTTTCGGGGCTGCCGACAGTGGGATTCGAACCTACTATCTCCCGAATACTGGATACTGGCCGCACTTAAGCGACTGCAGCTATCGAGCTCGGTGGGTCACGAATGAAATGAATGTAGCTCCCATCTTGCAGTGAGGATAGAAACTGTGTCGGCTGCCGAAGCCTGTCGCATTCCTCTGGGGCAATGATTAATGACAGACAGATCAAACGAAAGGATAATGGAAAGTGTTGCTGGAATGAATGATGTGAGGGAAAATCGGAATACCCGCAGAAAACCTGTCCCGCCTCCGCTTTGTCCAGCACAAATGTGACATGGAATGACCGGGATTTAAACCACGGAACTTAGCGGTGAGAGGTCGGAGCGCTGCCGCCTGAGCCATGGAGGCTTTCTTCTAACCTATTACTGCCTAAAATCTGGTGTCTAGTCACTTGCCAAGTAAAGTTTGAATGCTGTTCGGATTAGACTTATGGAGAGGGGTGTAGCTGACGACAAGTGAACGACCTACATGCCACTTGTAGGGCCGTGAAGGGATTAATTATTAGTAGTATGAGTATGCCTTTACTCCCAGACGTGTTAGACAGCAACGAGTTAGGTCCTTTGCAATATTAATGCCACGTACCTGGGCTCAGCGCCGTGGAGTACGCGCTACCTGCAAGACATCCCCGTGAGGCGTGACAACCGCAGTTCGGGGGCTATCATACAGCATACCGTACAGGTCTCTAAACTCTTCCATTGGCTTGTTACAGGAGAGTTCAGGTATCAACAAGAAGTTTGGCTGGGCCCTCACAAGATCAATACTGCTGTTGTCTGAGTAGTAACGAGAATATTTGTTTACATTCTGATTTACGTCTCACCGGCACAGATAGATCTTATGGCGACGATGGGATCGGAAAAGCCTAGGAGTAGGCCGCGACCTTACTTAAGGTACAGCCTGGTTTGAAAATGGGAAACCACGGAAAACCATTTTTAGGGCTGCCGAAAGTGGGGTTCGAACCCACTATCTCGCGACTGCAAACCTACATCTGCGCGTCCCTAACCGAACAGCCAACTCGCCCGGTAGTAACGAGAAAGGTGAGACGTACGTCTTCAAGACACGAAATACTCAGCATGTTTTAATGCTTACTTTGAACCGGGTGTACAAAGTAAAAGTGGCCCGAAAAATATTTACAATAAGACTGACGCGGGATTGGCCGTTGTTAATGAACATCACAGACGATGCTGGAAACGGCCTCATCTGAAGAAGTGAGAAACTGAGGATTCAAAAGTCCCAACTCCACTTCACCCAGAAACCACCGGCAAAACTCAACACACGAAGGTTCATCTGGATGGGTTTTTTCTTACAATTTGTTTTACGTCACACCAACACAGATAGGTCTTATGGTGATGATGGGATGTGAAAAGCCGAGGAGCGGCCGTGGCCTTAATTAAGGTACAGCCCCAGCATTTGCCTGGTGTGAAAATAGAAAACCACGGAAAACCATTTCCAGGGCTGCCAACAGTGGGGCTCGAACCCACTATCTTCCGGATGCAAGCTCAAAGTTGCGCGCCCCTAACCAACTCGCCCAGTAATCTGGACACTTTAAGACATGCGCAACAATAAAATTTATGATATGGATGCAGGTTCTTTTTGATAATGTTTCCACACGACTATCTCTTAATTCTCACTCGCAGAAATAAACGGCGTTGAAATTTCGCCCAGGCTGTCCTTCACTCGAGCAATGCATTCTGGTGTTCGAACTCTTTTCGGATAGATAACGTACGGTTTTTATTCGCTACAGAGCCCGTTTCCTATCATTTTACCAATAATTTTGCAATGCAGCATTTGCTGGAGGTTTTGCAAAACACTTCCAGTCAAACTCTTGCGCAAAAAAAAAAAAAAAAAATAAATAAATGAAATGGCGTATGGCTTTTAGAGCCGGGAGTGTCCGAGGACATTTTCGGCTCGCCAAGTGCAGGTCTTTTTTTTACTCCCGTAGGCGACCTACGCGTCGTGATGAGGATGAAATGATGATGAAGACGACACATACACCCAACCCCTGTGCCAGCGGAATTAACCAATTATGGTTAAAATTCCAGACCCTGCAGGACATCGAACCCGGGACCCCTGTGACCAAAGGCCAGCACGCTAACAATTTAGTCATGAAGCAGGACACTCTTGCGCAAACAGTTCCTCACAGGTTTTCCACGAATCGTGCTTCACGTAACACTCGACAATGAACACGCGCTGTTTTATCGTGAGCAACATTTTGCGTTGCATTCAACTGGACACTAAACACGTCTGCTCATCTCACTCACTCACACGTAATGACACAGCGACGTACTCGGGAGATGCGGGAGATGGGCACGCGCAGACATGTGACAGCAACCGATTGATGCATCGAAATCAAGGTTTCCAGCATTTCCTATGATGGACAGTCAACCTTACAAATATTTTCCGGGTAGTTTTACTTTGCCCGCTCTGTAGGATCATATCTAAAGAACTAGCCTACTAGTCCCAGAACTACCAAACGTTGCTCAGCTTCTTAACTTGAATGAGGGGGAAAGACACCCATTTCCCCTTCGCTCACCAAAGGCTTCTAAATAGCAACAAATCAAAATCAAACATTGAAATTACTTTAAAAACTTTAATACCGGGCGAGTTGGCCGTGCGCGTAGAGGCGCGCGGCTGTGAGCTTGCATCCGGGAGATAGTAGGTTCGAATCCCACTATCGGCAGCCCTGAAGATGGTTTTCCGTGGTTTCCCATTTTCACACCAGGCAAATGCTGGGGCTGTACCTTAATTAAGGCCACGGCCGCTTCCTTCCAACTCCTAGGCCTTTCATATCCCATCGTCGCCATAAGACCTATCTGTGTCGGTGCGACGTAAAGCCCCTAGCAAAAAAAAACAACTTTAATGTGGTAGTGGTGGTGGTGATTATTGTTTTAAGAGGAAGTACAACTACGCAAACATCCTCTCTACATAACACGAATCACAGAGAACAAATGGAAGCGATCCGATACTTCGAGAAATGAAGATTTCGCCAGAGAAAGACGCGGGCCACGAAGTGCGTGAAAATGAAAGACTCCCTAGCTCTCGAAAGCTAATTAGCGTCGGGGGTCAAAAAAGAACAAGAGTTGAAAAAGCTAGGTCGGATAGGATAGATGAAAGTGAGGAGCCTAGCACAAGTAAGTTGAAGCAATGCCAGGGCTCACCTAAAAGGCCCCGTGGTCGCCTACCCATGCTCTCAAGCTGAGCCACTGGGCCTCTTTTAGTCGCCTCATACAGCAGGCAGGGGATACCGTGGGTATAATCCTACCACCCCCACTCACAGGGGGCGCACAGTTTTAGGTAAAAGGTGATTTATAAAAAGCGGGTGGTTTTCAAAACGACCCCCATTTCTGTCTGGTAGCAGATAGGAAATGCAACTACATTCTAAATATGAAGAAGCTGTGGGAGCAATGGTACATGCATCGAATCCGGGATGCGCTGATGTATCCCGGGAGTGTAATTTTGAAAACTTCATGTAAGGAAGAGTTTCGTGTGACATGCTGGTACGTTCTGTTCCTATGTGTTTCCCAGGTTTAATGTAGGGTCTGCTATATATGTAGAGTACCGTGCGAGTTGGCCGTGCGGTCAGGGAGATAGTGGGTTCGAACCCCCACTGTCGGCAGCCCTGAAGATGATTTTGCGTGGTTTCCCATTTTCACACCAGGCATATGCTAGCGCTGTGCCTTAATGACGACCACGGCCGATTCCTTCCGACTCCTAGCCCTTTCCTTTACTATCGCCGCCATAAAACCTATCTGTGTCGGTGCCACGTAAAGCAAGTGAAAAAATCTATGTAGAGTTGTAGAAAACGAATTCAAACATTGAAATAAAGCATTTCCTGACCCATGTCTATATATCATATTTTCTTCTTGTACATGTGAGGAATATGGACTGAAAGTTTGGCCTACCTTATTGCTACACCCTATTTCACACAGGTAGATACGCGAGTTGGGGCATAATTCATAACAACTATTTTTTCCTCACACTTTCACTGCGCTACCGTACAATGCTCGTATGTCCTGGAAAGCACGACACTCATAGTACATGGGTACAGCAAGAGATGGCGGTGTATTGGACATGTACCACGCATAGGGCGATGGGACAGCAGTAGTGAGTCGAGTACTGGAATAACCGCCATGCTCACCGGATGTGTCTTCGTGCGATGTAGCACAAGGATTTCCTGGCAGAAAGTTTCGTCACTTTATGTCCTGCACCTGGTAAGCCTCCTCGGTATGTTTCATACATTCCCATTCCCCTGCGCCTTACGCTCCCCGCTTCCTACTGAACATTTCCATTTCTCTGGTACGTTCCGCATCCGTACCAATAAAAATAGTTGCAATGACCCAACCCTCGTACACGGTGCAGAGCTATATCTTTGCGTTGTATAAACTGTCATTGTAAATATTTCCTGATGATAAAGACACACACAAAATAAAATAAAATAAAATAAAATAAAATAAAATAAAATAAAATAAAATAAAATAAAATAGAATAAAAGGCATTTTATTTTCTTGATAGAGAAATCTTAGATAAAAGAATATGGGAATTTCGAGTAAAATCTAAATGAAGAAACCTAATACGGTAAGCACTTACAGACACAGTTTCAAAAGTAACATTGAAGGGCGAAATATCAAAACCTATCAAGATAAATAGGCTACATGTGTAAGGGAAGGAGATGGCTTATCGCTAATTCTGTTTTAAGTGTATCCTAGAGAAAATTAAAGGAACATAAAATTTCGCCATTAACTTTGGGGAGAAAACACAAAATGTGTTCAAATCAATTGGTTGATATTTGCACACAATTTTGCTACACTTTCAGAGAGATAACAGATGCAATACCATAACTCATCTTTTAGAAGAAATAGCCAACAAAACAAGTTTGAATCTCTGTAGAAAAAAATATTACAAACATATTGGTCAAACAGAGAAAGTAAATTCAATAGCCGGGAGAAATAATTTAAAGGTACTGTTTAGAAAAATCTGCTATAGATAAAATGTTATACAAGATGGAAAGAGCACAAAGCATCAGTACGACTTTTTACAAGAAATGCTTGTCTAAAAATCTTAAAATAAGGCACAGTGATGAAACGAGAATGTCTTTATGCAATTGAATGTCTAGTTTTGAACTACAGTTTAGATAAACTGGAAGCACTAGAAACAAGAATTATGAGAAAAATCTTAGATGCAACGAAAAGAACAGAACAATGAAAACTAAGAAATAATAACGAAATTTACCAGAACAAAGAAAATATAACAGAAATAGTAGTAAGAAAAAAGGAGATTGCTAGTTTTCTACATACCCTATTTATAGAACGGATGATCATTCTTTTTTTTTTTTACAATTGGCTTTACGTTGCACCAACACAGACGGCGACGATGGGACTGGAAACGGCTAGGAGTGGGAAGGAAGTGGCCGTGGCCATAATTAAGGTACGGCCCCAACATTTGCCTGGTGTGGAAATGGGAAACCACGGAAAACCATATTTAGGACTGCCAACAGTGGGGTTCGGACCCACTGTCTCCCGAATGCAAGCTCACAGCTGCGCGCCCCTAACCACACGGCCAACTCGCCCGATAAGAGATTGACAAAACAGATATTCAAATACCTTTGCGAAAAAGGTCAACAACGAGTTAAATACAAAAGGTCAAGACAGATTTAGAAATAAATAAAATAAGAGAAGAGGAAACTACAGAAAGAGAGATTGAAAAAAAAAAGTAGGTTTTAAGAATGGACGGATTCCAAGGAAGAATGAAACACAGTGCAATCATCAAGAAATAGGCTACTGGAAAGAACAGAAGAGGGAGCAACAAGGAAGGATGAATTAAAATTGACATGTGGTTCCTAGCAGGCTGAATACAGAATAAATACGAATACCTGTTTTTCAACTTCAATATTCGGGACCATTCCCGAGTAGGACATGTGATTGGAGGAAGGATTCTTCCAGCATGCCGCAAATTACGAGAGAAGATACAGTCAATTATTGTGTCCTTGCGGGAATCTGTGTTCATCAACATGTTCGACAAACTACAGGGGCGTTATGAGCACTGCGTGAGACGCGAGGGCGCACATTTTGGACACTTGTTGTAACGATGTGTTGCGCATTTTGATGCATCTTCATGTTCAGAGCATGTTTGTACTTTCAGTTCTTCATGTTTTCTCTTAAATATTATTGTTATTTGTAATTATTTGAGAGTAACTCGTAATTATTGACCCAGGTTCATGTTTAATCATAGCAGCGCATTAAATATTAACCGAATCTTCAAAGAAATTGTCCTGCACGTGATCTCGGGGTAGTGCTAAGCGAGCAACAGTAGGCTACTACTGGCGCCGAACAATCCTTCAGATCACAAACAAACAAACAAACAAACAAACAAACAAACAAACAAACAAACAAACAAACAAACAAACAAACAAACAAACAAACAAATAAATAAATAAATAAATAAATAAATAAATAAATAAATAAATAAATAAATAAATAAATAAATAAAAAGATACTTAAATTAAAAACAAATAAGTAGGCCCTAAGTAAATAAATAAATATTCAAATTCGAAAGTGACAGCTTCGAACTGAAGAATGTTAAACTTATCAAGAAGCAGGCGGTGTTCATATTGAATACACATCATGACTTCACTTTGCCCCAATCTTACCTTTCTTTTGGATCTATTATGGTTTTTATTTAGCTATTTTATGTCACACTAGCAGGTCTTCAGGCAAGCTGGAATATGAAATGGAAAATACTGGCAAAGATGGGGCCATAGCCTTAATTAAGATACAGCCCTAACAGTAACTTACTCTGCTATGAAAATGGGAAATCTCCGGAAAATATTACATCTTCAGAGCTCTCGATGTTGTAGTTCGAACCGCTCACCAACCAAATGCAAACCAGCAGTTAAACGGCCTGTACCAACCTACCCAAGGCATTATTATTATTATTATTATTATTATTATTATTATTATTATTATTATTGTCGGCCCCGCGGTGGTAGGGGTAGCGTGTCTGCCTCTTTACCGGAGGCCCCGGATTCGATCCCCGGCCAGGTCAGGATTTTTACTTGGATATGAAGGTTGGTTCGAGGTTCACTCAACCTACGTGATTACAATTAAGGAGCTATCTGACGGTGAGATAGCGGCGCCGATCTAGACAGCCAAGAATAACGGCCGAAGGGATTCGTCGTGCTGACCACACAACACCTCATAATCTGCAGGCCTTCGGGCTGAATAGCGGTCACTTGGTAGGCGCCTGCTGCGCCATGGAGTATGTTTTTTATTATTATTATATTAGCTTTACGTCTCACCGATAGATAGGTTTTATGGCGGCGATGGGGTAGGAAAGCGCCACGAGTGGGAAGGAAGCGGCCGCGGCCTTAATCAAGGTACAGTCGTAATATTTGCCCGGTGTTAACAATGGTAAACCAATTTCATGATTGCTGACAGTGGGGTTCGAACGCACTATCACCCGAATGTAAGCTGAGAGCTAGATCACCAAACTGCGCAGCCACTAGCTCGATTATTATTATTATTATTATTATTATTATTATTATTATTATTATTATTATTATTATTATCATCATCATTGCACAGGAAGTGATGCAGGAGTGGTATTTGGCAGTGATGTACGAATTGACACCTTTTTCTTTCAAAAAACTACCAACTTTGAAAAATAAAATAAACACACATTTGTTTTGAAACTCTAAAAAATAAATTCATTTCAGATAGCCTACACACAGTTTTAACAACACGTTTAAAAAATTGACTAATGTATACATCCAAGAGAAGGAATGCATCAAGGTCGAGTCATATTAGTTTCAACACTTGAATATAGCCTATACATTGCGGGTATAGACGCGACAAACTATCTTCAATTTTATCTTCAGTAATAATCTCAATTGAATTCTCTTGTATTCAGTCCTCCACAAGAAAGCGCAAAATATTGTAGGGGGTGGAAACAAATGTCCTCACTTCTCCGTATATTTTCGTCAGTTAGCATCCAAACATATTTTGCTGTAACTTGGGCCGTCACCACTACACACTGTCGGGGCAGCCCGAGCCCTGTTTCCCGGGCAACGCCACCCCTGGTGGGCCGACAGCCAAGCCGACAACACGCGGGCACAAGCCGGCACCTTCTTTATTTCAATAAAGCGATCGCAGAGGTTTTCCACGTATGGGAAAATATGAGCGCGCTACTGTGAGAAACAACCAATGATCTATTGTTCCTACAAAAGGATACGTATCTTTCCACTTCGAAGTAATTATCAAATTTATAACATAAAATGCTAAAATAGTAGGCTACTTTCCTTCTCAAGTACCGCTTTGGAGAAATGGATATGAGTAAGATGCTAGGAACATTCAACAAATCCTTAGAAAAATTTTAACTAAATATAAAGAAAACAAAATTCATGATAGTAGACAAAAAGAAGCCCACAGGTAGAAAAACCTTAAAATGAAATAACACACCGATAGAACAAGCCACATAATTCTCCCATTTGGGTAGTGTAATTACCTCAGATAACAGGTCCCTTTCGGAAATCAAGAAAAGAAGAGTGGTAGCGAAACAAGCCTTCCGCAATAAGAAAAACTTATTGCTAAACAACCATCCTACTTTGGAGACCAAAAAATCTTTATTTTTTTTACAATTTGTTTTACGTTGCACCGACACAGATAGGTCTTATGGCGACGATGGGATAGGAAAGGGCTACGAAAGAGAAGGAAGCGGCCGTGGCCTTAATTAAGGTACAACCCCAGTATTTTCCTGGTGTGAAAATGGGAAACCGCGGAAAACATTTTCAGGGCTGACCACTATCTCCTGGATGCAAGCTCACAGATGAGCGCCCCTAATCGCACGGCCAACTCGCCCGGTAAAATCGTTTCTCAAGACCTTTGTTTGGAGTGTGGTACTGTATGGATGCGAAACCTGGACATTCGAGAAACAGGAAGAAACAAAACTACAGGCTGCAGAAATGTGGTTTAAGAGAAGAATTACAAAAACAAGTTGGATGGATAAAGAAATAAATGACCTTGTTTCAAAGAACGTGAGAGAAGATCGATGTTTATTAAATACGATAAAGAAGAGGGAAACAAAGTTTCTTGGACACGTACTGAGACATGACTTTTCTTCAAACCATCACTGAAGGTGAAGTACTGGGAAAGAGACCCTGGGAACGACCAAGGTTTTAACATGGATATTAAGTTTTTGGGGCAGGAAGGTCTATCTGGAATTAGCGTCGTCTATTTCCCGACATCACTGTAACCATGACAACCATTGTTCATCTACGTACATTTTTTTTTGCTAGGGGCTTTACGTCGCACCGACACAGATTATGGCGACGATGGGATAGGAAAGGCCTAGGAGTTGGAAGGAAGCGGCCGTGGCCTTAATTAAGGTACAGCCCCAGAATTTGCCTGGTGTGAAAATGGGAAACCACGGAAAAACATATTCAGGGCTGCCGATAGTGGGATTCGAACCTACTATCTCCCGGATGCAAGCTCACAGCCGCGCGCCTCTACACGCACGGCCAACTCGCCCGGTCATCTATGTACACTAGGTCAGTAGCGTCATCTTCTCACTGTGCGCTTTCTTCATGTAACTAAGAGCTTGCGAACATCTCGTATCAAGTGAGCGCCGTACATTATATTTTCCATTCAAATGAATGAGGAAATCGAATAATAGTGAATACTTTTTCCATCCGATTATTTTTTTGGATTGAAAAAAAAAACCTACAACCTGTTTTCCAGTCATTGACCGGGTCAGGAATGTAATGGATGAATCATACATAGGCTATTATTACGATGGGGTCGCCACTCCCAAAGTGATATATTAATGAATGATAGATGCTACGAAATGAGAATGGAGAGTGTTGCTGGAATGAAAGATGACAGGGAAAACCGGAGTACCCGGAGGAAAACCTGCCCCGCCTCCGCTTTGTCCAGCACAAATCTCACATGGAATGACCGGGATTTGAACCACGGTATCCAGCGGTGAGAGGCCGACGCGCTGCCGTCTGAGCCACGGAGGCTTCTTTTTTGGATTATTCATTCAAAATAATGGAATGAAAAGTGATGTTATTAAGACAGTTAATTCACTCATTTAGTTCCAACATTTGGAGATAGGTTTCGAAAAAGGCGTCTTGTCATTTTTCAAAAGAATTCATCTATTCACTTATTTCAATCGATTATCCATCCGACACACTTAAACCGAAAAGTTGATTCATGACGCATCCGAATATTCTATGCGATACAACTGAATGATATTTGAAACTCATTCGATTATTTTATTAGATTATTTATTCGATTATCGAAATAATCGGATGGAGGTTATTCGATTGTTAAAAATATTCGATTATCCCAACACTACAAAGGATGCATTGTCTGTACCACCTTCATGTCGTAAGAGAGGAATAACCAGGGAATTTCTCTCGTCTTCTAAGCCCCAAAACATAAGTTATCCATGATCCTATGCTTGCACGAGTGCGGAGTTTCTTCTCCCTGGCCTTTTTTCTTTGTGATTCCTAATTTTTATTATCATTATTATTAGTCTATTAATATTATTTTGCTAGTAAACCACTACACAGAGAAAGTGTTCGGCGACGCAAGGATGACATAGAGTTAGGATTGAGAAGGTGGCGGTCGTTGCCTTAATTAAGCCACAGCCACAGCATTTGTCTAGGGTGAAATTCGGAAACCACATGAAAAAAAAAACATATTCAGGGATGCCGACAGTGGGGTTCAAACCCACTATCTCACGAATGCAAGCTGATAGCTACGTGACCAATCCCCGCAGCCAGTTGCACTATTATTATTATTATTATTGTTCTTACATTTCACCCTCTTTGAGATACGTTGAATCAACCATTTCTTTGTGTGTTGTTCTTTTCTTTGTGCCCAGTATTTCTTCCTTCTATCTTCGTTTCCTCTCGTTTTCCGAGATTTTGGCTTTTAATGTAGATTTGTCTTGGAACCTTTTATTTTCGTCTTTAGTTATTCCTTTAGCTGTTCGATCGAACAGGGAATTTTCTGTAATTTTTAATTCTACTAGGTCTTTTCCAGTTTTCGTGAACCAGTTAGGTTTCGGTTTGCGGTTACGGAAGGAATCAAAGATTTGTATGTTTAATCTATTAGAGTTCATTTTGAGAAGGTGACCATAAAAGTGTATCCTTCTTTTTCGCATAGTATCCGAGAGTTTTTAAGTTTCTTCTAGAGCGTTTCATTTTGGGCCCATGATCCTTCTTAAAGTGATTGTCCTTTCTTTTAGCTCGGCCTGGCCTTTAAAATTCATGTGTAGTGTTTCTGCTGCGTATAGTGCTTCTGGTTAAATCACTGTTTAGCGGGCGAATTGGCCGTGCGGTTAGGTATGCGCAGCAGTGAGCTTGCATCCGGGAGATAGTGGGTTCGAGCCCCACTGTCGGCAGCCCTTAGGATGATTTTCCGTGGTTTACCATTTTCACACCAGGTAAATGCTGGGGCTGTACCTTAATTAAGGCCCAAGGCCACGGCCGCTTCCTTCTCATTCCTAGCCCTTTCCTATCACATCGTCGCCAAAAGACCTATCTGTGTCGGTGCGACGTAAAGCAAAAAAAAAAAAATCATTCTTTTATAACGTTACATTTTGGAACCTCATTAAAGGGATTTCTTATTGTATGTAGGCTATCTTTTGGGTAGTTGTATGACCAATTCAACTTCATTATTATTAACTCCTTATTTCCCTTCAGCATATAATTATTTACCTCAAAGTTTGACTTCTACTTGCATCTCCACAAATGTCCATTCCACACGATCCATTAGCCTACTACTAGTTCCATTTAAATCTTCCAATGCCTTTGAGGTAGGTCCATCAGCTTTATTTTAATTAAAATACTTTTAACAATTTATTCCCCTTCCGAATAAGGGGAACGTGGCATTCATAAAACTACATCACTTTAAATAAATAAATAAATAAATAAATAAATAAATAAATAGACAGACTATACCACGGGATGAATTTCATTTGCAGTAATGAAGAATCTAGAATGCTCACTCCTGACCGGAATAGGAAGTGCTTTGACTTGATGATGTCTTTGGTGCATATTTTAGAGCACGCTCGCATTTCAAAGGTCATCCGAATGTTGCGGAAGAATATAACATAATTTACTCGTATCCTTTTCATCTGAAGAGTAGTTAGAGCACAACTACTGCAGTGCATCGTTCGTTAAATGCCCCCTTTTAATACCCCCCCTTCCCCTCCTTTAACGTAGCCTTGTGTATTTCTTGTCTGCAACTTGACTCCACTTTCTGTCATCCGTGAACTCAATTTCATTTCTAATGACTAACACTTGAAAGAAGAAAACACGGCACAAATCTCTCTACCCCCACCCCCTCCACTTCCTACTCATACACAATAACAGTCAACTCTTTTCTGCTAATTAATCTGAAATGTCCTCGCTCTTAGAGAACGGCAAAAAAAAAAAAATATAATCATGGCTCTCTTGAAGCTAAGGTCTGTTTTGTAACGGAACAAAAAAAATAAAAAACCAAGCGGGTGTATTGACGAATATGAAGAAGAAAACAAAAGAATGCTTCCATTACACGCAACAGGGACATAATATCAGCAACCTGTTTTCAAAAGAATGAAGTATACTCGTGCAATGTGACTTTCATTTGTTAGCAAATCTCGTGCTAGGTAATTTTTGAGGTAAAGGCGAAGGAGGGGGGACGGGGGGGGGGGGGGGGATTTTACAGCGGTGGAAGAATAATTTTGCTAATTAATGCCTTCTTTTGACGAGGTTCTAGGAGACAGTGCCGCTCAGGTGAAGAGCGCATGCAGCCATGGCGGTTCTGGATAGACTATGCTGCCAGGGATTAATGCATGATGAAGAGGCAGTGACCGTCGCTGACGCTAAGTGGTCTGGCTAATTGCGTTCGGTATTACACTGCATCTCGACAATAGCTTCCAGCCTGATGCTGTTGTTAACTGAGCTTGACGTTGCAGCCTCTTCACTTAAGGTAACCCATGACTGAAATTCAAAAGTCCTAAACTATCACAGCTATATTTTTCAAATTTATACCAAAGATGTAATATATCAGAGGACTGTTTATAAGGTTTCAATTCTGTAGCTTTAATGGTTCAGAAGAATTGGTCAAATTACTTCATTTTTATGGGATGCCATAGAAAACGTTCCTCGTATTGCAAATTTGATTTTTCAACCATATTTTGTCAACATGTTCATCAAACATGCACTTTTTAAAATTGCTTTTGTTTTTAATGTGCTAATGATAGATAATCCACTAGAATTTTTCCTTAAATATCAGCAAAAAAATAGTAATTTGAAAAAGAATAATAGTAATTTTTTTCCCAGAAGAAAACTGTTCGCAATTTTAATTCATAATACATCTGTGAACTAATGTAGTAAGTTTGAACTGCCTATCTCAAAAACTGTAACGCAAGGGACATTTTATATGCAGGAAGGTACTGAAAATTTGAAGTATGAGAAAACAGCAATTAAAGATCTGCATGTACTACTCACCCTAAAATCCTCCTAGTACATATGTGGGGCCCTCAAATTTCTTTTTCTCCTGCTCTCCTGATGCTTTAGCAATCTTCTTCTTCTTTCTCTGGTCCTTTCCACTGGTAGAACCTCGCTTCTTGCATTCAAACACAATGCAACGAAAATGTAAATGAAAACTAAGTGATGCATGGACTGAAGAAGTGGGCTCCGCGAGACATTTAAATCGCTGCAGGGACATAAAAAATGGCGGTTGCGGTTCAGCGATGCAATATTTCGATAGAAGAAGGCCTCAGGTTTCTTATAACGTCAAAATCAAAATATCAATTTTTTCATCGATTTTCAGGAAAATTCACTCATGGGTTACCTTAAGCGAAAGAAACATGAACAACCACGAAGCTGAACTTCACTAAACTAAATGTGTGACACTAAATTAATTTAAGTGGGCCGTGATAGAATGGCGACATTCTCAATGATTTCACACCAACGAACACGAGGTTCAAAACTCGATCATTACACGTGGAATGCACGAAATGGCTCGGATTTCAGAAAACTCCGCGACTTAGGCCATGCGACCAATTACTGTCATATCAAACTGAATGTCCCGTGGCTTCGATCACAATATAACCAGTCACATAAAATACATTTATATTGTGGATCAATGTGCCAGGATCTCCAGTTTTAGTTGACTCTTGATATCGTGATCATAGCCACAGCTAGTGTGTTGGCCTTCAAACATCACGATCGTATGTTCAAACCCGGCAGATGCAGTCGCTGGTTTGAAAGGCGGAAAAAGTTCACCTGGCACTCCATATTGGCCTGTAAAAGATGCCTGGTGCCAACCTGGCACAATTAATTAAAACTCAGAAGGCCTATATCACCCCCTTCTTCTGACATCTGGTAGAGTACAACGGAACGTAGAAAATGACATACAAGCAGCCTAAATTACATCAAATAAAAATGCTTGCAACACGGTAGATGAGGCCATACGATCATAACAGTCTAATAATTACAACAAAGACGTTTTATCTTGAGGCATCCAGACAGCGCTGTTAAACATGAGTGCCTGTGTGCAGCGGAAACACTGGTCATTTATGGAAAAGGAGAAAATGAAGATATCCAGAAGAGAGAAAGAAAAAAGCTAAGAAAAATTCTGGGCCCAAACTTAAAAAAAAAAAAAATGACGAGAGGAGGCTCAAATCTCACAAAAGGTAAGGCGTACTGTGCCTGAAGGCAGGTCAGAACCTCCGCAGAGGTGTGCCTGAGCCGAAGTTTACGTACTGTAGGGTGGCCAGTTCCTTTCCGCTCCTCCATTCCCTTACCCCCCCCCCCCCACCAACAGCGCGTGGCAACCCATCCAAATCTTGACCACGCCCAATGTTGCTTAACTTCGGAGATCTTACGGGATCCGGTGTTTCAACACGGCTACGGCCGTTGGCGAATCTAACAAAGAATTGTATCAAATAACAGAAGGAGTGGTTGAATTGATGAGCAAGAGAAGGGTAGGCCTACAGTTCTATGAACACTTGGTGAGGATGGACAATAATAGACTGACGAAGAGGAACTTTGAATTCTTCAGTAAGAGAAAGACAGATTTGAAATTGTTTCCAGAAGTGAGATTGGACTTGACGAAGATGGGGTTCTGGAAGATTATAGGCCTATAAATGAAAATCTACAGCCTGTTTCCAGTCATTCGACCGGGTCAGGAATGGAACGGAATGAAGTCCCCATCTAGCGGCGAGGATAGGAATTGTGCCGGCTACCGAAGCCTGTCGCACTCCTGTGGGGCAATGATTAATGATTGACAGATGAAATGAAAGGATATTGAAAAGTGTTGCTGGAATTAAATATCACAGGGAAAACCGGAGTAACCGGAGAAAAACCTGTCCCGCCTCACATGGAGTGACCGGGATTTGAACCACGGAACCCAGCGGTGAGAGGCCGACGCGCTGCCGCCTGAGCCTAGGAGGGTCTATTCTGGAAGATTATATAGTGGATAGAAATCAATTTTAGACGACTCGTCAAAAAGTTGCGCGCTTTTCAGGAGACTGGGGAAACGCTAGTGAGATAAGGGAGATACTATAAAGAAGAGTAGAAGAAGGAAGTGGGAAAAAAGGATGAAAAGATAACTGGCAGTGAGTGAAGCCAGTAAAGGCTACAAATACTGCAAAGATTGTCAAACGTGGTTCGTAGACGACCGAAACGAAAATAATAATAATAATAATAATAATAATAATAATAATAATAATAATAATAATAATAATAATAATACACTGAGATCAGGGAGACGATGCGTAAGAGGAGACTGAAAATTTTATGGACACCTGACAAGAATGAACGAGAGTAGACTAACAAAGAAACAACTACTAAATGGGTAGAATAAACAAGAAAAGATTTGGAGGAAGTTGGCATCAATCCAAAAGAAATCCTTAATAGAGATAAAGATAACCTATGTTTCGATGTAAAATAGATAAATTCAAGGGGTTCCAGGAAAAACAAAATGAAAAGTCCAAGAACGTGTGGTCAGAGAAGAGGAAGAGGAACCACAGAGAAATGAAGTTCTGGGAGAAGGAAAAAGGACTAACCAGCAAGTTAATTGTTTACCGTGGTGTAAAGTAGACCAAAATCGAAGAACGACACTGACAATGAAATAACCTAGGCCATTCGTCAATGCTGTTAATGGACTGTGTGTACCGATGGCTTACTTAATAATAATAATAATAATAATAATAATAATAATAATAATAAATAATAATATTCCAAGATGTTTTCTGCAATGTCCCTTCAACAGCTAACGTGTTTAGTGGCAACAGAATTTGACGTCGATAGAGGATCCTTAAACGAAAAGAGTAACTTAATCCACTGGTATGGGTCTATTGAATATGAGCGTTCTTAAAAGCCGATTGATTGCATCAGAATTACATCCTGCAACCTTGTGCACACGATTTTATATTTTTTTGAATGGTTCAATGAAAGGCCGGCAAATATTGTAAAACCTGAACTAGATTTCCGGCTTATTATGTCGTGTCGAATACGAAGGTATAGCACAACCCGAAAAAATGTCAAGTCTAGAACAAATAAAAAAATCGCACTGGAACATTTTCTCCAGTACAAGGGAAAGCATAGAATTATGGATGTCGTCGTTGAAGAAACAGTACCTCACTCTTCCTATCCACTATTTTCCTTAGGTCTGGTCACGCCTCCCTGCCACATATGGTTATGCAGTCCATCAGAACAATGTTCGCTGTGTTCATTATCCTATGCTAATTGTGTAACGGAACATGAACCTTAAATACATCACACTCTAGGAGTGGGTAAAAAATGCCACGCAAACATATATTCCTACAGTACAGTACGGTTCATGGACACAGAGAGTGCCGATATATCGAAAGAAAAACGAGAGTAACCACAAAAGAATGGCAAGGCTCATGAATTGTGAGAAAATGAAAGGCTGCGAGCTTGCATCCAGTAGATAGGAGGTTCCAATCCCACTGTCGGCAGTTCTGAAGATGGTTTTCCGTGGTTTCCCATTTTCCTATCCCATCGTCGCCATAAAACCTATCTGTGTCGGTGCGACGTAAAACCACTAGCAAAAGACATTCTAGACTTCGTGAATATAATACTAACATTATTATTATTATTATTATTATTATTAGCCGGCCTTGTGGTGTAGAGGTAGCGTGCTTGCCTCTTATTCCAAGGTCCTGGGTTCGTTTTCCGGCTAGTTGAAGGATTTTAATTGTGGACCGAGGAGTGGAAACGGGGTTCACTTGATACACGAGATTTTCTCAAGCTCTTAGTTACTGGAAGAAAGCGCACGCTACTGACCTAGTGTACATAGACGAATACTCGTTTGCCACGGTTACAATTAGTGATGGGATTATTCGAGATCAAAATGTCCAAAAGTTTGATTCCTGCAAGTTCTCGAGATATCCCGAATTCTGATAAAAGTATTCGAATACTTCCGCTGGAGTGGCTGGTGGTATTCACCAATAATAATCCCAGAGCAGTAAAGATAGTAGCGCAATCTCTGGACGTAATTCAGAACTATCTCTGTATTCAGGACTTAAAGAGAGTAACACGCACCATACGCCATACGAGTATTTACCTCTTATCTATATATTCGAATGTTTCTCACAGACGGAAAAAAGAGAAGTTCTCGAATATTATTCTAGAATCTTATTGAGCTTATACCAATATCAAGTTGTAATGATGGTTATCGGTGGCTGTCTGTTAGGTCATCAGCCCAGAGGCTGGTTGGATCCTCAGATAGCACCACCAAAGGTTATGCGGTTATAAGGAAACCCCAAAAACCAATGGCAGCACCAAAATGAGGCGTACTAGGCAAGATGAGGAGTGAGATAGTTTGCCATTGCTTTCCTCACTGGGTCAGAAAGTACTATTGCAGCACGACTGACCCTATGAGCAGAACCTTTCATAACACTCAAATGCACTAGTCATGCTCTGAATGCCATTAGGGCCTACTCAACACTACCCATACCCCAGCAACTTTCATATTGTCACAGCCATGGATGTTGACTGGGACTTCGGTGGAAGCTACACTTTACTCTGGCCTGTGCCAAGAGATGGATGCAAAAGTACTGTATCCATCAAGAAATGACAGCAGGCAGTATCGGTGGCTATCTGAAAAGAAATCTCTCACAATAAATTGTTCACTTTTTAATATTTCCTACAAGGAGAAATAAAATGGTATTGTTTTAGAATTTGCTTTACGTCGCGTCGACACAGATAGGTCTTACGGCGACGATGGAATAGCAAAGGGCTACGAGAGGGAAGGAAGCGGTCGTCGCCTTAATTAAAGCACAGCCCCAGAATTACACCGCACAGGGCTACATTAACAACACTTAGCCTTTATTACAACGCTTCCTAGACACTCAGTTGCTCCCAATGTCCAGAGTTCACTTACAGTTCATTTACTTGAGTTATGTAGGATTCGATTCTGGGAAGTATTCGATTCTGCCCAACACTAGTTACAATGGTATCGGGGAAACTGATGACGCAAATTCTAGAGAGACCCCCTCCGCCCCCCCCCCCCCCAAGGTAAAATAGCCAACCGGCAATAACGTTAGGATTTCTCGTGCGATTCTCTCCCGATAGAAGTACGGTGGTCTAGGTCACCCTTGTTGAACAATATCCTAGAGAAGAACAAATGGACGCCCGGGGTTCTGAAGTATGTAACTGCGGAAGGTGAAAGTGTGTTTCAGGAAGCACCTCATCCCATTGCACTATAAAAATGCATACTTTTATTTCCGTAAGAAACAATATTTCAGTCAAATGCATTTGACAGAGAACGTCTATTGTTCAGGGAGACAAAGACATTTGAAAGGAAATGAAGCTAGATGGAGTGGGGTAATTACATCAAGATTGTTGATAGCCGTGGCTTGTCCACAATAAAGTGCGGCTGGCCAGCCATTACATGTGACGGCCATACTGTCGGAGAGAGGAATGGGGAGGGGAGGGAGAAGGTGTGTGGTCGTCATGACAACGTGCTAGAGGGGGCCCCCGGCCTGGTTGCTATAGCAACGGTCACCTCTCTCGGTGTGTGTGCGTGAGCGCGCCCGCTAACGCTATACAGTGGGCTTTGCTTGCCTGCCTCCTCTCCTGTCTGGGGACATCTACAGCCCGCTTAATGAGATGATGACAGATGGACGAGACTCACCGGGGGGGAGAGGTAAAGGAGAAATACAAGTCTCTCTCTAACTCCCATTGAATATCCCTCCTTCCATCTCTCTTGTATAGTGAATGATTAAAAAAAACAGGATCCAACCACAACAATGAAAGGAGTTTAAGGTGTGCAAAATCAGGAACCTTTCTCACGCTTTTGGAGATGCGTTAAATTAATTCAGAGCCTCCGGAACAAGGATTATATTTCGACCTCTTTAATTAACTGTTTCTCCCAACGAAAACAACAGCTTATATACTAGTCTGGAATGTTTCATAGCCTGCATGAGCATTATTCAACGTAGACTCGCCAAGCATTAAAAATAACAGTTTGGTCCTTCACTGCAATAATTCAAATGGAATAAAAATGGTTCCTTATGCCTGATAGGGGTCATCTGAAATTAGCGATACAAAATGTGTGACGGGATGTTACCTAGCAACCGTGCAGGCTGTGATGTGAAGTACAGATAGATGAATATGACTGAGAGATATAGGCTATTAGTCAATCGGAGAGGGGTGTGCAAGTGCAGATGATCGATATGATCTTGCAGACTATGATGTGAAGTACTCATGGATGGCCATGGCTGAGATACATATTATCAAAGAGGAGCGTTAGAATGCAGATGATAGATGTGATCTTGGAGACTGTGATGTGTTGATGGATGGCCATGACTGAGGCATACGCAGGTCGAGTCATAATTCATGGCAACTACATTTTTTCTCGCGAACAGGAGAAAACACGGAAAATCTAAGATAATTATGGATTTGGAAACGTACGGTATGTACTTGCGTATGATGCCAGTAGATGGTGTACGTAAACAACAGTGTGGGTCTAAGCATGCCCCGAAGTTCAGTGTGTGAGTGAGAGCGTCACAAAATGGAAGTCAACAAGCAGGAGCAACGATCGTATATTAAAATAGCAGTTCTCCACGGCAGAAATGCACGCCAATGCCATGCAGAGCTGCGGGAAGCATTAGGTGTGCATGTCATGCCCTATGGTAATCCTGGCATACGATGTTCAAGGGGTTGTTGTGTGTCATCCAGTGCGTGAGAGGCACACTGCCAATTCAGTTTATTACAATTCCTTTTTTGTTGTACCAATTGCGCCGTGCGGTGCGAACCAAACGTCCAGATCTTTTGGACAACGCCATAATCCTACACGATGACGCTACAGCTCACACAGCAGCCATCGTTCAGCGTCGCTTACAACGGTGGGGATGGCAGGTTCTTCCACACCCGCTTTATTCGCCTGATCTGAGCCCATGTGACTATGATCTAATCCCCAAAGTCAAGAAGCCATTACGTGGACAACGGTTTGCTAACAAAGAGGACATCGTAACAGCATTTCGGAGAGAGGTGTCACACGTTAGCGATACACATGCAGCGAATGGTATTCAGCACCTGCCCCACCGCTGGCAGCGTACAGTGAAAACCTTAGGTGATTATTTCTAAGATCTGTAACCAGTGGAGACCTGTCCTTTGTACGTAGTCTTGTGTATGCGCTGTCTATACCATAATAAAACAATGCTTACCAATGGCCTGTATTCTGACACTTTCCTACGAGAATCTCCTGACGTCAGAATTTGTCTTCCGGCACTATGCATAAGTATACGCCCTATATTTCCAAATGCATATCTTAGATTTTCCGTGTTGTCTCCTGTTCGCGAGAAAAAAATATAGTTGCCATGACTTATGACTCGACCCTCGTATTATCAAAGAGGGGAGTTAGAATTCAGATGGTCGATGTGATCTTGCAGACTGTGAGGTGAAGTATTGATTGATGGCCATGACTGAGAGGCATATTATCAAAGATCTATCCCCTTATTGGAATTTCTCCACCTCATATCCGAAGAATGACAGCTGCGGCATCTGAGGAGAAACGGCAAGAAACTGACTCAAAACATCCTCTTTCTGGCCATCAAGCAACCCGACAGACACTCAACTCCCTAAGCAGCATTTTGAAGGGAGTAGCAGCCCTCGAAGGTTCACAAGAAGCTGCCCGTGTGAAGATACGAACACAAACATCCCTCTCTCAGAGAAAATGGCACCAGGTCATATAGAATTTGGAAATCACTGAACATGATGAGGGCGGGAGTTTAACCCTGCAAAACCAACCTGAAGAAGTGGAAAATACTCAACAACAGCGATGTGCTCTGTTATTCAAAAGAAAATTAACATGGCAGGCACTAAAATCTTCGAGCTGATAAATCTCTACAAAAGCATTCGAAAGACAACCAGTGTTGATATTAACCTATCATCTATCTAGCTATGATAAATCTATGAAAAACTGTCCATGGATTAAATGACAGGACTTTCTTTTGTTTTTTTACAAGTTGCTTCACGTCGTACCCACACAGATAGGTATTACGGCGACAATGGTATAGGAAAGTATTAAGAGTGGGAAGGAAGCGACCGTGGCCTTAATTAAGGTACAGCCCCAGTATTTGGATGGTGCGAAAATGGGAGAGCACGGAAAACCATCTTCAGGGCTGCCGACAGTGAAGTTCGAAGCCACTATGTCCCGAAGGCAAGCTCACAGATGAACGACCCTAACCGCACGGCCAACTCGTTCAGAGTGACAAAAGTTGTAAGAAAATAACTAATATTGCGTTGCAGGTATTAGTAACAATAATTTTAATATCAGAATGATGGCATTTATTTTTAGGAAAATCATCAATGCTTTGCCTTCCTTGGAGCACACCAAACTGCTTTTCACGGGCATAGTTTTCCCATTCTTTGGTCATAAACAGCCTCGTGATCCAGCGGTATCGAGCCTGATTCTTACCCGGAGGCCCCGGGTTCAATTACCGACCAGTTCATAGATTATTTCCTGGTTGTGAGGGCTGGTTCGAGGTTCACTCAATCTAACTTACGTGGTAACAATTGAGAAACTATCTGCGGATGAGATACCGACCTCGGTCAAGAAGGCCAAGAGTAACGACAGATAGAATTCGTCACATTGACCATATGTTGTGACCTCGTAATCTGAAGGCCTTCGGGCTGAGCAGTGGCCGCCTGGTAGACGAAGTCCCATCAGGGGTGTAGCGCCTTGAGGTTTAGTTTATTATTATTATTATTATTATTATTATTATTATTATTATTATTATTATTATTATTATTATTATTATTATTATTATTATTATTATTATTTCTGAAAGCCTGGCTAATGTTCTTGGATTCTGTGATCATGGTGCACCCTTACGGGACTCAGGTTATCACACTACCTGATCAACAACCCCTGTGTGTGGGGGCGGTAGAATAACAAACTCGGTATCCCCTGCCTGTCGTAAGAGGCATTTAAAACGGGCTCTAGGGGCTCTTAACTTGGGAGTGTGGGTTAGCTATCACGGGGCCCTTAGCTGAGTCCTGGCATTGCTTCCACCTACTTGTGCCAGGCTCCTCACTTTCATCTATCCCGTCCGACCACCCTTGGTCAACTCTTGTTTTTTCCCGACCCCGACGGTATCAGAGCATTCGAGAACTATGGAGTCTTTCATTTTCACGCTGTTCGTGATTCTTGCCTTTCTTTGACCGATACCTACATTTTTCGAAGTGTTGTACCCCTTCCATTATTTTTCCACCTGATAAGCGCTAATATAGGATGGTTTCCCAGTTGTGTTTCTTTTTAAAACAATAACCACCACCACCACCACCACCACCACTACCTGATCAACCATTGCAAATAATGCCTTAAAAGAGAAGAGGGTCAACGTTTGTGATTTGATGAATGAGTTGCCGAGGTGCCGGAATTTTGTCCCGCAGCAGTTCTTTTACGTGCCAGTAAATCTGCCGACACGAGGCTGACGTATATGACACCTTCAAATACCAGCGGACTGAGCTAGGATCGAAAATGCCAAGTTGGGGTTAGAAGGCCAGCGCTTAAACAGTTTGAGCCACTCGGCCCGATATTAAATGTTTAAAATTAAGTCCCTGAGTATTACTCTTACAATGATTTGGGCAATTTTTTCAGCCTAATTTTTGAAATTAGATTTTTAAGATTATTTGGCACGTTTGGCACTAGTAGGATTATTTCTAATATTATCTCTCTACACGTAGTAAGTACAACAGTCAGCACATAATAAGTTAGTAAGACACAACATTCGTTGTTCTATAACTATGTTGATAAACTTGCCTATATTTATCCTTAAAATAATTCCTTGAATTACGGGGCGAGTTGGCTGTGCGGTTAGAAGCGTGCGGCTGTAAGCTTGCATCCGGGAGATAGTGGGATTGAATCCCACCGTCGGCAGCCCTGAAGATGGTTTTACGTGGTTTCCCATTTTCACACCAGGCAAAAGCTGGGGCTGTACCTTAATTAAGGCCACGCCGCTTCCTTCCAACTCCTAGACCTAGACCTTTCCTATCACATCGTCGCCATAAGACCTATCTGTGTCGGTGCGACGTAAAATCCACTAGAAAAAAATCCTTGAATTGATACATCTGCGTATGATTTACATTCATATTTCTATTTAACGACAATAATCTACTCACATTCCATTCTTTCTTAATTTGCAGCCTTGTTTCTTGACAAACACATTTCACAATATTCTGCCTTGGATATTCTGAGCTGAATTTAAACTAACTTGAGATGATGCTCCCTGTAATTCAATTCCATATAGCTCTAACGTTAATACCTGTACTAGAGCACATTATTATTATTAATAATGAGGAAAATAAGAGCAATGGTCAGCGGAGACCTGAAGATAATGGATTTCAATAAACGAATCAAAGCAAATATTTGACATCTTTGATCAGAGACCTAAAATAATTTTGAAACGGTTCCAAGAGACTAAGAGGGTTATACAAATGATACACATAAATGAAGACTTAGTAACAGCCAGGACTTTATTTAGGGAATTGATGAAGCCAGCTTCAAAGGTTTCCAGGATAAAGTAAGCTGGTCAGATGAAAGGAGGGGCCTGTCAGACAGAAAATGCTCCATTACTGCCAGAAGTAGCAGTCTGATCATTCAGTTACTTTGTGTGGTCCTTGGATAGCCCTAAACGACGAAATAATAACAATAACATAGATAGTCTAAATGTAAATTTCTCCGCTACATGGAAAAGCATAGAAATATGGACATAGAAGACGAGAGAGGGAGTGCAGATTCTTTGGTTGTTCCCGTCTTAGTAGCATCTTACAACATGCTGGAGTACTCCACCCACTGGGGAGATAAAGAGTTCCCATAAATCGAATGAAATATCTAGCACCATGATCTACGTCCAACAATACGGCAGCTGATCCGGCACACAACATTTCCATGTCATGCCACTAGATAGCCCCACCTATCATGATCTACGTCCAACACTATGGCAGCTGATTCAGCACACAACATTCCCATGTCATGTCATAACATAGCGCCACCTATCATGATCGTCTAACACTATGGCGGCTGATTCAGCACACAACATTCCCATGTCATGCCACTAGATAGCCTCACCTATCATGATCTTCGTCCAACAATATGGCAGTTGATGCAGCACACAGCATTCCTATGTCATGTCATAAGATAGCACCACCTATCTTGATCTTCGTCCAACAATATGGCAGCTGATTCAACACACAACATTCCCATGTCATGTCACAAGATAGCCCCACCTATCATGAACTACGTCCAACGATATGGCAGCTGATCCAGCACACAACATTCCCATGTCATGTCACAAGATAGCGCCATCTATCAGGATCTACGTCCAACAATATGAGAGCTGATCCAGCACACAACATTCCCATGTCATGTCACAAGATAGCGCCACCTATCAGGATCTACGTCCAACAATATGAGAGCTGATCCAGCACACAACATTCCCATGTCATGTCACAAGATAGCGCCACCTATCAGGATCTACGTCCAACAATATGGCAGCTGATCCAGCACACAACATTCCCATGTCATGTCACAAGATAGCACCACCTATCAAGACCTACGTCCAATAATATGGCAACTGATCCAGCACACAACATTCCCATGCTATGTCATAAGATAGCGCCACCTGTCATGATCTACGTCCAACAATATTACAGCTGATCCAACACACAACATTCCCATGTCATGTCACAAGATAGCCCCACCTATCAAGAACTACGTCCAACAAAATGGTCGCTGAATTAGCACACAATTTTATGGTCAGGCCTATAATGTTCGCAAGAGAAAAATTCTGCTTCCTTGGCTGACGTTACAGTGAGTAAGGGGCTTTGCTGTGACCTAGACGAAACGCCAGTCAGACAGTGGAAAATCGTTTTAAACACGGCGCCAATTGTAACTACTGTATACAGAAGGCAGAGTTCTGTCACACGGTAATAACGTGAGGAAGAAGCTGAACACTGGTTACTACGGGTCGGTTTTCTGTCTACGCTAAAATGATGACGTTAATTCCAAACAAACGACAGCCCAAAAAACATATCGATATTAAAATGCCTGCAGGGCCGAAGACCTTCGATGTTGGGCCCCTTAAAACAACAAGCAAGCACACAATAACCATAACCAGAAGTTTCGGCCTACTAGCCTACTTCTTTTTCTACCGCTTTTCCCACACGTTGAGTCGCGGTTGTGAACAAGCAGTCCCCAGGCCAGAAGAATTAATCAGACGCGATTAAAATCCTCGACCCGGGGTTGAATAGAATCCGGGACCCTCTGTAATGTTCGTTCACAGAGCGCGTTTGAACATGTTCGTTGCCCTGGTAGTTTTCGCCTTCTTATCCTCCCAAAATCTCTTAATTAATGCACTGCGTTGCATCTTGCGTTCCGTGGACCACTTCATACCAGTTTTCTTTTTAGGTTTATCCTTGAATTTGTGCTTGGCTACTATTGTAATAAAGGCTCCATGACAGTGATATTCCTTTCTTAGCTCCTTCTAGCCAATTTATTATTATTATTATTATTATTATTATTATTATTATTATTATTATTATTATTATTATTATTATTATTATTTTTACGACTACCCTTTTACTTCGCACCGAGACAGATCTATCTTATCGCGACAGTGGAATAGGAAAGAGCTAATAGTTGGAAGAAAGCGGCCGTGGCCTTAATGAGGTTTACGGCCGGGCTGAGTGTCTCAGAAGGTGGAGGCGCTGGCCTTATGAGTGGTGGTGGTGATTATTGAAATGGTTGGGATCCGACACTTCGAAAAATGAAGGTATCAGCCAAAGAAAGGCAAGAACCACGAAGGGTGTGAAAATGAAAGACTCCGTAGGCCTCGAGTCCTCTAATAGCGCCGGGGTCGGAAGGGAACAAGAGTTGACCAAGGGAGGTCGGACATGATAGATAAAAGTGAGGAGCCTGGCACAAGTAGTGGAAACAAAGCAAGGACTCAGTTAAGAACCCCGTGGTCGCCAACCCACGCTCCCAATTTGAGAGCCCCTGGAGCCCTTTTAGTCGCCTCTTACGACAGGGAGGGGATACCGTGGGTGTTGTTCTACCACCTCCACCCACAGGGGGAGCTAGCCTTCTGTTGCCTTGGCTCAGTACGGTGGTATTTGAAGGTGCTCAAATACGTCAGCCTCGTGTAGGCCGATTTACCGGCACATAAAATAACTCCTAAGGGACTAAATTCCGGCACTTCGGCGTCTCCGAAAACCGTAAAAGCAGTTAGTGGAACACAAAAACAATAGCACTATTATTAGTCTACTAATAGGCCTAATTAATGTACAGCCCCAGCATATAATGAATATTACCCTGATAATAATGTTAATGCACGCTGAAAATGATACATTATTCAAACATGGCATGAAGAACTAAATAGCCCATCAGCACGAATGAATTTAACACCCATCTGTGGCAGGTAGAGGTGATGTGAAATGGCAGCAGGAAGCCTTTCAATAGCAATCTGCCACAAAGTACTGAGCAAACAACACCTGGCCTCAACATGATCAGAGTCGGGCTTGAAATTCAACACAACACGGCTCGGGCTAAAACTAAATGGGAGGGAGAGAGAGAGAGAGAGAGAGTGTGTGTGTGTAGAGCGCGCCAGGCAAGGTGGCTGCTCAGTGCCAGAGAGTAAATACAAACACAACACTGTAGGCGTGTGCGCCTTCTCTCTCTCTCTATGTGTGTGTAATGATAGCAACAGAGAGGGCGGTGGATAGTTACGTAGTCAATTCTAAGCCATCTGCATTGCAAATTACCACGTTTCCAACTTAACTAAAATGTCGAATGAAAAGTTTAATCAGGGGAAAATGTTATGCAGAAAGCCATGAATAGCTACGTATCATCTCTACACGTCTGAGTAACAATCTATGTTTATAAAATACATATCTGTTTTAAGTTTCCAAGTTTGTTTTTCAAATTACTTTACGTTGCAACGACACAGACAGGTCTTTGGGCGACGATGGGATAGGAAAGGGCTAGGAGTGGGAAGGAAGCGGCCGTGGCCTTAATTATAATTTCGTGTGGCCATTTCTAGCCCTGTGCGGCCCTTGTAAGGCAGACCCTCCGATGAGGTAGGGCGGCATCTGCCATGTGTAGGTAACTGCGCGTTATTGTGGTGGAGGATAGTGTTATGTGTGGTGTGTGAGTTGCAGGGATGTTGGGGACAGCACAAAATCCCCATCCCCCGAG
The DNA here is from genome assembly GCF_040414725.1 of Anabrus simplex. Taxonomy (NCBI): domain Eukaryota; kingdom Metazoa; phylum Arthropoda; class Insecta; order Orthoptera; family Tettigoniidae; genus Anabrus; species Anabrus simplex. Next base: position 146,532,464 of record NC_090279.1, on the reverse strand, counting down.
CCACTGGAATTAACCAATGAAGGTTAAAATGTCCGGCCCGGCCGGAAATCGAACCCGGGACCCTCTGAACCGAAGGCCAGTACGCTGATCATTCAGCCAATGAGTCGGACGTGGCCTTAATTAAGGTACAGCCATAATTTGCCTGGTATAAAAATCGGAAACCACGGAAAACTATCTTCAGGGCTGCCGATAGTGGGATTCGAACCTAACTATCTCCCGAATACTGGATACTAGCCACAATCCAGCTCGATGTTTTTCCATGTTTATTGCCTCATCTTCATTCTTAACAACAACAACAATAATAATAATAATAATAATAATAATAATAATAATAATAATAATAATAATAATGTGTGTATGTATGTATGTATGTATGTATGTATGTATGTGTGTGTGTGTGTGTGTTTAGTCCTCAGCCCGAAGGCTGGTTGGATCCTAAACACCTCTGCCTTCAGCTGTCATAGATGGCCTAGGCATCACTGAAGAGGCGTACTAGGGAAATGAGGAGTGAGGTAGTTTCCCGTTGCTTTCCTCACTGAGCCAGAAGTTGCTATTACATATCAGTCTGCCAAGCCCACTGAAATGCAAGCACCAACCAACCTTATGAGCAATATTTTCACGCCATTCATAGCAGGGACTGGCTGCAGAAGGAATGGCATTACTAGCATCACTCATACCTCAGTCACTTTCATTTTGTCAAAGCCAAGGATAAAGCTGAGACAGATCAATGGAAGTAACAAAATTGCTCTAGCCCATACCAGAAGACATAGTGCACTGTAAACACTAGGTCCGCCAGCAAAGGAATAATAATAATAATAATAATAATAATAATAATAATAATAATAATAATAATAATAATAATAATAACAATAATAATAATAACAATAATAATAATAATAATAATAATAATAATAATAATAATAATAATAATAATAATCGTATGGCCTCAGTTAATGTGCAGACATTTCAATTTGACGCCATCTGGCTGTCTGCTCGTCAATTTCGACGTTCCGTTTTACTCTAGACCCAATAGATGGCAGACCGAGTAATCCGAAACTCTCTTGGGAGTTTTTGGCTGAGATTTAATGAATTTTGTCGGGTAAACACCAAATGTGTCACCAGAGATCTTTTACATGCCGACATCGTACGACAAGGAGTGTCGAATGGACTTTATTCCGCCCTTCAAAAATCCGAATGCCTCTGCCGGGGTTTGAACCCGCTATCTTGGGATTCGGAGGCCGACACACTACGACTGATCCACAGCGGCAGCTATCTTGATTGTTAACGTAGACTTACGTTCCTCAACAACGGGTATACGGAAATAAGAATTTCAAGACGCTTTTAGTGTTTGAGTAGAACGCGTAGGCCTATATCTCCGAAAGTATTTAACTTGCGATTATGTTTAATGTCTCAATTGACAGGTAAAAGAGAAGGCTATCAGTTCAAGAACAACAACAACAACAACAACAACAAAAATCTGCACCGTAGTTTTCATGAAATAGCGCTTCAGAGTAAGGCAACATTAGTGCTAAATATGTGACGTCATACGCATACTCTGTTACAAGATGGCGCTGTATTGACTCGCACGCTCAGCTGGAGGTTAGCTGTCGTTGTGAATACGTCGTGGTCACTTGTATAGAATAACAAATTGAATAATGAAAAAAAAAAAAAAAAAAAAAAAAAAAAAAAAAGAAAGAAAGATTTGATCAGGATTCGGCAAAAAGGCGCAAAACAAAGACTTGGAAAGAGAAAAGTGAATGATGAAGGAACAAAAGAAATGAGACGGAAATAACGTAATGGGCATTACTAAAAGAAACTGGAACAGCAAAACAACAACAATTTTGCTGTTACGTTGCACCGACACAGATAGGTCTTATGGCGACGATGGGATAGGAAACGACTAGGAGTGGGAAGGAAACGGCCGTGTCCTTAATTAAGGTACAGCCTTAATATGCCTGGTATGAAAATGAGAAACCACGGAAAACCATATTCAGGATAGGCGACAGTAGGGTTCGAACCCATTATCTCCCAACTCGCCGGTTATTTGGCACAGCGAAAATAATTTACAATAAGTAAGTACGACTTTGTTAGGAAGACAAGAAAGTCTACGAAACCGTCAAATCCTGCAAAAGTGACAGCCTACCTCCAATTTTTAATTCTATTTATGTGACTCGATTTTTCCCATGGCGTTTTTTTTTTTTTTACTTTCCAATTATCTTTATGTTCGTAAACTTGGAATCTCCGTTTATTCATAAATCTTAGGTTAGGCATAGGAGGTATAGGCCTAGATCAGTGGTTCCTAACCTTTTCAGTCTTGTTACCCCTAAGACGTATCAGGGAAACAGATTTAATCCCCCTTTAAAATGTTACCGAAGAAAACAACACATGCATACAAATAGCCTTTATTAATCATAAAACTGAATCAAATATATACGTAATTAAAATGTCAATGTCGTTTCTTAATTAATTAATGACAGTTAATGTAAAGATTGGAATAGTTTTGCACTCACATTTTTTTTTTAAATGTTAGGTTTCGTTTCATTTAACGCGCATCTCAAGTCATGTTTCACATGGAGACGGTTTCTAGCCTTTGATTTTACTGTTAATAAATTTGAGAAACCACTCTCACATCTATAAGTGGTAGCGAAAGCTGTTATCGTTCTTATAGCTACGTCAGCTATAATAGGATATTCACTACCCACTTTTCGCCAAAATGTAGCGAGGTCATAATTTTAAAATTCCACTTTGAAAGTGCTATCCTCGCGTAGTCTGAGAAATTCTACTTTGGCTGGCACATCTTCGTTAAAAAACATTCATCATCAGTAGAAAATAGTCTTCATATCCAAGAACTGGACTGACGATTGTCCATGTCTGGGAAATATTGCTTCATAAACACTTGTACACGCACGCACATTAATGGTGTCCCGACATAACCAATCAACACTGCCCCACTCCAGTACTGAAAAGGAGGGGAAGGGAGTGAACAGGGAGTGCTGAATACACAGTGTGTGTATTCCGGCGTTATACTGTAACATTGTAATAAGATGGCTCCTATACTATCGGAGGTGAATCAAGGCCGTATTATTGGCATGTGGAAGGCTCACATGGTCCCCCAAGCAATAACACAAGCAATACCATGCAGTCTTAAGACAGTTTGGAAATGGATAGAAATATGGCAAGAACGAGGTGAAGAAGGATTCGTAAACCCAATATAACGCAGCTACAAAATATTCCTAACTACTGTAGTATAAAATACTTTTCGGTTGAAAACCTCCTTTACCTCGTAATACTGTAATTATCAGAGTAGGTTACTTTTTTAATAGTTTATGTTAAAATGCTATTTGTTCGGGGCGTCGACCTATAGAGTTCTTTTGCCCCTACTTGCACAATATATGAACCTGCATGTAATTGGAATTGCGGAAGTGTTGAGTGTTGAATGTGAGGAACGTTAAGGACGACACAAATACGCAGTCCCCAGGCCAGGTATATTAATAATTTACAATTAAAACCCCCTGACCCGGCCGGGAATCGAACTCGGGGCGGCCGGACTCGTTGCCCCGTACACCGCGGGGCCGGACGAGTAGGTAACCTAATGCTGTACTTCAATACATTCGTCACTGTGCCCATTTCGATCACAACAAAGTCTTGTAGCGGGCTGTCTGCATGCAGTCCATGCAGCAATGCGTTAAGCGAGAAGGTGAGTCATTGTGCCTTCGACACTAACCCTTCACTCTCTCCCCTTCTTTTCAGTACTGGAGTGGGGCAGTGTTGATTGTTTATGTCGGGACACCATTAATGTGCACGTCTGTACAGCTCGATACTAAATACAAACGAAACGTGCGAGTTAGGCTGATGACACACGAAGCGGTTTTTGCCGAGTCGGCAGCCGCGTCGGCCGCCGCCTGTGATTGATACACAGAGCGGTTTTTGCCGACTGTGACGAAACCACTGCCTGCTCGAACTGCATCTAAAATGACTGCTTATAAGCAGTCATCGGGTGCGTATCGAGCAGGCAGTGGACAAAACACATTAGCGAGCGTGACGTTAAGTGAGGAAGCGAGCTAAAATTACCGAAAAATAAAGGATTGTTCTTATTCTTATTCCAAAAGTCTACTTACTCTATATGTCCTTTTACGTGTATAGGCCTATTATTGAATTTCAAAGATACTTCATGATATCTAATACAAGAATACCTACCAATGATGCAATCGCCGCGTAAATTCAGCCACGCCCGACTAGAGCGAAGCATCAAGTCGGCCGTGATTCAGCTGAATGTATTAAATCTATGGCGCTAGAGCGCGCACAAAGTCTTCAAAACGCTCGCTGCACCGCCAGCTACACGACAGGCCGAGTCGGCAAATCTGCCGCCTGACGGCGAGCACCGCTCTGTCTGTTTCATCCCATCTGATACAATAGAAACATGCGCCGACTCGGCGGCCGACTCGGCGGCCGACTCGGCGAAAACCGCTCCGTGTGTCATCAGCCTTAGTGCTCGAGTAAGCTCAAACTGAGTCGTCGTCGTTCCTCTCCTTCGTATGCAAGAAAGCGGGCACTGGGGCGGCACCTCCTAGAAAGGGATAGTGAGAAGCTATCTACCCACACACACATCGCCATGCTTTTTAATAGTGCACTGTACATGCAGCGTAAGAGAGCGCAAGCCACGCGGCAATGATCTATCATTCTATTATCTACATACCAAAAATTACCAGCATTATTACCGCCCCCCCCCTCCCCCGGAGAATAGCTATTTTACCCCCGCGGGGTTAATTACCCCAAGGTTCGGAACCCATGGCCTAGATAGATTCAGTTTTACGATTTTTAATTCCTGGCGACAATTATGGGAACATGACAGAACGGAATTTTACGAACTCAGTATTCTAGCTGAAGCAAAAGAGAGGCTATAAATGAGTTGATTAGCAAATACGGTATTTTACGGGAGGTTTTTAACAGACAATTCTCAAAGAACTCTGATAATATAGCCTAAGTCGTATCAAAAATGTTTATATACACACATCTCTATTATAGACTGTTATGTCTTTCAGCCTTCAGTCTGCAGGCGATCCAACATCTATGTCAGTGTGTTTTATGTCCTTCAATGTGCACTATGAAAGACTTGATTGCAGCCTCCCCCAACGCTATTGACGTCGCCCAATACTGGGCAAGCATCATCTAGCTCTCGAATATTGTTGCTCCATCTGTGATTGTATAATAGACTTGTATATTTGTACAGTAGGAATGTAGATATCTTGTTGCTTTTGTTAAATATCTGTAAGTAAAGTTGATACTCCTGACACGAATAAAGAAAGAAAGTCTGCAAGCTTCCGTTATTTTACTAAACTCCGCCACAATCTTCTATTTGTAACCAGCTCTGTGGCCTCGTTTAGTTCATCGGTCTACCTCTACTTGTCTTACCATCCACAACAGAGTCCCTTATTCTCTTCGGTAACCTGCCTTCCTCCGTTCGCCTCACCTGACGCCAAGTGTACAGCTTTATCAATCGAGTTCATTCCTAATATTGCCTCATTCCGAGTACCCTCTTGCGACTGTTTCCACCTGTTTGTACCCACAATCATTCCCGCTACTTTCATGCCTGTTACTTCTAAATTATGAATAAGATAAAACAAAGTTGGTCTGAAAACAGACTGGTTATTCATGAAGAAAAAAATTACGGCTATGTTTACAACTAACAGAACTAGAGCGCTTCGCCAAACGGACAAATCGCAGCGAGTTTTACAAAGAAAAAAGTTCTACGATAAATACAATTCGCGGCAAAACAAACAGCATTGAAATTACAAACAAGCTGTGAACATCAAAAAACCTTGTTATAACATGCAGGGTGACGACAGCAATACTAACTACCTGCGTCGATACGGCATGTGTCCAACATGCGCAACATTATGTCTCCATAATTGTTCTGTAGATTGTCAAACATGTTGATGAGTTCATGTTGCCGCAAGGAGGTAAAGAGTGACTAACTTCTCGCGTAATTCGGGAACCTTCCTCGGTTGGTCATTCGACCGGGAAACCTATTCTTTCACCATGCACCGAGCTCAATAGCTGCAGTCGCTTAAGTGTGGCCAGTATCCAGTATTTGGGAGATAGTGGGTTCGAACCCCACTGTCGGCAGCCCTGAAGATGGTTTTCCGTGGTTTCCCATTTTCACACTAGGCAAATGCTGGGGCTGTACCTTAATTACGGGCACGGCGCCTCCTTCCCACTCCTAGCCCTTTCCTATCCCATCGTCGCCACAAGACATATCTGTGTCGAAGCGACGTAGAGCAGATAGAAAAAAACTTTCACCATGCAGTGGAGCTCTTAAAACTGGGCAGATACCGAGGGTCGCACATGATCTGGGTGCACAAAGAAGGGAGAAACTATAAATTAAAACCAATAGCGAGTTTAGTAAAATCTCCATCAAAAACAGTAATACCGACTTGTTGCAATACCTTTGGGAATATTGTCTATGAAGCTAACTTGATTTTAATTTTCCACAGCAGCTGAAACATCAGAATACACGCATTTAGCTATAAACTATTAAATATTATAGAATTAACGAAATTAATAGTGAAACGAAGATAACATACGACAAGAGACATTTTCGGCAACAGATCGGATTAGCTCAGCGGTGAGGACGTTGGCAATTAATCCCAACTCCAGATATGGCGTGGGTTCGAAACCCACCATTGGCCGTTCCTGAAATGGTTTTTCCGTGGTTTTCAATTGTACCCCCAGGAAAACGGCAAAACGTACGTTCTTTAAATTCCTACTCAAGAATTATTTCTTTCTTCAACGAGATTCAAGTTAGTGGTCGCCTCCTTATACAATGGAGGAATGGGAGGTCTGTCCCGGTAGCACAGTGGTTAGCGTGCTGGCCTTCGGACGTAAGGAATATTAATAAATAATAATGTTATTTGCTTTACGTCCCACTATCTACTTTTGAAGTTTTCGGAGATGTCGAGATGCCGGAATTTAGTCCCTCAGAGACGTTCTTTTACGTGCCGGCAAATGTACGTATCTGAGTACCTTTAAATACAACCGGACTGAGCCAGGATCGAATCTGCCAAGTTGGGGTCAGAAGGCAGCGCCTCAACCATCTGAGCCATTTAGCCCGGCCACAAGGAATCGATTCCCGGCTGAATCAAGGGATTTTTACACAAAATAGTAGATTCCCTTCGCTCGGGGACAGGGTACTTGTGTGTAACTCACAGTTTATTTCAACCTCCACACGATTCTCCATTGCAGCGTTGTGGTAAAATGGTTAACGTGTTGGCCTTCGGCCCAAGGTGCCCCGGATCGGCGACTTTCACCTTAATCCCGAAGGCTTCGGGGTGGTTGTGTGTGCGTCCGCGTGTGTGTGTAGTCTTCAACATTAGAATTCATCCAGCTACGGACTCATTCTCACTGACGTGCAGGTCGCCTATTGGTGTCTTCTCGAAAGACCTACACAAGGCCGCTCCAGAGGTCATACACCATTATATTATTATTATTATTATTATTATTATTATTATTATTATTATTATTATTATTATTATTCGCTTCGGCCGGCTGTGGACCACGTTATTTCAACCGTTGGCATCCTTGAGCTTTAATTCTTTGCCAGTATTCCCGCACTCGCTTTCTGTGAGCCTCCTTTCTTTCATCAGTCCACACCTTGCCTGTTTTTAACTTCGGCTTTTCTTGGAATCGCTGGTATGCTGGAACTTTCTTCTGTAGAGGAACACGTTCCTGGATGTCTTCATGTGTGATCCCTATTTCTTGAAGGTCTTTTTCATCTTCGGTGTACCAGGATCCCTTGATTTTCTTGTTTACAAAGTAGGATAAGATCCGGTTGGTCAATCTCTGTGAGCTCATACGTGTTATGTGGCCATAAAAATTAATCCTCCGTTTCCGAATGGTGTCCGTTATCCTTTCCACATGCAGGTACAGTTCATTGTTATGCCGTCTCCTGTACTCACCATTTTCTCTGATTGGTCCTAGGATCTTTTTCAGGATTTTTCTTTCTTTGGCTTCTAACTTTTCAATTAAACCCTTCCTGTCCAATACAAGGCATTCTGCTGCATAAAGGGCCTCTGGACGAATGACTGAACAACAATGCCTAAGCTTGGCCTTGATGGACACAGATCTCATTATTATTATCGTTTTGGAGGGTTAGGGGGTGGGGTGGGGTGGGGGAAATCCCTCCGGAACAAAAGTGGAATTAATGAGTGAGGTGGGTGGGACATTCCAAAATCTGCGCAGGGCGTCATAACCTTAAATGCGGCCCTGTCCGTATGCAGGCATCCGGGAGTGGCAAGGGTACGAGAATTACATTCCACGGAAAACTAAGCGATATGCAAAACATTGTTGCAGAAAGGCAAGCAACCCCCTTCCTCCCCCACAAACCCCTCGCCCATGTGGTACGGGCTGTAATTCCATTGTTGCAGTGGCAGGACTGATTTATTCTTTATTATAGCGGGGGATGGTATACAGTAAACCTATATGGCCACAGGATCACGTGCCCTCTCAATAAACATTAATATTCTAAGTTTTACTTCTCATTACATGATATGCAGGACGCAGGTTTTAAGTTCGTAAGGAAGGTGAGTAGATCTTGTAAACTGCGAAATCTGCGTTCAGGACAAGCGTAAATTAGTACACTACCTGATCAAAATATCCGCACAACTATCTGAAATTGCACTTAGACTTTACCCGTGTCACGTTAATATGGGGTGGGTCAGTGCGACTCATTGGCTGAATGGTCAGCGTTGAGGCCTTCGGTTCACAGGGTCCCGGGTTCGATTCCCAACACTTTCCTCTTCATATTCATACAACACACTACATTACCAACCACCAAAGAAACACATAACAGTGATTACATATCTCCATACAGTGTTGGCGTCAGGAAGGGCATCCGGCCGTAAAACAGGACCAAATCCACATGTGCGACACAGTTCACACCCGCGACCCCACAGATGAGGGAAAAACGGTAGAATAATAAGAATAAGAAGAATACGATGGGGTGGGTCAACTCTTCACCTTTATGACCGCTTTAACTCTGTTGGGTACACTTTGAATGAGGTGTTTGATATGGAGATATGGAAGGCCATTCCTCAAGAGCCGAAACCAGAGAAGGCTGTGATGTTGGAAGCTGGCGTATGGAGTGAATACGTCGTTATAATTCATCCCAAAGGTGTTTCATTGGGTTCAGGTCGGGACTCTGGGAAGGCCAGTCCATTTCAGGAATGTTATTGTCCACAAACCATTGCCTCACAGATGCAGCTTTATGAATTATCGTCTCTGAACTGGTCCTCTACCATAACAGCACAGAATGGGTTAAAATATGTCCATATCCTTCCACATTTAGAGTGTTCTTAAGCGCAATAAGGGGGCCACACTCTAACCACGAAAAATACCCCTCCTCCCCCATACCACAACTCCTCCTCAGCACTTTACATGATTGCAGGTAACGTTCTTCAGGTCCGGCCACGCGGTGTAGTGGGCAACGCGTCCGCCTTTCATCCGGCGGTCCCCAGTTCGATTTCCGGCTGGGTCAGGGTTTTTTAAATGTAAATGATTAATATCCCTGGCCTGGGGACTGGGTGTTTGTGTCGTCCTTAACGTTCCTTTCCTCACATTCAACACTTCCTCCATTCCAATTACACGTAGGTTCATACCACGCCCGAACAAATAGCATTAAGAAATAAAATATTCTTCAGGCATTCACCACACCCATCGGATTGCTACAGGGGTAGAGCGTGATTCATCACTCCAAATCACTCGTTTCCAGTCATGCACTGCCCAGTCGCGTCGCTCTGTACGCCACCTCATGTATCGCTTAGTATTGGCTAGAGAAATGTTTGGCTTCTGAGCAGCAGCTCGACCACTGTACCCCATTGTACTCCCAACGCACAGTCGTTGTGTTGGCTGAACTGCTGGTAGAATGTCGGAACTCACTAGAGATTCCTTCCGCCGATTTCTTGTGATTTTCTACAACCACCCTCCGCGATGTTTGACGGTCCCTGTCCATCATTAAATGAGGTCTACCTGGTCTTTGTTTAGCTTCGGTTGTTCCTTCGCGTTTCCACTTTACAATCATATCACCAATTGTCGAACTGTGCAGCTTTAGAAGGGTTGAACTGTCCCTGGTAGATCTGTTACTCAGGTGACATCCAATGACTAGTTCACGTTCGAAGTCACTGAGCTCTCCTGACCGACCCATTCTGCTGTTATTGCTTCTCTACTGGCAACACAATACTCTCTGTCTCCTTTTATAATGGCGGGTCCGCATCTCGTGACATCTAGTGTTAAATTCCGCATTACATACTTTTGATCAGGTAGTGTAGGCCTATATACTATATCAGCTCTCGGTCAAAACCCCCACAGATCAGTAGAACAGACGTTTAAAAAAATGGTCTCCAAACGTTGCCGTTGGCTATATTTCCTAAGAGAAGAGGCCTGCTGTAATGAGAGATCCTTGGTCACAAGCAAACTGTGACCGAGAAGGGTGTAGCATGTAGTTCTCTGAAAAAAGAGAGAAAGCTACACAGTTCACTGACTTTTATTTCCGAGTGTGGGCCTACTACTGTAGAAAATAACACTACAAGCATACCAATGACTGCCGTGGAAAAAGGTAAGGTAAGGGTGTACTCTGCCCAAAGGAAGGTCCGAACCTCCGCAGAGGTGTGCCTGAGCCGGAGTTTACGTACGGTAGGGTGGCCAGTTCTTTTCCGCTCCTCCATTCCCTTAACCCCCTCCCCCCCAAATAGGGCGTGGCAACCCATCCAAATCTTGACCATGCCCAATGTTGCTTAAGGAGATCTCACGGGATTCGGTGTTTCAACACGGCTACGGCCGTTGGCGTGGAAAAAGAATGGTGTTTATTTACATTCAATACAATAAAAACATTTATGAGAAGTGGAGTGGCCATTGAGAGGAAAAAAAACGCAGGCTATAATCGAGAGATTTACTAGAGCTAAAGAAAGAAGGGTGGATCTGATGTATTAATGTAAAATGATAACATAAGCCTAGGTGTGTTTTGACATATTGTCTTTGAATGTTTATACTTGCAAGAGTATTTTAGATTTATATTATCCGTGTCTGTATTGGAACAATAACGTGACTCTCCTATATAACATTTTACTAAACGCCATTGATTTACTGGCACAAAATACAAGCAGTTGTGTACAGTGCTGAGCACCTGACCGAAAAGAAAGCCATTTTCACGTCAAAAGGGATTAACAGAACAGATGGTGAGGTTGATGAGTGAAATGCACTACGGTTCAAGAACAATGCTGTCCGCTCCTGTTGGGGAGATACTAAATTTGAGGTGAACGTGGGGCTACATTACGAATCGGCACTTAGCCCATTTCTCTTTGGTCTAATCCTGGATGTACTGTGTGAAACAGGAAGACTTGAGAAATAGCTGGGAGATCTTGTTTGCAGATGATATACTCCTCGTGGCAAATACAGAAGAAGAACTGCATGAGAGGTTAGTCACTTGGCAACCAGGCCGGGAGAAGGGTGGCTTAAAAATGAGCAAAACTAAGACGGAGGTGATGGTAAGCAGCAGGAGAGGAGGAGAGGACATCAATATTGTAGAGAGGAAGGAGAGTCAACTGAACAAGAGGACCACTTCAAGTACGTACCTCGGTGCGGAGATCGATCAGACGAGAAGATGGGAAGTCCGTGAAAGAGCTAAGGCTGGAGGGTGATGCCAGGGATAGTCTACGACAGGAGGAAGCCAGTCCAGCTAGAGATTTTCAAAACAGTAATACAGTACGTCCAATGACGATATACGCGGCAGAGCCATGGGCTTTGAGGAAATGGAGCTGCTGGGTATAACAAAAATGAGAAATGTTACAACGGGCAATGAGAATCTCTTTGAAGGAGAGAAGAAGAAACGACGATATCAGAAAGATGGCAGGACTGGAGAAAAGAGCAGAAATTCGGAGACTGTACAGACAGAGGTGGTATGGCCTCGGAATGCAGTGCGAGGTGAATACACCAATCAAGGGGGTTGATACCCGATCCAGACGAAGGCGCAGGACCAGATACCAATACGTTGTATGCAAAGGGACTGATCGAAGAAGATACACAGCAGGTAGGACAAGATTGAAGAGAATGGTCATGGCACCCCACCCCAAGGAAAAGAGATAATGGGGAGGGGGGTAGAGAAGAAGGTCACTTTGAATTGTCCGATCACTCGTTTCCCTGGACTCCTCGGTCCGTTGTGTCTATACTAATCTCACTATAAAAGGGCTATGAGATCGAGTTTCAGATAACCTAAGGGTCGACTGTAAACTTTGATCTGACAATTGGTTTATGTGTCTATAGTCGTAAATTAAATGGTGTATGGCTTTTAGTGCAGCGAGTGTCCGAGGACAAGTTCGGTTCGCCAGATGCAGGTCTTTTGATTTGATGCCCGTAGGAAACCTGCGCGTCGTGATGAGGATGAAATGATGATGAAGATGACACATACACCCAGCCCCCGTGCCAGCGAAATTAACCAATTATGGTTAAAATTCCCGACCCTACCGGTAATCGAACCCGGGACCCCTATGACCAAAGGCCAGCATGCTAACCATTTAGATGACTCTATAGTCATAATACAGTATTAAAAGAAATACTAGAGGACCCGCGCTGATCCGCAGCATCCTTTATGAATAGGTCACATAACTAGTTTTGGTATACCTGTCGTAGTCAATATTGTTTTGCCTGCCCTTTTCAATGGTTTTATGAACAATTATTAATGAGGAGCGCGTTATGATGTGCGCAGTTCGTAGTCAGAATTCATCCATCCTCAAGTCATCATTCGGTCTGTTTGGTAAAAATCTATCCATACATTCGCTTTTTTTATCCTGCAGTTCTTGACATAAAGCTTGGTATTGTCCCCTAGGAGGCAATGGCATTTCTCATCGCAGCTCTTCTACACTGACTGACAGAGCAAATGCAACACCAAGAAGGAGTGGTCAGAACTTTATGCCAATTGCAGGGTAGACTGACGTCACTGAGGTATGCTCATGATGTGAAATGCGCCGCTGTGCTGCGCACGTAGCGAACGATAAATGGGACACGGCGTTGGCGAATGGCCCACTTCGTACCGTGATTTCTCAGCCGACAGTCATTGTAGAACGTGTTGTCGTGTGCCACAGGACACGTGTATAGCTAAGAATGCCAGGCCGCCGTCAACGGAGGCATTTCCAGCAGACAGACGACTTTACGAGGGGTATGGTGATCGGGCTGAGAAGGGCAGGTTGGTCGCTTCGTCAAATCGTAGCCGATACCCATAGGGATGTGTCCACGGTGCAGCGCCTGTGGCGAAGATGGTTGGCGCAGGGACATGTGGCACGTGCGAGGGGTCCAGGCGCAGCCCGAGTGACGTCAGCACGCCAGGATCAGCGCATCCGCCGCCAAGCGGTGGCAGCCCCGCACGCCACGTCAACCGCCATTCTTCAGCATGTGCATTGGCTGTTCCAATATCGACCAGAACAATTTCCCGTCAATTGGTTGAAGGAGGCCTGCACTCCCGGCGCCCGCTCAGAAGACTACCATTGACTCCACAGCATAGACGTGCACGCCTGGCATGGTGCCGGGCTAGAGCGACTTGGATGAGGGAATGGCGGAACGTCGTGTTCTCCGATGAGTCACGCTTCTGTTCTGTCAGTGATAGTCACCGCAGACGAGTGTGGCGTCGGCGTGGAGAAAGGTCAAATCCGGCAGTAAGTGTGGAGCGCCCTACCGCTAGACAACGCGGCATCATGGTTTGGGGCGCTATTGCGTATGATTCTACGTCACCTCTAGTGCGTATTCAAGGCACGTTAAATGCCCACCGCTACGTGCAGCATGTGCTGCGGCCGGTGGCACTCCCGTACCTTCAGAGGCTGCCCAATGCTCTGTTTCAGCAGGATAATGCCCGCCCACACACTGCTCGCATCTCCCAACAGGCTCTACGAGGTGTACAGATGCTTCCGTGGCCAGCGTATTCTCCGGATCTCTCACCAATCGAACACGTGTGGGATCTCATTGGATGCCGTTTGCAAACTCTGCCCCAGCCTCGTACGGACGACCAACTGTGGCAAATGGTTGACAGAGAATGGAGAACCATCCCTCAGGACACCATCCGCACTCTTATTGACTCTGTACCTCGACGTGTTTCTGCGTGCATCGCCGCTCGCGGTGGTCCTACATCCTACTGAGTCGACGCCGTGCGCATTGTGTAACCTGCATATCGGTTTGAAATAAACATCAATTATTCGTCCGTGCCGTCTCTGTTTTTTCCCCAACTTTCATCCCTTTCGAACCACTCCTTCTTGGTGTTGCAATTGCTCTGTCAGTCAGTGTATATAGAACGGTTGTCTTCTGAGCTCATAGGTTAGTCTCTAAGGAGCATTTTTTGCCGGGCATAGAATTCTTTTAAGATACATCGCCTTCACTCTTGGAGCTAGGTTATTCTTCGATAGGTGTTCCCAGATAATATCTCATGCGTATGTCATGATGGGCTCTATTTGTACGTAGACTTTTTTTTCTATTAACAGCAAGTAAGTAATAAGGAACGTTCTGCCATCTATTGAATATATTTGGAAGCTAGGAAAGCTTAAAGAATCAAAGAGCATCTAGCAGGGAACAGTATTCTTCCGTGATCAGAGGAAGTGTATCCTCTCTGGCTTGACAGGTAGTAATCAAACATGGCTGTATGCAATGATATTACTAAGGATGAAAATCACATATTCTATGTCAGAATATTAATGAAAGTGTTTGTCACTTAGCAACCTGCTAAATACAGAATGTATTGCGGGTTAGGGTAAACCTTCTCCTGCAATTATTGGAGTGATCATTTAATGATTTGATTTTAAGATTACTCAAAGTTGACTGAACTTAGAGATCTATCAATATTTCATGATTCACCGGCAGGTAATTCAGCAGAGAATAAAACTAAAATGAAACAATTTTGTCTAGTAGAACGGACGGACAGATTTGCCAAAGCTGTTTTAGTAAGCTCTTTTAATATATAGATTCCGACAGCTAGCATAGTAAGGATCCGTTTACTGCCTGCCTGGACAGAAGGGAGTATGGGTATGGTTGCCATGGAAACGTGAGCGGATCCACTGCAGTCGCCATGGGGACATGCCTGCTCTCCGCTTGGAGTTGCTTGAAGTTGCCAAACCTTTCACTTAGATCTTGTCACGAATGGTTCAGTGTGAGTGCTATTCTATTTCTGCCGTGTGGCCGTTCTTAAGTATCCAACATGAGACCAAGTCAGTTGTAGTCTGACCGAGTAGTCTGGCACGCTACAACAGGATACAGCGATCTGAACGAACGAACACGAATGCGAAGAGAAAGCAGTGTAGATTGTGACAACACCATGTAACGGCAGTAGAGTAGGCCCTCCCTCCTGCGCTAGCTGTCAAAACGCTTCTGTCAATATTACCAGTACAGGTGCAAACTTTCATTAGAGAGAAAAGCTGCTCGTAGAGCCAAACATTCGTGAACATTCGAGAGACCAATTTATGTAGTCTTAAAAAACTTGGTCGGAGGTGGGCTTTTTTTTTGCAAGTCACATACGTTATTTTGTAACATTTGTATTTATTTTTTAACTTGTTTATGAAGGAAAGGAGACAGTATACGGGATTTTTATAATGAGAAAATTACGAGGCAGGAGACTGGAAGGAAACAGGAAGCTATACTAGGCCTACGCCTTCACAGACCTGAGGAAGGCGTATGAGACAGTGTCGAAAGAGGTTTAGGTCCTCACCGCATTGCAAATCGATAATTTTCAGTTGCAATGCCATTTTCTTCTTGTTATTCTTGTTATTGGTCTTCTTCTTAGGACGCCGTCTCGCTACGAAGGGTGGCGATCTAATTGATTATGATAACTCTCAAAACAGCGGCTCGAAAGATTTCGATGAAAGTTCGTCCATACCAACGGCGCAGGTCTTTGAGCCAGGAATTTCTCCGTCTCCCCACAGATAATTTTCCCCTCGATGGTAAGTTGAAGAAGTTCATATCGTCCACCTCTCATGATGTGCTCGATGTGCCTGAGCTTTCGATCCTTGACGACTGTTAGAAGCTATTTTTCTTATTTAACAACTTGAGGACTTCCTCACTGGTCTTCCCTTCTACCCAGGATATTCGAAGCATTCTTCTGTACAAGTCCATTTCGAAAGCTTCAATCCGCCTTTCTAGCAAAGGACTGAACGACCAGCCTTCAAAACCATACAGAAGGACAGGGAAAACATAGCATCGCAACTACGTCTACAGACTAAATTTGTTCGTAACCACTATCTGCTACAGCTCTCCGTTTTGCTATCACCATTTCTCCGAGAGGGAATACTGCTCTGACGTTACAGTCCGGCTTGTTGCAAATCACTGTAGCCAAGCCAAGCCAAGCCTTGCCTGATCGGGACCGCACTTAGAGTGATGAGACGGTCAACAGACCTTGACTTGCACAGTAGAGTCATGCAATGATCAAGTTTGAGCTCATTCCATCAGGTTATATCTCTATACAGTCCGTTCGGTTCAGAGAACGAGCCTGCTGTTAGAACGAACAGTCTGGACAGACTCGAATCAGACTCCTTGCTGCTCAGTCGAAATGGGCGACATTTGAACAGTGAGCTGTGTGAGCCAACCTAAACTCGATAACAGGCTCAGTATACTAGACCGCTCAGTTATTCATTCCCTCAATGAGTGATCAAACTGCGACTTGTTGTCTTGTATCTGCTTCGTGCGGGTGCGCTACGAGCGTTACATGCAGTGGCTATACAAGAAAGATCTTCGGAGAACCACTGCATGTGGCCACAGTGTACCAATGAGCGAGTCACTTCAACTTCCGAGTTTGCGAGCTTCCCGATATGTCCAGACCCGTTTCTGCTCACTGTGATCAGACAAGAGACTCATTTGTTCAGTGAGGTTGGCCGCCTTCCAAACGTTCACTGAACAGAGTGCTCGAACAGGAAGCTCTGAACGAGTCCAGACTGAGCAGGACCTATTTTTTGAAAATGAGTATGAGCGAGTCTACACGCAGTCTTTGCTGAGCTGAGCTAGTGAGCAGACGTGCGTGGTAACGGTGCGGAAGTGCAGGAAAAGCAATATGGGCGTAACAGTGCAGCAGTATAGGAGTGTGATAGGGCGATGGCACAACCGGGTCAAGTGGATCAAGACGGAGTGTAAATCAGGATTTAATAAAGAAATCGGACTGACAGAACTGTTGATGGCAGCAGGTATAGTGGCTACTCTATTAGTCATCGGAGGCGTCGAGATGAACCCAGGCCCATTGACATGGGAGGACATTGGGAAAATCAAGGAAGTTGTCCGCGATGCTTCTCAGGCTGACCAGACCAAAGAAATGTTCGAAGCACAGTTCCAACAAATCAACGATATGAAGGACAGCATAACCAAAGATCTAACAGAAATAAAGGCGAAGATAAGAGAAGACAAGGAAGAAAGAGCTATAATAAATCAGAGGATACAGGCGCTAGAAGAACAAGTACAGGTACTTCAATGGCGAGATAGCAGAAGAACGGACTGGATGAAACGGAAGGAGAATCTAAGATGGAATTGATGAGCTCAGTCCTTAAGCTAATGAGAGAGAAATTAGGCATTGATTGTACCGAAAGGGAGATAGATGATGTGTATAGGATGGGAAAAAATAGAGGAAGAAGACCTGTTAGAATTAAGTTTGTTTCCTCATTAATGGCAAGCCGAATTTTGAATAGTCGAGGAACTTGAAGGGCAGCAGAATTTGGATAAAAAGGGATATGGGCAGAAACAGCCTCCAAGAGCAAAGAGTTCTACAATTCCATTTACGACAAGCAAGAAAATTGACTCACAGAAGAACTATCTGAGAAGGACGTTATTTGCTCTCCGGAGGAAAGTATAATGGAAGTGGAAAGATCTAGAATGACTAGAAGTAAGTCAGGGAGTTTAGAACATAGAAGTAAAAAATAACTAGAGTTAAAGGTATCATGTGTTAACATTGAAGGAGTACGGAGCAAAATAGGTAACGAATACTTTAAAGAGCTACTGGAAGAAATGGACATCCTTGGGCTTGTAGAAACTTGGGCTGATTACAAGAAAGTCTTAAAAATAGAAGGGTGTATCGTATGGAGTTAATATCGATCAAGGAGATCCAACAGAGGAAGGATATCGGGCGGAATTTCAGTGGTTATCAAAAACAACTTAAAATATAGAATACAGCTCTTAGAATCTGAGTTTAAGGAATTAATCTGGATAAGAATATTAGATAGGGTCAATTGGAGGAATGAAATATGTATAGCTTTTATATATAATCCACCTTTGAGCTCCCCATTTGCGCAGAATGATTTTTTTTTTTTGAGAATTTAGCGACAGAAATCAGACGAATGAGAAGTACGTATGATCAGGCAAGCGTTATTATTATTATGGGCGATCTTAACGCGAGGACAGGGGACAAGAAACCAGTTTATAGTCAACTTGAGGACGGGGTATTACTAGTTAATAGAAATAGCCAGGATAAAGAATGTAACAGAAATGGAGTCTACACGCCGCTTCTGTGCAGTTCTACCGCACGGCATGGAACGTCTTGATCAGATCTGGATCACGGCTCGGCATTTACGTGATGTGAACTGGCTTTAAAGAACGCTTCAGCGCACTGCTGCATACGCGTCTGGTAACCAGTGTGGTTTGCCGATTGC
The DNA here is from genome assembly GCF_040414725.1 of Anabrus simplex. Lineage (NCBI taxonomy): Eukaryota > Metazoa > Arthropoda > Insecta > Orthoptera > Tettigoniidae > Anabrus > Anabrus simplex. The sequence goes on along the minus strand of NC_090279.1, from coordinate 146,513,817 downwards.
ATCGGACACTTCTTTCAAGACGCCGCGCTGCTAGTCACGATCATTCAGCAGGCATGATCGACCATTGGACGGAAATACCTTCCATACACGAGGGGGGTATCGTAAAGTTTTAATTATCACCTGGACGTTATTACATGGCATACTGGTAAAATTTAGTCAGCGTTATCAATAGTACCTAAGGACATGACATTCACAAAATCAGTTCATTGCGTCTTTTATTTTTTATACAGATTGTCCCAGAAGTGACTGAAATGTAAGAAGGAGAAGACTGAGGCTGGCAGCGTAATACAGTTCCTCCATTTGAAAGGCAATAGTACCCGGCAAATCAAGATGAGAAGCTGGCAGATAACGGAAAGGATTACCGGTCCTATGACACTACTGTGAGGTGGAAAAGAAATTTCTAAAGAGGCTACATATATCTCTCACAGACAGCCCAGACCTAGAAGACCATCACTGACGGACGATGCGGCCACAGTGAAGAAAGGAAGACAGTCGAACAACCATCTAAATGACCATGAATGACACTGTTATCGATTATGGCAGTGTGTGTGGAAAAGTATTCACAACTAACTGTAGATGTCTAAGGTGTCTGCTAGCCCTCTTTCCAGAAACAAATACGGCGTGACCTTTCAGATATTGACGCTGTTGGAACAGGATGAAGAGGACCTTTTTGGTCGTCTAGTCATCATGGATGAATGATGGCTCTATCAAAACGATCCCAATCGTGAGCATGCACTGGTAGCAATCCGATTCCCCTCCCCACAAAAAAGGTAAAGGTGCAAAAGTCATCTTGGAGGGTCATGTTGTCAGATTTTTGGGACTGCCATGGAGTCATCCTCACAGATTACCTTGCAAAGGGACGAAACATCACTGGTGCATATTAGACATCAATCATCTGGACAAATCGAAAGATGTTTTGAAAAAGAAACACTTCGAAAAATGAAGAACGGTATGGGCCATGAAGGGCGTGAAAATGAAAGACTCCGTAGGCCTCGCAAACTTAATATGTCGGATATGAGGAGCCTGGCATAAATGGAAGCAATGCCAGGACTCAGCTAAGAGCACCGTGGTCGCCAACACACGCTCCCAAGTTAAGAGCCTACGAGAGGCAGACAATACCGTGGATGTCTTCAATCGCCCCCCTCCCCCATCCGAAAGGGGGGTTCGAGAAAGAAGGAAATATATTACAACACTAGGTAGGCCTATGGAGTTGATAAGGCTGCTTTGCATACAGACTTCTACAGAGACAACACCCTGGGAATGAAAGCGGCTTGATAAAGAGTACTGCTAGGAACATTTCCTGTATAACCGAAAAAATACCACCAATCATGGCTGGAGCAATCAATATACAAACAAGCATTTTACCGCGCCGCAAGGTTAAAAAAAAATCAGACACACCAACGCGAGTTTTTTGTTGCGAAAATGATTCAACTGAAACAATAAAATTGTATTACTCTCCGCTGATACGCATTTTCCCCTTCATCACTGTAGAACTCTGTAATTTGCCGCCGGAGGGCAGCGTTGTAGCGGGAAACGCTGCAATCTTCTCTATTTAATACCACGTGAAAAAGCAACATTTACACACTTCGCCATCATCACGATCATTACAGAAACAGTTTCTCGTATTACCGAGGAGGGAGACGAGATTTTCATCTTTTCAAATGTGCGGGGAGTTTTTGCGATAAAGGAGCTGACGGGATAATATATCCTTTCCGTAAGGAAGTGTTTTAAAAAGCTCTATTTCCATTTTTTAAATTTTTGCACTGGCATATAATAATAATAATAATAATAATAATAATAATAATATATTTACGGAGGAGAACAGCGGACCTCTACTCCTTCGCCGACAGGTTTACTGATGCCGTACGGAAAAGGCGCCTTAATTTCTATGGGCATATCTACAGAATGAACAGCGATAGACTAACTAAAAGATTATTCAAAGTAATCAACTCAAAGAAGGTCAAAATAAAATGGCTAGAAGAAACTAAGGCGGACCTCCAAGAAATAAATATCACAGACGACATCATGGAAATTCGTGGAGCGTTAAGAATAAAAGTAGCCAATCATAAATTTAGGGAGAAACCAAAAAAGACAACTGGTAGGAAGTAGTCGACAGAACGCAAGATGCAACACAGTGCATTCGTGAAGAGATTTTGGGTGGATAAGAAAGCACAAACCATCAAACCAACTAACAAGTTCAAACGCGCTCTATGAATGGGCATAACGAAGAAAGAAGAAGAATATATTTACGACGTCTAATCTTTCATTTTTCTCACAATTCAAGAGCCTTATCATTGTTTTGTCGATAGATCTGTACTAATTGCCTATCGATTTATCGTATCTCTTTATCTCCCGTTGTGGGTGGAGTGAAAGGATACATTATCTCTTCCACCTGAATTTTGTAAGAGGCTACTAAGAGGGAAAGAACCACAGAATCTGTACTCGCTTTCTCGTCTTCTGAGCACCAAAACATATCCACGATTTTATGCTTATCTGTGTAGCGGAGAAATTTACGCATATCTTCTTTTTCTTTTTTTGGGCTTGGGTCTACCTGTAATTATCGTCATCAATATTGCATGGACAGAAAACCGACACCGTGGTGTCCAGGCAACTGGTGTCCGTCATCTTCATCCTCACGTAATTACCGCGTACCAGATCACTGCCTTCTACAACCTGTGACAATAAAGGGTTATTAGTCCTGTACTATCAACATAGATGAGCAAAGCACAACAGTGACCTTACTGTCCTTCCAAATAGCCCCTTCCATAACTATGCACTGTTGAGATCGGCGATACATGTCCTGGAAACTTTGCAGGAAGGCTTCCTTTAGGATGGTGTTCACAAGTCTCGTCACATTTCGTTGGATGTCAGGAATATCTTCAAATACCTTTCCTTTCAATAGGAAGAAGTCCGGAGGATTGAGATCTGGCGAGTATGGAGGATGTTCAAGTTGCACCACCCCCTTTTCGCCATGAACTGTTTGACGATATTGGCTGTATGTGGGCGAGCGTTGTCATGGACAAAAAACCATGAACCTTCTTGTGCGTACTGGGGTCCTACCCTGCGTAGATGTTTCATGAAACGGATCAAAATTTCAATGTACCGTGCAGCATTCAACGTCGTTCCCTGAGGTAGAAATTCCTTGTGGATAATGCCTTGACTATCGAAAAAGGTGATGAGCATGGTTTTGATGCGTGACTTTTCGGCTCTGACCTTTTTCCGACGAGGGGATCCCGGAGAACGCCATTCCATGCTTTACTGTTTTGTTTCAGGATCGTACCTGAGACACCAGGTTTCATCCTCAGTGACAATACACTTAAAGAAATTTGGCGTCGCATCCGCCGTTTCGAGAAAATCCTGTGAAGCCTCTAAAGGTGCCTGCTTCTGGTCATCAGTCAAGTGATGTAGGACAAGGCGAGAACACGTTTTCCTCTTCCCTAACTTCCGGATAACGATTTGTCGCACGGATTCACAGTCAATCCGCAGTTTATCCGTTATCATGCTCACAGTTAATCGCCGATCGTTCGTGATTAATGTCTTCACCTTCTCAATGTTTTCGTCACTGACGGCGGTCGCCGGTCTTCCGCTACGGGGGTTGTCAGAAACACTTTCCCAGCCTCCTCGAAAACGGGCGAACCACTCGTATACACACTTCAAGGACAGTGCTTGATCTTCATAAACACGTACCAGCATCGCATGCGTTTCTTTCGGTGTCTTGCCAAGCTTAAAACAAAACTGTACATTGATATTTTGGTCGTTCATGTTCCTGTTCGCAGTTCAGAACCAACGCACTAAACATGCAGTGTCAAACAGATCTTACACGGCACACACACGATGCTCAACTGAACAATGTTGGGAGCAGGTGGTCAAAACCTGCTGCTACGCAGGTGCAGCGTTGCGTGTCGCCAGCGGTGCCGGAGCGACCGTTCAGACTTCATTCACCGAACTTTATTGGGACACGTTGTACACTACGTACAAATGGTGCTGTGTTTTAAACGAGTTTCCACTGTCTTCGACTGGCGTTTCGTCTAGGTCACAGCAAAGCCCCTTACAAAGCGTAACGTCACGGAGGGCAGCAGAAGTTTTGACAGAAATATGTCTTATGGCTTGGAGTTATCCCAAAATTTGTGTAATGTGACGCGACACAATGTGTGACGTAAGTATAACCATAGCACCGGCGCGGTAGTAAAACCATCTGTTCTCTTCACCTCTGAGTGTCTCGTGATGACCAGGGAAGGCGCTCTCAGGAAACTAGAACTCAAAGAAAGGAAGATCCCGAGGAGAATTTTGGGACCCTTAAGAGAAGATATATGACTTTATTGGCGTAGTTAAGGCCATCAGGCTTTCGAGAGGCACCTATAGAATTCGGCACAACGATGAGCTATACACGCATCAGAAAGATATCGTTACTTGTCATATAAAAAAAAAAAGCGCCTGCTCTTCTATCGGCACCTAACCCGCATCCCCTGCAGACTTACCAACAGGATTTTCGCTGTGGCAGGTAGAGGCAACGCATCCAGGAATAAATGGATCTCTTCGGTCAAGTCGAATATAGATCAACTGGGGATCCCGTATTAGTCCATACATGACCGCCCACGGCCATCCAACGGGGAACTTTTCCAACGTCACTTACGAGTAGGAAGAACACAGGGATCAGCAGACTTACGTGAACGGAGGAAAGAAAGCTGGCTCACAGCCAGAAAATGAAGGAATACTGGAAGAGTAGAGAACAGAAGGCCCAAATGACTAGGGGATACGACCCCCGTGGTCCTCAGTAGTCCCAAACGACAATGAAGAAGAAGATGCAACCGTGCAAGCAGCGATGTAAAGGGCCCCATACACGCGCAGACTTCTGGAATACTTACCTGCACAGACTTGCCTCCGGGAGGTAAGTCGGAAGTATGTAGTTGCCCACACACGCTCAGACTAAATGACTATTTACCGAGGAAGTTGAATACGTCACGCTCAGCTGTTTTCTGTTTAAGATTATGGGCTTCGGATGGTTGAAAAATGGATCATCATCATCATGATCATCTGTTTACCCTCCAGGTTCGGTTTTTCCCTCGGACTTAGCGAGGGTTCCCACCTCTACCGCCTCAAGGGCAGTGTCCTGGAGCTTCAGACTCTTGGTCTGGGGATACAACTGGGGAGTATGACCTGTACCTCGCCCAGGCGGCCTCACCTGCTATGCTGAACAGGGGCCTTGTGGAGGGATGGGAAGATTGGAAGGGATAGGCAAGGAAGAGGGAAGGAAGCGGCCGTGGCCCGGCATTCGCCTGGAGGAGAAGTGGGAAACTACGGAAAACCACTTCCAGGATGGCTGAGGTGGGAATCGAACCCACCTCTACTCAGTTGACCTCCCGAGGCTGAGTGGACCCCGTTCCAGCCCGCGTACCACTTTTCAAATTTCGTGGCAGAGCCGGGAATCGAACCCGGGCCTCCGGGGGTGGCAGCTAATCACGCTAACCACTACACCACAGAGGCGGACTGAAAAATGTATACGGATCGAAATTAATTAGATAGTCGGTATAGAAGATGAGTTGTTATTTGGACACAATTTAGCGCTCTGCACGAAAAAGACGCGCAAAAATAAATTTCAGTTTTCATATTTGTAGGTTACCACGTTTACATTTTCTGCCGCAACTCTGAGATGGCGCTTTCGTCGCAAAGTCTCCGGCTGAATTCAAGCAGCGCTAGAATGTCAGAGACTTGCCTGCAGACTTTTTGTCGGCAGACTTATCGGCCATACACACAGAGACATGTCTGAAGAGATTGGTTTGTGCAGACTTACCTCCGACTAAGTCTGCGCGTGTATGGGGCCCGTAAGGTCCGACAGTGTTACCTAGCAACCGTGCAGTTTTTGCCTGATGGCTGGTGGTCGTGTGAAATTAGCAGTCGTTGATGGATGGCCATGACCGAGAGAAATATTTATGATCATTTGACTTTCGCAAAGGGGAAAGTGGCTTCTTTCTTAATTACTCCCCGCCATCAGTATCAAACAATATATATTTTTTAGAACTTGCTTTATGTCGCACCGATACAGATAGGTTTTATAGCGACGATGGGACAGAAAAGGTCTAGGAGTGGGAAGGAAGCGGTCGTGCCTTTAAGGTACAGCCTCAGCATTTGCCTGGTGTGAAAATGGGAAACCACGTAAAACCATCTTCAGGGCTGCCGACAGTGGGGTTCGAACCCACTATCTCTCCCGGATAACAATATTATTAAGGGAAAATCCACTAACAACATCTTGTCAGTGTACATACTATAGTTGGCGAAAGGGAACATTGCCCCTTTACATTGATAATTCAAAACGAAATGAAGGAGAGTGCATTTAAGGAGTGCAAGACAGTGAAAAATAAAGCAATAAAGCAGATTACATGTAATCAAACTGGATGCCTTTGAAATACAAAGTTTCCTGTATAGCCTATAAGTTAAACACGCAAAAAAAATCTGATTTAAAAAAATTCCAATCATGGAGTTTGGTTATTACTGCGCTTTTAGTGAACACCAGGTTAAATAAGGTCGGCAATGTTTTCTTCCGGCCGGTTGGTAACTACGTTCTAAGTTCGTAAAATAATTAAAAATAAAAGTACTTACCATTCCATTGACAACCAGATAATGACAATAATAAAATTAACACTGCACTCTAATTACACACCACACACAGCGAGAAAGATTCCACACGGAACGGAAATTTTTAAAAAATCCGATAAAATATTTCTTCCGCAATGAATGCGGGGTATTTCACCGATTGTTCACATTCTTTCTATCCCCCTCCCGCAAAAAAAAAAAAAAGAACACCAACGCGTCAGTCGAAAATATTTACCATTGCACGGAAATAATATTAATAACAAATAAACAGCTTTTAAAACTATGTAGGCTATGAAAAATCCCCAGAAGTGGAAATGAATGTATGTACGTCATATATACCGTACGGTGTGTATTATTATTATTTTTTTTTCATGTGGTGGTATTTGCGATTGGATATGGATCTACCCTCTCCCTCCCTCATCCACCCTCAAAGAGAAGAGAAAGGCATTCTTTTGGAATGTCAACTCTCTCTCTTTCCCTTTTTATTTTTGTGTTTAAAAAAAGACAACACATACATTCCTTTCTTTCTCTCTGGCAAGCGAGTTCAGTTCAGCAGGCCGTGCGCGGCATGTTCAGTTGTATCACGGGGGCAAGGCAAAGAGAAAAATAAAACACTGACCTTTTCCGTTTCCTTCTCTTTAAATGCATATTTTAAAGACTTAAGAATTCACATTTCTTTGAGCTAGACATATTTCGTATTGATTCCTCAAAACTAGAAATGAATCCCATTTAAAACATTCGTAAGAAGAATGCATCAAGAAAGGACGGAACGAATAAATGAATGTAGGGAATAAAATGTTATTCTACACAGCCGAAGAAGACCAGGCAACATCCTCAAGGAGTGTCTTAAGTAGCAACAGAGTATAATATGTGCATGTCGAGGGGTGTTTTGTTAGTAATTCATTTGTCTCGGACATCGGCGATCAGATGGCGCTCAGAAGGCCTGTCCGTGTGCATGTTTTTTTTTTTTTTTTTTGCTAGGGCTTTACGTCGCACCGACACAGATAGGTCTTATGGCGACGATGGGATAGGAAAGGCCTAGGAGTTCGAAGGAAGCGGCCATGGCCTTAATTAAGGTACAGCCCCAGCATTTGCCTGGTGTGAAAATGGGAAACCACGGAAAACCATCTTCAGGGCTGCCGATAGTGGGATTCGAACCTACTATCTCCCGGATGCAAGCTCACAGCCGCGCGCCTCTACGCGCACGGCCAACTCGCCCAGTGTGTGTGCATCTGTTTTGACTCTCCAGGCAGTAACTGTGCTGAGGTTAGAGGTGAACAGTGTTTCCAACATTCATTCTAGGGTAAGACCACGGTTACTAGACTAGACGGTAGGGGTCATCAGTTGGGTGCGCAGTAGCACGCCACGCCTCCTGACGTCACGCGGTCCTCAAGTTCGCTAAACCAAGCAGAGCTCCATTAGTCTAGTGATGGTGTTTACCTTCGTAAACAGTGTAAGAGTTTAATTTTTCTGTGCAGTGCTGTGCCATGGTGTGTTGTGCTGTCGCTGATTGCTTTAACCACGACAGACACCAGAAGGACTTATACATTAAATGTCATCGTTTTCCTAAGAACAGTGGCATTAAATTAAAGTGGATTTATGCCTGTAAACGGGCTGATTCGTTTACTGTTGAGAATGCTCCTGTGTGCTCTGTACACTTCGACGACTCGGAATACATAAGGGACTTGAAGAGTGAGTTATTAAACCTTCCAATTAGACGTGATTTAAGGCCTGATGCAGTACCACATTTATATTTGCCACTGAGTAGTAGGTAATGATTTAGCGAGTCAGTCCAGTAAAGATCGTGAAATAAGGGCACAAAAGCGAAATCATCGTAAGGAGATACGGCAAATTTTACAATTGCAGCCACCAATTGAAGCAGAAAATGTTAATAATGCAATCTTCAGGAAGGAATTAGATAACAAAAGTAAACATCAATGTTGCTGTGATGAGAAAATTATTGAAGTGACTGCAGAATTGGAGTTAATTAGACTAGAAAACTGTGACTTAAAACAGCAAAATAAGGATCTTCAGGACCGTCTTAGTGCAGCTAATACCGAGATAATAAAATTTAAAAATAATGCTCAAGTTTTTCAGGGCACTTTTATTAAAAGTCAACAGCAAGCTTTAGTAAACGGCAGAAGCTCAAGCTGGTCATCTGAGGACATTGCTAAAGCGGCCACGTTACGGTCTATATCATATAGCCTAAAGCATTGTGTTTTGTTAGAGACGTGATTAATTACCCTCTTCCTAGCGAAGTTACAATCAAACGACGGCTAAGACAGTTTCCTATTTCTCCTAGATTCATTGTGTTGAGCATTAATATCTTAAAAACACAATCAAGTATTTTTGCAAATTTTGAAAGAGATGTTCTCAGCTTTGGTGAAATGAAGGTTAACGACTTGTGCTTTGATAAAAATGAGGAATGATGGGACAGGAAAGGCCTAGGATTTGGAAGGAAGCGACCGTGGCGTTAATTATGATACAGCCCCAGCATTTTCCTGGTGTGAAAATGGGAAACCACGGAAAACCATCTTCAGGACTGCCGACAGTGGGGTTCGAGCCACCTATCTCCCGGGTGCAAGCTCACAGCCGCGCACTCCTAACCGCACAGCCAACTCGCCTGGTAAAATGAAGAAATGATTAGAGGACACCATGATAATGTCCAAGTCATTGTAATGGGAAGTTTAGCTCAAAAGTGGATGCAACCTATCTACTACAACTTTGATACAGCAATGTCAAGAGAACTGTTAGTAGAAGTAATTCATGTCGTAGAAACCACTGGATTTAAAGTTAGAGCAGTTGTATGTGACATGGGACCTTCAAATAGCAAATGTATGACTGATCTGAATATTTCGTTGGACAAACCGTCGCTGAAAAACCCATCAAGTAAAGAACGTAACATATGGTTTTCTTGTGATGTCCCTCATGCACTTAAATTACTGCGGAAGGATATATACTGAAAAGTGGGCAATCTGTTACAAAAGAAGCATTTACAAAATTAATTGAAATGCAAAGTGAGGGCGAAGACCTGCAATATGCGCATACTCTTTCAATGAAGCATATTCTTGTTACTGGAACGGAGAGGCAAAAAGTATAGAAAGCCGCTGGACTGTTATCACTGACCGTGGGTAAAGCAATATGCCATAACTTTCCAGAGCTCAGCTAAGTTATGTAGGAGAGACTGTAATCACGATTAATATTGGATTTGACGTCCTAAACTCCCGTGTCCACGTCTGTGGTACAAACAGCTTAAAAAGTGCCTATGGGAATTGTACAGAGCAACAAAATCATGCTCTTGACGAATTATTCGAATCAATTTTCACCATGCTAAGCCTCTTTTCCCTAAAAAAAAAGAGTGGCTCCTGACATGGTGGAAGAGGTTGACGTTTCTTCAAGGGGTTTTCACCAACATTCCACCGGCCAGTACACATTTATAAATACTTACTTATACAAAAATATGTTAGGTTTTACAATACTACTTAATACCAACAATCCGCCAAAACAACGGTAAGAAGCATCCCGTGCGATTGGTCATGTTTCTTTATTTTCAGTATGTAGTTTTAGAAATAAAACTGCGTACAAAAATTCTTTCTAAATCACTGGATGAAGAGAAAATACGATAACCGAAACGTAAATACCGATACTTTATTTGCGAGGCGAAATATAATTTAGTACTGAGAAAGCTACTAGAATAGTTCGTGTTAAGCAATGTTATTATATTACTTGTAATGTTCTGAAAAATACTGAAATAAATTACAACATGATTATCTACACATAACAACTGGCAATTATATTTGACAAAATTGAAAAATATTAAGCAAGTGGTTAAATTAAACCAAGCAAATCATTAACAGAAACGCACAATTGCAATGGGTCGTGTTCACTGCAAGCTCGGCAGTGGAGGCCACATGACGTCACCAGCCAAAGCGAGTCTGCGCGTGACCCCTACCGTCTAGTCCAGTAACCGTGGGTAAGACCATGCCCCAGCGACAAGTACGTACCCGTGTGGAACAACTGCACCCATTTAAACAGGGTCGCATTGTGGGCCTGCAGCAAGACGGATGGACGTATCGACGGTCTGCTGCACATGCAGGGCAAAATGTATCGGTGGTATGTCGCTGCTTTCAGCAGTGGTCTGTGGGACATTCCCACACCCGAACACCAGGCTCCGGACGTCCGCGTAGTACGAACGCACGTCAAGATCTGGCCAGGCTACCACAGACACCACTGACACCACGACACCGCCAAGCACGGCTACTCTGGTGTCACGAAAGAGTCGACTGGCCAGGGGAACGGCGCTCTATTGTCTTCAGTAATGAGAATAGGTTCTGTCTGCATGCAAGTGATGGACGGGTACGGTGCAGACCTGGTGAGCGGTCTATTCCAGAGTGCATTTGCCCATGACACTAAGGTCTCACCGCAGGCTTCATGGTGTGGAGGGGCCATCAGTTACAACTCGCGGTCACAGCAAGTGTTTCTCAAGGGCAACGTAATCAGTTGCACAGGTTGTCGTCCCAGTGCTACTGCCATTTCTTCGACGGGAAGGTAATGTGCTTTTTCAGCAGGGCAGTGCGAGGCCACACAGAGTTGCTGCAACGAAACGTGCTCTACGTGGTGTACAGACAGCAACTGCCCTGGCTAGCAAGATCACCGGATCTCTCGCTAACTGAACGCGTATGGGATATGATGAAGCGGTAATTTGCGCGTTCTCCAGAGCCTGCAAGAACCATTGCCGAATTGCATCAAAAGGTGCAAGATGCTTGGGACAATCTAACGCAGGATGCCATTCGGCGCGTTTATGATCGTTTACATGCTCGAATACACGCATGCATTGCCGACAGACAGGGGGGGGAGGGAGTACACTGCGTATTGACACGACTGTTTGCGCACCCTTTACTGTAACATGTGTATTTCATTTGGTCTGATACTCCTGCAATGATGAATTACCTGTCACATCACTTGTGAATAAAATGACCTTGTCCTTGAGGATGTTGCAGTTCTTTTTCCGGCAGGGTAGAAAAGTCTGTGTTCTTGTCTGACAAATCGTCGCTGCGCCTAGATGAACCGCTATGTGATATACTTCAGCTTAGAAGTCTGACCAGAAAGGTTCCGTCATCTAAGGTTCGGTACTGAATGAACTGTATCGACGAATTTTCGTTCTAAGTGATATTTGTGCTGCGGGCCAGTATTTCTCCCTTCAACATTGTCACATAACGGTATTTCGAGGCGAGAGGACGAAACGCAGAGCTTACCCAGTAAACTGTTGGTGGTGTCAGAAATGTCCGCTCCCATAAAGGGCAAAATTATTAAATCATCTGCGCCTCAAAGGATAAACTAAACAACGGTGCTTAAAACCCTCTGAAGAATAAGGAATTTTGGCATCTGGAAGGAGGCGAACTTCCTATTTAAGGAGGGTCAGCTCCATGCCCTTATGAAGTAGACGAAGGTAAAGACTTGAACTGTACTTAACCTAGCACGAAGTGAGATAGAGTGGTCAGCTCTACGTCCTCATGGAGTAGTGGAAGGTAAAGATATGCGTTGTACCTATTAATCAGGCCTTAAGTAAGACCCTTGGCTCCAAGAAATTAACAAACAACTCATCTCTGTTCTACTTTAAGTGCATCATGTACCTCTCAAGAAATTTTCAGAAATGCTTTTTGAGAACAGAACTTATGTTATTAGTGGTTCTATTGATAAAATAGAGTCTACACAACAAAAATTATAGAGAATGCAATTTTTCATCATTTATGCCTGACATAATTCTACCTTACCGGCTATAACAAAAATATTCATTAATTTAGAATTTTGTTGCTTAGTCCATATCAAAGCCAGACATCGCTAACATGGAAATTATATTCAATCGTGCTAACTGTAGACGGTGGTGGTTTTTGTCGGGATTGTCTTAAGGTGTAAAACCGCGTTCAATCTGCCCATATCGACGAGACACTGCGTGGCAATGTGCGCTCACATGCACTTCTCAGTTTCGTCGGCAGTAAAGTAGGGGAACCAAATTCCATCCCCTGCCCCAAATTTCGTCCTCCGAGGGATTTCAAGTGTGCACGGTTGGTACCTAATGTTAAGCCGCGCGCATCCTGTTGTCTTGATCTGAGAGTTGGTTGTGTGAACCACGTTTAGTTTTCCTGTACAAGGAAGATTCATTTTTCATGCTGAGCTGAGCTGGTGTAGCATTCAAATTAAGAGCTCGATATTCGTAGAGTGAGCACTGCATTTCAGTCGTGTGGCTTAGTTCCTGGCGTGCAATCGCTCCAGTGAGGCGGTCGGCAAGTGTTACTGTAGCGGTCATTATAAATAAGGTAATGTTCGTAATTTCGTCCCCCTTCATTTTATTTGTTATTTTTGAAGTTCATTAATATGCTGATGATGGTGCTTGTTTTTTAAAGGGGCCTAACATCTAGGTCATCGGTCCCTAATGTTACGAAATGAGACGAAATCAAATGACAAATTAAAAGCCCAAAAACATCCACTGATCACATCCATCCCAATTCAAAACGTGATGGATGGATGGACGGACGGACGGACGGACGGACGGACGGATGGATGGATGGATGGATGGCTGTGAATTTAAAACGACCAATGGAACCGACCCACAGTACCTCACATGCACTGAAGCTGGCGTAGAACAATAGTATTTTTGACCAAAGGACTGCTTCTATAGCACAATGCTGAATCGATGATACCTGGAGTCGAAAGGGGTCCAAGTCAGAGACCCCTCACAATGGTACTTATCGCTAGGAAAGTAGAACCGTGGTATTTGTCATGTTGCGGTACTAATTAAGAGTAGCGTAGATTCGCGGTATTCCACACATTATGGTACTACTCACAGGTTATGAAATTCGCACGTGTATTAGAGACCTACGGTGTTTCGCACATTGTGGCGCCATTTACAGGCAACGCAAACCTATGGTGTTCATCACATAAGGGTACTAACCACAGGGACTCGTACTATCCCGTGGTCTTCCCTCATCCCATGTTGTCGCTCATACAGTGCTATTAATCACAGGTACTGTAAAAGCCGTCGCGCTCTCGTTTGCTACTAATCACAAACCTATTTGGTACCGAACATAGTGGTACTACGCGCAAGTAAAAGCGACCCATGGAGTTCCCCGCGTGGTGATACTAATCACAAGTAGTTTCATGGTTCTAATTTGATCATCCCTTGGGCGCCCCTTTTAGTCGCCGCTTACGACAGGCAGGGGATACCGTGGGTGAATTCTTCGTCTGCGCCCCCCACCCACAGGGGATACTATCAAAATGAGAAGAAATTAATCGTGAAGGAAAGAACGCTTGAAAAATAAGATAAGAGGGAATCACGAAAGGAGGAAGGACTCCCTTTACATTGAATGCCCTAGTATCACAGAGCCGGAAGAAAACACTGTTCCTTCCTTCCTTCCTTCCTTCCTTCCTTCCTTCCTTCCTTCCTTCCTTCCTTCCTTCCTTCCTTCCTTCCTTCTTTCTTTCTTTCTTTCTTTCTGAAATCCGACGAGACACTATGTGGCAATGTGCGCTCAAATGCAATTCTCAGTTTCGTCAGCAGTAAGGTAGGCGGGCCAAATTCCGTCCCCGTATCTAATTTCGTCCCCGTACGGATTTCCGGTTTGCACGACTGGTACCTAATGTTAAGCCGCGCGCATCCCGTTGTCTTGCTGTGAGAGTTGGTTGTGTGCACCACGTTTAGTTTACCGTGTACCACGAGGATTCATTTTTCATGATGAGCTGAGTTAGTGCAGCATTCAAATTAAGAGCCTGTTATTCCTAGAGTGAACACTGATATGTGTATGAAATACTCAGTCGTGTGGTGTAGTTCCTGGCGTCTAATCTCTACAGTGAGGTGGTTGCCGTGAGTTACTGTAGCGACCATTAAAATTAATCAGGGAATGTTCTTAATTTCATCCCCCTTCATTTTATTTGTTATTTATTAAGTGTATTATTATTTTCAGTTGAGAAAACGCAAGCAGTGGGATAAGAAGGCTACTAAAGCAGTGAGGGACAAGCTAATGGGTTACAAATATGCAAGTAAAGCGCTTAACATTCCACAAGCATCGCTGAAAGTCTATGTTAAAAAGAAAACCAAGAAAACATTTTTCATAAATGGCCTTCAAATAATTCATTATAGGGAAATTTTTTGGTAAGGTTAGAAAGGTAAATTATATTAAAATTCATTTACTTTTTATAAATTTGGTGGGGGGACGAAATTGCGAACACACTCTTGGTAAACATGATATGGGCTTTTCGGCTTGTGCCGTGTCAAGCAAACAAGGTGAAACTCTTTACGTTTTGCAGAGAATTTTGCTCCGCGTCTTCAGAAGAAAATCTCGACTGCTTACGAGGAAGTCTTCTACAATAATGAGGGTTTGAATTTAAGATTGTTTTACCGTTGAAGCTCTAGTTTCTATTTATTTCTTCTACTACATTCGTCCCTGATTCATCTGAAGCAGTGTTGCCAACTTATATTTTCAAGATCCGCTAAATACTACTAAAAATCCGCTAAAATTCCGCCAAGAAATCCGATCTCAAATAATGAGCAATAAAAATGAGCAAACCCGGCGAGTTGGCCGTGCAGTTACAGGCGCGCGGCTGTAAGATTGCATCCGGGAGATAGTGGGTTCGAATCCCACAGTCGGCATCCTTGAAGATGGTTTTCCGTGGTTTACTATTTTCACACCAGGCAAATGCTACGCTGTACCGTAATTATGGCCATGGCCGCTTCCCTTCCAACTCCTAGGCCTTTCCTATCCTATCGTCGCCGTAAGACCTATCTGTGTCGGTGCGACGTAAAGCCACTAGCAAAAAAGAGCAATAATAATAATAATAATAATAATAATAATAATAATAATAATAATAATAATAGTCTAATAATAATAATAAATGTCTGCACTCACCTGATCTGTGAGTTTCACTGGGATTAACCCCCTGCCTACGAGCTGGCGAACTAAAGCTTGTAGGCATTTTGGTGCCGGGTGCAAACTAAGTAAATCCCCTACCGGTACCTCAAGGGCCACACACAGAACAGGCCAGTTCATTAAACGGTCTTCCTTCATAGCATAAATATAAATGCTACTCTCTCACAGTTTCATTATCTGTCGTCATTCGTCAACTAAGAGATAAGTACCCTTTCCCCACGCATTACAAATTTATGACAACATGATCTCATAACATCAAATCCAAATAACATGTTTTCCTCATGTGACTGCTAGCTCCTGATAAGAAATACGGAATAGCTTGGAGACAGACTGGAGTACAAAATTTAGAAAAACCGTAAAATGGATAAACCACTGAATTCCGCTATAATAAATCTAGAATTCCGCCAAAAAAATCCACTGTCCGCTAAATGATAGTCTATATTTCTCCGCCGGCAGTCTTTTAACTCCGCCAAATTTAGCGGAAAATCCGCTAAGTTGGCAACACTGATCTGAAGTCCTCTCTGTTACTCCTCACGCACGCACGGTGTGATAGAACATCTTAATTGGAGCTTAATGTTGTCATCAGCTCCCGCTTGGAGCGCTGTGCCAGCATACAGCGAGCCACCTGGTGACGATGGGCGTACCACTACAGTTCCAATGCTAAAACAAAATCTTAAAATTCAAACCCTCATTATTGTGGAACACTTCCTCGTAAGCAGTCGAGATTTTCTTCTGAAGATGAGGATCTAAATTCTCTGCGAAAGTAAAGCATCAATGTTAACACATTTTTGTTAGTTTAGTTTTTGTAATGTATATGTCAAATATTGACTACCTTACGTTTTAACAATTTCACTTTAACTTGCCCGTAAGTGGAGAATAGCCTATATTCAGTAATGAAATGAAAACCTACAACCTGTTTTCCAATCGTTGACCGGGTCAGGGATGTAATGAATGAACCATATATAGGCTATTATTACAATGGGGTCGCCACTCCCAAGGTGATTTATTAATGACTGATAAATGCTATGAAATGATAATGGAGAGTGTTGCTGGACAGGGAAAACCTGAGTACTCGGAGAAAAACCTGTTTCGCCTCCGCTTTTTCCAGAATAAATCTCACATGGAGTGACCGGGATTTGAACCACGGTATCCTGCGGTGAGAGGCCGACGCGCTGTCATCTGAGCCACGGAGGCTCCCATATTCAGTAATATATATACTTTCTTTCTATTTGCTTTACGTCGCACCGACACAGATAGGTCTTATGGCGACGATAGGACAGGAAAGGCCTAGAAATTGGAAGGAAGCGGCCGTGGCCTTAATTAAGGTACAGCCCCAGCATTTGCCTGGTGTTGAAATGGGAAACCACGGAAAACCATCTTAAGGGCTGCCGACAGTGGGATTCGAACCCACTATCTACCGGATGCGAGTTCATGGCTGTGCGCCCCTAACCGCACAGCCAACTCGCCCGGTGTACCAATTTCTAGCCTTGTCCATAATATTCCTGAATTTCTACAAGTCCAAATCTTCTAAAGGGACGAAACATGGGACCCCTGCGGTCAACTGTGTCTTAATGTGCGCCCGACCTGTAGCTTCGGTAAGGCAGTTTTTTGCTTCCGACATGATGAAAAAAAGGCTGTTCGATTCGATTCCATTAGTTCGCTGTCCGTCTGCTGCAGCTCTCCCCACAATCTTTGAGTTGTGACACAGAACATCCGTCCAGCGAAGTCAGGAGGCAATAAACTGATGCATGGAAACCACTTGCTCGAGTCTTTTGTGCGTCTGTCTCCGGGGGCCTCTCCTTTGTCATCGTGTGGACCAATCAGGAAGCCTACGAGGATGTGTGTTGTTAGGATCTGATAGCCCAACCTCCCACACACTTAATTGCGATTCACCCCGTTTTAATATTCTGTGAGCTGCCCCGAGGTGGGGGAGGGGGAGGAGGAGGGGTGAGTCACGCTCCAGCGGCGGCTTACAGGAGGCTTTGGATTCGGCCCGGCACGGCTTACAGCTATTTCATTACGCCAGTCAAGTGGTAGGTGAGGATTACGTCATCAAGCCGAGACGCGTCCCTCACACGAATGGCGTCCGTTGCTCATTCCTCACTCGTAGACTGGATGATGGAAAATTAAATCTTCCTTTGCGCTACGCAGCACAATTATTCACTAACAAGCATTGTTTTCCGGAGGATATTCCTTCGTAGCCAATATTCGCATTTCCAACCACTCTCCACATGATAAACAACTGAGTAAATCTTCCAAAATTGTTTTCTATGTGTGTATTTACGAGGTGGAGTATTCTGCATAATCTGTCTAATATTAAGACTGAACTACATTCACTCTCTTGTAGATCCATGGAGTCAAAATAAACTACTGATTTCATACATCTCCCCAAAATATCTTGCTTCCAGTCAATATGATATTCTATCCATCAGTACTGACCGCATACTCATATCTTGGTCTCCTCTAGCACTGTCATATTCGTACCTTGTCCTCCTCTACCACTGTTATATTCATATCTTGACCTCCTCTACCACTGTCAAATTCATATCTTGACCTCCTGTACTACTGTCATATTCATACCTTGACCTCCTCTACCAGTGTCATATTCATAACTTGGTCACCTCTACAATGTTATATTCATATCTTGGTCTCCTCTACAATGTTATATTCGTATCTTGGTCTCCTCTACAATGTTATATTCATATCTTGGTCTCCTCTACAATGTTATATTCATATCTTGGTCTCCTCTACAATGTTATATTCGTATCTTGGTCTCCTCTACAATGTTATATTCATATCTTGGTCTCCTCTACAATGTTATATTCGTATCTTGGTCTCCTCTACAATGTTATATTCGTATCTTGGTCTCCTCTACAATGTTATATTCGTATCTTGGTCTCCTCTACAATGTTATATTCGTATCTTGGTCACCTCTACAATGTTATATTCGTATCTTGGTCACCTCTAAAATGTTATATTCATATCTTGGTCTCCTTTACAATGTTATATTCGTATCTTGGTCTCCTCTACAATGTTATATTCGTATCTTGGTCTCCTCTACAATGTTATATTCATATCTTAGTCTCCTCTACAATGTTATATTCATATCTTGGTCTCCTCTACCAGCGTTATATTCATATCTTGGTCTCCTCTACAATGTTATATTCGTATCTTGGTCTCCTCTACAATGTTATATTCGTATCTTGGTCTCCTCTACAATGTTATATTCGTATCTTGGTCTCCTCTACAATGTTATATTCATATCTTGGTCTCCTCTGCAATGTTATATTCATATCTTGGTCTCCTCCACCAGCGTTATATTCATATCTTGGTCTCCTCTACCAGCGTTATATTCATATCTTGGTCTCCTATACAATGTTATATTCATATCTTGGTCTCCTCCACCAGCGTTATATTCATATCTTGGTCTCCTCTACCAGTGTAACATTCATATCTCGTCCTCCTCTACCAGCGTTATATTCATACCTTGACCTCCACTACCACTGTCATATTCATATCTTGGTCTCCTCTACCATTGTCATATTCATATCTTGGTCTCCTCTACCAGTGTAACATTCATATCTCGTCCTCCTCTACCAGCGTTATATTCATACCTTGACCTCCACTACCACTGTCATATTCATATCTTGACCTTCTCTACCATTGCCATATTCATATCTTGGTCTCCTTCTACTAGTGTCATATTCATATCATGACATCCTCTACCACTGTCGTATTCATATCCTGGTCTCATTACCGCTGTCATATTAATATCTTGACCTCCTCTACGAGTGCCATACTCATGTCTTGGCCTCCTCTACGACTGTCATATTCATATCTTGACCTCTACCACTGTCACGTTCAAGCCACTGGACTTGTGTCGTTCGGGTATTCAGGAATGCTAGGACATCATGTCTGGTGGAACCCACATGTTTAGGAAGTGCAATTACGGCACATACAGACTTTCATTATGGAACAAAAGAGGGGCCGTTACTGCTTATTTCCTTTTCACCAACTACACAGTACACAAACCGCGAGATAAAAAGAGACAATTACATTTGCGTTTCATTTTTATGGTAATGAAAAAGCTTTTAATAAAAATGTTCCAGTCAAACGCGAACGGATGTAAATTGTAGTAAGTACTCACAGAAACTGAGTTATGACAGTCGAGTCATAGACTCCGGAACAGTTCGGTGAAAAAAATACAAGTTACATTATTGGGAATTAGGTAAAGGAGATGCTGGCTCAAATTTTCTCGAGTGAAAGGATGTATAAGAAAATATCCTTGAGCAGATACAAAAATGATATCCTAAATGGTTATGAGGATATTTAGGAGTTGTAGTAAAGATATAGTCTCCATAAACCGTAAAAAATAGTAATGATATGAAGAAGGCATATTAGTGGTAAGACCACAATGAGAGTATGATTCCAATGTTACGGGACCCGCACCAGGATTACTTGATTCGAGAACTTCTGGTGGGGAAAAAGAAAACAAAGAAAAGCACCACGATTTATTCTGGGTGATTTCCGACAAAAGAGCAATGTTACAAAAATGTTGTAAACTTTGGGCTGGGAAGAGTTGGGAGAGAGGAGACGAGCTGCTCGAATAAGCAGTGTGCTCCGAGCTGTTATTGGAGAGATTGCGTGGAACGATGGTAGACGAATAATATTGAGGGGTGTTTTTAAAAGCAAGAAAGAACACAATACGAAGATAAATTTGGAATTCAAGAGGATAAATAGAACAAACATATAGGCCTATTCGTTTATAGGAAGAAAATTTAAGGATTCGTATAATTTACCAAGGGAGATGTTCAATACATTTCTAACTTCTTTGTAATATAACGGGCGACCAAGAAGTTTCCGTTTGACGGCCGTACGGTCCTGAATCAGATGCCAATCAGACAAAATCGCCGCGAGCATCCCACCGACGCACCAGGTTGAAGATCCCCGTGTGCCAAAACACCGTGTCCTGCTGCGTGAATCGACCCTTCAAGCTATCGATAATCATGTCAAGGCGCACGAGTGGTTATGCGCCGGTCCGCCCTAATCGCTTCATCCACCGCCCGCTTGTTGTCCGTAATGGATAAGGCTGGCCTCCCAGGTCGACCGGCATCATATGGCGAAACGCGACCTGCACGGAACTTGATGCACCACTCCACAACGGTAGTTTTCGACAGACATACTGCCCCATACACAATCTCCGAAGGATGTCCACCGGTGTTTGTCCTTCTGCAGCCAAGGACGGAATAACAGTACGTTGGTCCTGTTTGGACGCATTTGGCAATAACGTCGCCATAGTTCACGTGGCCGCATTTAACGCACGCAAATCGGCACGACACGACTGCCATACTAACCCCTTTGCCTACATGTCCGTGCTTATATAACCGCATCGGAGTCGCGCTACGTTGCATGTCCGCTGCAGCAACGCCCTCAAACGAGGAACTTTTTGATCACGCCTTATATTTAAGAAAAATGTGGGGTAAACAGCTGATAGAGAGTCTTCCAAATCTGAAAATCAGTTATGATTGATTCGATTTGATCACGATATCAACAACAGTTTCGTGAAACTAGAAGCTTAACTTCAATGATGATGATGATTGTTGTTTAGTTTAAAGAGGTCTAACAGCTAGGTCATCGGCCCCTAATGACACGAGGTGGGACGAAATTACACGATAATTCATACTTCAAAATCTATCCACCGACTAGAATCAAAAACGAATGATGACGCAAAAATGACCATGAATCCAGAACGGTCAGCGGTGGATCAAATTCACAATTTTTTATTTTCAGAGATGATGCTTGTTGTCCAAAAGGGTCCAAAATCCAGGTCACCGGCCCCTCATAATAGTAATCACAAGGAAAGCAGAACCATGGTATTCCTCCTATAATGGTACTAATCACAGGTAATGCCACACACAATGGCACCATTCACAGGTAACACAAAACCGATGGTGTTTCGGACATAAGAGTACTACTCACAAGCCACGCAGACCCGCGGTGGTCCTGACATAGTGGAAATAATCATAGGCAATGTAGATCCACGGTGTATCACACATTATGGTAACACCCACAGGCAACACAAACCCCATGATGATGATGATGATGATAGTGGTGGTGAATATGATTAGGATGTGAGGAGTGTTATTTCTTTTTATCTGGCCTACCCGTCAGCTATGCTCCATTCCCGAATGCCAAGGTAATTTCGTCCAGTTAGCCCCCAGCAAGGTACGAAGTTAAAAGGGGTCTAAATGGATTAAGATGCAGACATTTTACTCTCATTGGTCTTTCAACCAAATGCTCAAGAAGGACACTTATGAAGGGAGAGAGAGAAAGGTGAATGGGGATCTCTGTGACTGTTTCAAACAATATACTAAAATAAGAAGAAAAAAAAAGGGAGTGACCTCAGGCCAAAAAACTGGAGAGGAACTCTCGACTAAAAGGCTCAATGAAACGGATAAAAGAACGTGCACACAATGTTAAATACAATTGTGTACTTCCTTGAAAAGAGAAATGCTTCCCTGAAGTGTACGGCCCCCCTCCATCTGTTATATTGTATGTGGCTTTCCGATATTCCTTGCCTCTAACCCATTCTCCTCGGGGCATGAAGAAACACACGTTTCTCTCTCTCTCCATCCTCTTCTCCCATCAGCAACACACAAACTTAGGGAAGAAAAGAAAAGAAGAGCACGCTGAAGAAAGAGATGCATTATTTCATTTACTGCACAAAAACCTGCTACAGACCAGCGAAGTAGGGGGTTGAGGAATATCCATAATTCCTTTCCCTGTCGCACAGATGAAGCGACTGGTGGGCCGAGCGGGGAACAAGAAGTAATTTTCACATTCCAATCTAGACAAACAAAGAAAAATCAAGCACAGTAACAATAATTACTGTGTGGTCTAAATGAGAAGTTCTACGGTTTCAATCTCGACGACACTCAGAACTAAGATAGGTAATGAATAATTTCTTAAACCCTGCGGACGTGCAAGTGCAGTTGTGAATGCATAAGAAAAAGTCATTCCTCCCCCAATTTTACAGCACAAAGGTATATTGAGAAACTAGGAATCTGAAATTACAAAGGCAAAGAAAATCTTCCCGCGTGCAGGCCCTCTAGGAGTAAAAAAAATAAATAAGGATTTCCATTATCCCTAACCTCGGCACTAATTAACATAAGAGTGGTTCGTTCTAGGTCCGAACTTCATTGTTCTCATGTAGCAGTGGAAGGTGAAGATCTCCTCGACATTTAAGAGCGATACAGTGGTCAGCTATACTCTGCATCTACCCTTCTTTGTCCTTAAGGAGTAGAGGAAAGTAAAGACGTACACTAAAGCGCTGGCTTTCTGAACTCATATTGACGTATTCGATCCTCGTTCGGTTCCAGTAGTATTTAAAATTGCTTAAGCTTTGTGTCGGTAGATTTAACACCATGTAAAAGAACTTCCGTGGAGCGAAATTCCGGCACCTCGGCGTCTTTAAAAGCCGTAAAAGTAGTTTCTGGGATGTAACGAACGTTTCCATGCTCTCCCTCTACAGCACGCAAAAAGCACAAGAGCAAAGAACATACATATTCTTACCATATCTAATCACATCTCCTCAGCATACGGCAACTCCCTTTCGTGGATCAGTGATAGAGAGTGGACCTCCGTATCCCAAGATAGCGGGTTCAAACCCGACAGAACTAGTCAGATTTTCGAAGGGCGGAAAAAAAGTCCATTCCACACTCCATGTCGTACGATGTCAGCATGTAAATTATCTTTGACGACACATTTGGTGTTCACTTGTCAAAATTCATTAAAAACTCAGCAACAGACGCCCAAAAGGGATTCGATTTATTCTGCAATCTAGTAGGTTCAGAGTAAAACGGAACGTAGAAACTGACGAGCGAGCAGACAGATGGCGTTAAGTTAAAAAGTATGCACACGGTAGCTGAGGACACACAGGATTAAAATAAAAAGAAACGTTTCCCTTTGCGAAAAAACTAATGATCATGAATACGTCCTTCAATAAATTAAACTCAATATTATATCAAGAAGAACTGCAACTCTACATCAAAAGAACTTAACTTGTAGCTGCAGCATCTTTGGTAACCATGACCTACAATAACGACTAATGTGAGGTCAGTGACGGTACACTTTCTACTTCAACACACACTATTTATACAAATCCATAGCCGCAGCATCCTTGGCAACCAAGGTCTACGCAACGACTAATGTGACGTTACGGACGGTACACTTTCTATTTCAACACACTCTATTGACATGAAATGGCGTATGGGTTTTAGTGCCGGGGTGTGTCCGAGGACTTCGGCTCGCCAGGTGCAGATCTTTTGATTTGACGTCCGTAGGCAACCTGCGCGTCGAGATGAGGATGAAATGATGAAGACGACACATACACCCAGTCCCCGTGCTAGGGGAATTAACCAATTATGGTTAAAATTCCCGACCCAGCCGGGAATCGAACCCGGGACCCCTGTGACCAAAGGCCAGCACGCTAACCATTTAGCCATGGAGCCGGACAACAAACACTATTTATACAAATCCGGAGCCACAGCATCTTTGGCGACAGATACTGCAATTCGTGAATGGAACAATCTGCCGCAAGACGTCAGTACGATATCAGTGTCCCTAGAAATATAAACAAGCATGCAGAAAATATCTAATGGAAAGACACGAATAGGCCCAGCAAAGCAGCAATACATAATCGCTCAAATCCTTCTTCGTCCTCTTCTTTTATCCTCTCCACTCCATTTACTTTATCCTTCCCCTGTACCTTTCTCAAATAGGGTGGAAACTCACAGTACAAGAGTAACTTGTATCTCAAATATAATAGGAATTCTGTTTTTTCGTAATTCTCTCTCTTTTTTTACACTTTAACGTACTACGTTTCTGTAATATTGCATTCTCCTTCCCTTATAACTTATAATGTAAGGAAGGGGGGAGGGGGATTCCGTACCCCCTACTTCCGGGCAAGTTGACTGTGCTGTCAGTGGCACGCAGCTGTGAGCTTGCATACGGGAGATAGTGGGTTCGAACCCCACTGTCGGCAGCCCTGAAGGTGTTTTCTCGTGGTTTCTCATTTTCACACCTGTACCTTAATTAAGGTCAAATCTGCTTCCTTCACATTCCTAGGCCTTTCCCATCGTCACCATAACCCCTATCCGTGTCGGTTTGACGTAAAACAAATTGTAAAAAAAAAATCCGTCCCCTAGGGATTTCCAGTTTGCACGGTTGGTACCTAATGTTTAGCCGCGCTCACACGCGTAGCCTCGTCACGTTGTCTTGTTGAGAGTGTTGGTTGTGTGCACCACGTTTAGTTTCCGTGTACAAGGAGGATTTATTTTTCATTCTGAGCTGAGTTAGTGCAGCATTCAAATTAAGAGTTTGTTTTTCCTACAGTGAGCACTGATATGTGTATGAAATACTGGACTGCACTTCAGTCATGTGGTGTAGTTCCTGCCGTGCAATCGCTACAGTGAGGTGGTTGGCGTGAGTTACTGTAGCGGCCGTTATAATAAATCAGCGAAGTTCGTAATTTCGTCCCCCTTCATTTTCTTTGTTATTTATGAAGTTTATTATTATTTTCAGATGGGAAAACGCAAGCAGTGGGATAAGGAGGCTATAAAAAAGGCTATTAAAGCAGTGAGGGGTGAGATAATGGGTTATATAACTTACGTGCAAGTAAACCGTTTAACACCCAAAGAGCAGCGCTGAAAGACTATGTTAAAAAAGAACACCAAAAAACATTTATCATAAATGACCTTCAAGTAATTAATTATAGGGAAAGTGTTTGGTAAGGTTGGAAAGGAAAAAATTATTAAAATTAATTGTACTTTTCATATATTTGGTGGGGTACGAAATTACGAACACATTTTTGGTTGTTTAGTTTTTGTGTTGTTTATGTTTGTGTCAAATATTGACTACCTTACGTTATAACAGTTTCAATGTAACTTGCCCGTAAGTGGAGAAAATATTCAGTAAATCTATATAAATAAAGTTGTAGGGGGTCCGCTGTCTGTAATTTCGTTTGTTTTGGCAATTTTTCAGATATTTATCCGTTTTGGGTCAACTAAAGACAGAATCGGTGGTTTTTACTTTTCGTGTCTGTTTGTCTGTCTGTCTGTCTGTTCCAAGATCAAATCGAAACAGCTGGATAGATCTCAACCAAACTTCATATCTAGAGTATACTCATCCCGGGGAAGGTTTAGATATGCATATCATTCTAAAATCTTTGAAAAGACGGGGGTTTATAGGAAAACCAGAACGGTTTTCCTCCATTTTCTCTTATACTATTGATTTTCTGTAAACTCCGTGGACCGTACGTGAAACGTCTCTTCATTATAAACAACTTTCGTTATGTTCATAATTGACCTTACTCTTCAAATGACGGAGAAATTTGCTATTTTATGCGGGTATCATGCTCTGCATTGAGTGACCGACAGACCGACAACGAACCTCTAGGTTACCATGGCAACGTCTCTGACTGCTTGCCAGCAGGGAAGTAACGTATTGCCATTTTCCTCATCATGCTTTTAAATTCGTGGTTGTTCCTTGGGCAGAAGGCAAGAGAGGCGTCAATCGGCCTATCTGCGGGATATTGGCAGAATATCGTTGGAGGTTATAACCCCCCCTCGAATAGACTAAGTAATAACACCATTGGTCATCTTCTTATTTGTTTTCCTAAGAATCACTGCACATAAATTTCTCCTCTGACCGCTTTATTATATCCATAACTCACACCAGCATAATTTATTGAAGGGCATTTGATTTTCCAATACATTCACTTGGCATTTACAATTTGTCGTTATCCGGCTGTCCTCACTTATAATCCATTTTCTATTAATATCAACTTTCTTAACTGTATTATTTTCTTTCCTAATTACGTCGTATGTACGCGAGTGCTAGAAACTACCGGATGTATTTCCACCAAGCTTCATATTTAGAATCCACCTGACCTTGATAGGTTTTAGGGCAAATATTGTTTCTAAATCCCTGAACTGACTGGGGGTTTATACGAAACCGAAACAGTGATTTTGCACTCCCACAAAATATACACAACGAAACTTAATGGAAATCTACCTACCTTGATGGAAATTAATTTCAAAACCTTTTTTCTCATGTGCATCATCTCGATACGAGGATTAATAAGGGAGATATCATTAACGGACCGTTTTTCGGTACAAGTCCCATCGGAGTTAACTCACGAGCGGGTGGGTGTAAAACGTATTCCTTACAACTTGAAAACTACTGAAGATATTCGAACCAAAATTTATATTTAGCATCCACCTGTCCAAAGGTAGGTTTTAAAGGTCAATAACATTTCATGTTCCGGAATGAACTGGCGGATTATAGGGAAACTAAATGGTGATTTTACTCTTCGACGATATATGTAGAACAAGACCAAGCTGACTGAAAATCGACCAAACATGATGGAATTCCACCTCTAAAACTTTTTTCATGTCCTTTTTGTCGTCAGGAGGATTAATAAGGGAGATATCATGAATGGTCAGTTTAGCAGGTTAAATCCAGCGGACATACCCCAAAAGGTGTTGTACATGGAGCAGATTCCTTATCTATCTATATAAATAAAATCGTAACGATTGTGTGCCTCTACATTGACTATCTTGGCGAAATTTTCGTACAGCTTTCCGTTTAAGGGGTAATAATGACCACCTGCATAATTTTTGGTTTAGTTTCCTCAAGGTCCTAATTTTTACCCTCCTCGCCCAAAATCCAGATTGCGGCATAATCTGCCAGAAGAAAAAGATAATTGAAATTGGACAAAATTATA
Organism: Anabrus simplex; assembly: GCF_040414725.1. Taxonomy (NCBI): domain Eukaryota; kingdom Metazoa; phylum Arthropoda; class Insecta; order Orthoptera; family Tettigoniidae; genus Anabrus; species Anabrus simplex. The sequence continues at coordinate 146,486,517 of NC_090279.1, read as the reverse complement.
CGTTTTAGCCTGTAACGGACAGAAAACATCCAAGATCTTTAAATTTTTCACTTTTTATCCCCGAAGAATATCGAAATATGGAGGCAATTTCAATGATGGTGCAGACCTTCGGAAAGTCCTATCACATGACGGATTGCACAATCTCCGTTCAGTTTGGAATGATTTACAACCTTGGTCTTATGATCTTTTGCCGTATCTGTATCCCTTTTACGTTTGATTTTTCTCTATTAATCGATGTTAAATCAATTTGGAATTTTCACATGCATAATTCATACTTTCAATTACTTATATGAAATACAGAATCTTCAAACTCTTCACGAAAATTGGCCCACCCAGTAGCCATATATGAGCCAAATGCTATGTATGTAGCTGTCACATAATTATCCGAAAAGTAATGCTGTGTAAGATATCTTACAAACACTTTACCCTGTTCAACGTCACTAAATCCGGCGTCTTATGGTATAATACTTGTCGACATGACGTACTTTTAGCAGCAGTTAATCTGTAAATTACGGTCTGCAATAATGTAAACACGCATATACTTTCGTATGTCGATCTATATATATTCACTGATGTCGATTTGTAGCGATCGAGAAAGGGTGTGTCTGCTATTGTAATCAGTACTCCCCACACCGACTTTGACTGGAAGTAGGAATGGGGTCCTTCTCCAACTCCTGTGTAACTGTCATTAGTAAGGAAGGCCTACCATTGTAATGATTAGTTCACTTCTCGATTTGACTTGCAGAAGGCAAGGGAGCATGCAGTTTTTTTTAAACTCCCACGCCCGATTGTGTTTGGCATTAGGCATAGTGGCCTGCAATTGTGATAGAAACTCACCAACTTGGTGTGACTGGCAGTGAGCTAGATGACAGTAGGAAAATGGGCCTGACATTATAATGATAACTGCACAACTCAATTTCGACTGATAGTAGGGTAATTGCCTGCCATTATAATGAAAACTCCTCAACTGTAATCTGTCTGGAAGTAGGAAAGGGGGCTGCCAACTCGATTGTGAATGGCAGTAGGCAAGTGAGCCTACCGTTATATCACAAATCCGTAACAAACACTTTACATTGGAAACAACGTATGGGGACCTCTCCATGCTGTTTATCGGATAACGCTAAGAGACATGCAATTTTAAAACAATCTTATTTACTGCATGTACAGTATTTACTTCGATATTCGAATACAATGTAGAATCCCGTAACGAAACACGGGTACATTTGCTAGTCTATATAAATAAAATTGTAGGGGGTCCGCTGTCTGTAATTTCTTTTGTTTTGCCAATTTTCAGATATTTATCCGTTTTAGGTCAACTCAAGACCGAATGGGTGGTTTGTACGTTTCGTGTCTGTTTGTTTGTCTGTCTGTCTCTTCCACCATCACGTCGAAACGGCTGGATAGATCTCAACCAAACTTCATATTTAGAGTATACTCATCCCGGGGAAGGTTTTGATATGCATATCGTTTTAAAATCTTTGAATACACGGGGGGTTTATAGAAAAACCAGTACGGTTTTTCCACCATCACGTCGAAACGGCTGGATAGATCTCAACCAAACTTCATATTTAGAGTATACTCATCCCGGGGAAGGTTTTGATATGCATATCGTTTTAAAATCTTTGAATACACGGGGGGTTTATAGGAAAACCAGTACGGTTTTTCCACCATCACGTCGAAACGGCTGGATAGATCTCAACCAAACTTCATATTTAGAGTATACTCATCCCGGGGAAGGTTTCGATATGCATATCATTTTAAAATCTTTGAAAAGACGGGGGGGTTATAGGAAAACCAGAACGGTTTTCCGCCATTTTCTCTTATACTATTGATTTCCTGTAAACTCCGTGGACCGTACGTGAAACGTCTCTTCATTATAAATAACTTTCGTTATGTTCATAATTTACCTTACTCTTCACATGACGGAGAAATTTACTATTTTCTGCTGGTATCATGCTCTGCATGGAGTGACCGACAGAACGACAACGAACCTACAGGTTACCATGGCAACGTCTCTGACTGCTTGCCAGCAGGGAAGTAACGTATTGCCATTTTCCTCATCATGCTTTTAAATTCATGGTTGTTCCTTGGATAGAAGGCAAGAGAGGCGTCAATCGGCCTATCTGCGGGATATTGGCGGAATATCGTTCGAGTTTACAACCGCCCTCGAATAGATTAAGTAATAACACCATTAGTCATCTCCTTATCTGTTTACCTAAGAATCACTGCGCCTAAATTTCTCCTCTGTTACCGCTTTATTATATCCATAACTCACACCAGCTTAATTTATTGAGGGGCTTTTGATTTTCCAATACATTCCTTGTCATTTACATATTTGTCGTTATACAGCTGTCCTCAGTTATAATCCATTTTCTATTAATTTCAACTTTCTTAACTGTATTATTTTTTTCTTAATTACTCCGTATGTAGGCGAGTGCTAGAATGTACTGGATATATTTCCACCAAACTTCATATTTAGAATCCACCCGTCCTTCGGTAGGTCTTAGGGCAAATATTGTTTCTAAATCCCTGAACTAACTGGGGGTTTATACGAAACCGAAACCGTGATTTTGCACTCCCACAAAATATACACAACCAAACTTAATGGAAATCCACCTGCCTTAATGGAAATTAATTTCTAAACCTTTTTGCTCATGTGCATCATTTCGATACGAGGAATAATAAGGGAGATATCATTAACGGACCGTTTTTCGGTACAAGTTCCATCGGACTTAGCTCACGAGCGGGTGCTTGTAAAGCGTATTTCTTACAACTTGAAAACTACTGAAGATATTCGAACCAAACTTTGTATTTATCATCCACCTGTCCAAAGGTAGGTTTTAAAGGTCTATAACATTTCATGTTCCCGGAATAGACTTGTGGTTTACAGGGAACCGGAATGGTGATTCTTCCACAATATACACAGTACAAGACCAACCTGACTGGAAATCGACCAAACGTGATGGAATTCCATCTCTAAAACTTTTTCTTCATGTGCATTTTTTCGTCAGGAGGATTAATAAGGGAGATATCATGAATGGTCAGTTTTGCAGGTTACGTCCAACAGACATAGCCCAAAAGGTATTGTACGTGGAGCAGATTCCTTATCTATCTATATAAATAAAAATCGTAACCACTGTGTGGCTGTACATTGACTATCTTGGCGAAATTTTCGCACAGCTACCCGTTTAAGGGGTAATGATGGCCAACTGCATAATTTTTTGGTTCAGTTTCCTGAAAGTCCTAATTTTTACCCTCCTCGCCCAAAATCCAGATTGCGGCATAATCTGCCAGAAGAAAAAGAAGATAATTGAAATTTGACAAAATTATACGTTTTAGCCTGTAACGAACGGAAAACCTCCTAGATCATTAAATTTTTCACTTTTTATCCCCGAAGAATATCGAAATATGCAGGCAATTTTAATGATGGTGCAGACCTTCGGAAATTCCTATCACATAACGGACTGCACAATCTCCGTTCAATTTGGAATGATCTACAACCTTGGTCTTATGACTTTTTGCCGTATCTGTATCCCTTTTACGTTTGATTTTTCTCTATTAATCGATGTTAAGTCAATTTGGACTTTTCACATGCATAATTCATACTTTCAATTACTTATATGAAATACAGAATCATCAAACTCTTCACGAAAATTGGCCCACCCAGTAGCCATATGTGAGCCAAATGCTATGTATGTAGCTGTCACATAATTATCCGAAAAGTAATGTAATGTGAGATAATCTTACAAAACCTTTATCCTGTTCCATGTTTCTAACTCAATCTGACCCAAGAATAGATGACATATCATAGGACCAGCCATTTAGGCCACTAAATCCGGCGTGTCTTATGGTATAATCCTTTGTCGATATGACGTACGTTTAGTAGCAGTTAATCTGTAAATGAAGGTCTTCAATATTGAAAACACGCATATACTTTCGTATGTCGATCTATATATATTCACTGATGTCGATTTTTAGCGATCGAGAAAGGGTGGGTCTGCTATTGTAATCAGTACTCCCCACACCGACTTTGACTGGCAGTAGGAAAGGGTTCCTTCTCCAACTCCTGTGTAACTGTCATTAGTAAGGAATTCCTAGTCTTATCCCTAATATTCCTGAATTTCTACAAGTTCAAATCTGCTAAGAGGACGAAATATGAGTCCTCTACCTTATAAGTAGTTACTGTTAGCTAGAGTTCTGTAGTTCATGAATGGTTAATTTGTCTTTCGCCTGGAGCTGGGCATTGTATGGAAGTGAAACATGAACGATAACTAGCTCGTAAAGAATGAAAATAGAAGCTTTTGAAATGTGGTGTTACAGAATGCTGGCGGTGAGATGGATATATCGAATCACGAATGTGGATACAAACCCTGTGGATGACCACAAATAAACATTATATCTACAAGTTCCATTGTTTCTGAGGAAAGTGTACCCGCGAGGAACAATATCATACGCTCATTCTGTACGCTATACAGGGTTAAACTGAAACGGGTGATAAAGGGTCCACAACCGTTTATACTGAGATACGGAACCTATGGTCGAAAATATATATATTTAAAAAAATAATTATGAAATCTACTCTCAGTCCGGCCATTCTATCCTGTCGATTTCCTTCCTTTTTTTAACTGAAAGGTATTTATAGACAGATTTGTCATCAGGTAGGCCTACTATAAATCACTTAACTTCCGCCTTCCTCAAATTATTTGATTTTTTCAATTTTTTTCTCTTTGATGGAATCATATCTTTGGTTCTGATTGAGGTACGGAGTTCGTTTTGGTCTAAGAACCCTCAGTGGATCAAGCTCTTTTATTTCAGCTCTTAACTATTCAAATTCGTTGATTCTGAGGAAAGTTATGAGTGCACATTCAATTTGACGTCTCATTTCTTCAACATTTTTTTCTCATTGAAGCAATCGTATCTTTCGTTGTAATAGAGGTACGGAGTTTGTTTTGGTCTAAAAACACTCAGTGGATCAAGCGCTTTCGTTTGAGGTAATAAATACTTAAATTGGTAGATTCTGAGAAAAGTTATGAGTACATTTGTCTCCATAACGAAGATCTTTGAAGGACTTTTTAACAGTTCGGCGCGTAGTGTTGTTCCAAGGAACGTTTAATTCAATTTCTTTGTGTGACGTATTTTCAAGTGTTTTGTTGACACAATATTACATTCTATTACCACAGCAGATCAGAAACAGCAGATCGAAACTTTGCAAATACATCCGTGAGGATAGTAACGAACAACACTATACTTTGTACACTGCGGGCTGAGCCAGCGGTAAACTGCTGGTACATATTTATTGTGCTATGGACATACACAGGGTACACCGCATAACAACAACGTAGCTAATAAAAATGGTTCAAAGGGACGACTGCCAGTCTCAATCCATGTATTGCAACGCGCAAGCAGTTCTGCCGCACTCACGCAAAGATCACGGGTGTATATTGGAACTTACACTAAAACAGGCTGCGGGTAATAAACAGGGTAGGATACACCCCCTGACCACCAAACAGACGTAGGCCTACTGTATGCAACTTTGCTCATAACTTGTGTGTCATGTGACGACCGCATGCATTGCACCCACAACACTATCCCCGGTGTCAGTTGTCCAATGCATCAGCTTGTGATGTGTCGATGGTGAGGTGTGTTACTGTGTACGGTGCATGACGAGTAATCAAAGATGGAACGTTACTCGTCACGAGAATTGGCAGACATGAATTTAATGTACAGTGCGGTAAGATGTAGAGCCCGTAAAGCCGCACAAATGTACAGAGAACGTATGGGCGGGCATTGTCCAAGATAACCTAAAAGGACCTTATTTGCTGCATCCCCATTTGACTGGTCCACGTTACCTGGTGTTTCTGTGAGATGTGCTGCCACAATTCCTGGAGAGTGTACCCCTTGTTGCGCGCGAAAGGATGTGCTTTCAACACGACGGTGCACCAGCCTACTTCGATGTTAATATTCGCCAGCACCTAAACAATACGTACCCTCATTGTTGAATTGCAAGAAGAGGTTCTGTCCCATGGCCAGCACGATCGCCGGATCTCATACCTTTGGACTTTTGTCTCTGGGGTTACGTCAAGGCGTTGATGTATGAAATCCTCGTAGAAACGGATGAAGACCTGCTTGCTAGGGTCCAAGCTGCCTGTCTCCTGGTACAACAGACACCAGGGATCTTTGAGAGAGTGCGGCCGAACTTCATGCGTCGTTGCCATGCATGCACTGAGACTAGCGGTCGTCACTTTGAATAATTGTTTTTGCTAGTGGCTTTACGTCGCACCGACACAGATAGGTCTTTTGGCGACGATGGGATAGGAAAAGCCTAGGTTTGGAAGGAAGCGGTCGTGGCCTTAATTAAGGTTAGTATTACAGCCCAAGCATTTGCCTGGTGTGAAAATGGGAAACAACAGAAAACCATCTTCACGGCTGCCGACAGCGGGATTCGAACCCACTATCTCCCGAATTCAAGCTCACAGCTGCGCGCCCCTAACCGCATGGCCAACTCGCCCGGCGAACAATTATTATGAGCTACGTTGTTTTTATGCAGTGTCCGCTGTATATGTCCATAATACAATAAATATGCTTCTCCGACCATTGGTTCCCTATCTCAATATAATCGGTTGTGGACCTACTATCACCTGTTTCAATTTGACCCGAACGTTTGAGACACCCTGTTTATTGGCACTTACGAGAGCCACCTGATATCGAAAGACGGCATCTTTCTTAACAAAAAAGGAGCGGCGAAGATTAAATTAAATCATTTCAGTATTATATGAACGAATCGAGCTCGTTTAATTTACCAACAGTTTATTACTTCTCACAGCTCAAAACACCGGGCTTTCAACAGAGAAATTACACACTACATCCTGTATGTTAAACATAAGCTAGACTTATACTTGAAAAGCACAAAAAAAACTCACGTAAATCGGGTGACTGGCCGGAGAGGTGGAGTGCTTTCATTTCCTCAACAATATCCTCTGAAAAGACAAAACAAGGTGATATAGTAAGCAATGCATTAAATGCATTCATTATTACTAGAGTTCGGATTTTTAGGTGGTAATAGGTTAGAATGCAAACTGATTTGGTTAATAGGAAGTGTCTCACAACCCGCTCTTGCATACTGTAGCAAGAGTAACATACATTTTAGGAGTTCTATAGGCCGTACTCCTAATGTCTATGCAAACCTCATAGCATAACTGTGGTACACTTCTTATTGGCTTAAATAAGTTTGCAGTCTAACCTATCAGCACCTAAAAATCCGGGCTCTAATTATTACATCACACACATTTACCAAAAGTTGTGGAAATGTCATTAGTTTCTCAGCTAAAGGGGTAAGTTTAACTATGCTATTTAAAATCGGTCTCCCACACAGTCAGTAGTGTCACTAATATCATTGTGTACGTACAAGTCTATAATACTTCATCAGAAACAATGGATAACCAGGCCAAGTAACAGCTTTGGGTACCGAAGAATTGAACATGTATGTAACTTATAAACCCAGACCGAACGCACGGTATTTGTGTACAGTAGTTGGTGCGGGGTTCATGGAGCGTGCACCAGCATCGACAGCATCCCGTAAATGCTTGACTGGATTAAGATCAGGGGACCTGGAAGGCCAATCCAGGTCGTAACTTCACTGGAGTGCTCCTCCAACCACCTGCGTGCCACCACAGAGCGGTGACATTGCGCATTGTTCTGTTGAAGCATGGCATCTCCATCAGGGAGATGGGCCAGAAAGGGATTCAGATGTTCTGAAAAAAATTCCACATAAAGTGCACCTTTCAGCGCTCCCATGGGGCCTAATTGCGACCATGAGGAGGCCCCCCAGCCAGCTGAGCCACTTCCCGCATGGACACAACCTTGTTGACACACAGGATCCATAACTTCATGAGGCATACGCCATACTCTCACGCGCCCATCAGCTCGATACAACTGGAACAGGGATTCATCGGATCATACCACAGGCCGCCACTGTTCCATGGTCCATTGTCGATGTTCGCGGGCCCATGCATGTCGTTGAGCTCTGTGTCGAGGTGTCAGCGAAGGGGCACGAGTTGGTCGTCTGCTGGTGAAGACTATACGATGCAGTTGCCTCCTTACAGTCCTGGCAGTAATGGGTCCCTGATTCCCAACATTCAACTGGGTAGCCGCTCGAGCGCACAGTATGGTTCTGCGGAGGCGTCGTGATGTACGTTCGTTAAACACCTATGATCTTCCCGTGCGGTGCTAAGACTCTCTTTGCGACATTAAAGATCCACTCCCGACATTGTTGACCTCAGAAACCTGAATTCGCGTGTAATCTCCGCAATGCTATGACGCCCATGATGATCCTACGTTCAAAGTCGGTTAACTCGCGACCTGTTGCCATTTTCATGACTGATGTCTGTGACAGACTGCTCACCTACGCCGCAGCTAGCCGCAATGCTCAGGGGTCATACACGGCACATTTTCTAATTGGACACTCCTTCCCGTGACTTTTGGCCACTCAGTGTAATTTTTAGCATCTGCATGGTTAAAATTTATTAGCCTTTTAGATCCTTTTCCTATAACCAAGCAAGCGAGAAACATTTCTTACAATTACAAACCGTCCTTCGCCTGTGTATTTGAAATGACGAGGAAGGGTACACTTTCATGGACACTTATTGAGAATGGACAGGAACCGACTGATGAAACGAATCTTGAGTGTTCAGATAACGAAAAACTGAATCAAAACTCTTTTGGGAAATGAGAACTGACGTACACAAGATTGGAGCGAAAGAAGAAGCGGACAGAGACTGGTTTAGACAATAAATCAAGGAGTTCGAAGGAATCAAGTAGGCGGAAAAGGAGCCAGTAACGAAGAAAATATTTCACACAGAACAGAAAAAAAAAGTCGAAAAAAGAATGAAAAGATAGTAGCCGAAAGTGAAGGCAAGACGATGAAAAAAAAAGTTTGTTGAGCGCCACAGATGACCAAGACGAAGAAGAAAAAGAAGAAGAAGAAGAAGAAGAAGAAGGCCATTGGTTTTACATCCCGGTAACGACTTTCACAGTTTTCGGAGACGCCGGGGAAGTGGCGGTGGTGGTGGTGGAAGGGGTGATTATTGTTTCAAGAGGAAGTACAACTGGGCAACCATCCTTTATTAACACTAATCACAGAGAGAAAAAGGAAGAAGTCTGACACTACGATGTATGAAGGCATCGGCAAACGAAAAGGAAAAGATCACGAAGGGTGTAAAAATAAAACGCATTTTTTACAACGTGCTTTACGTCGCACCGACACAGACAGGTCCTATGGCGACATGGAGTAGGAAAGAGCTAGCAGTGGGAAGGAAGCAACCGTGGCCTTAATCAAGATACAGCCCCAGCATTTGCCTGGTGTGAATATGGGAAACCACGGAAAACCATCTTAGGGCTGCCGACAGTGGGTTCGAACCCACCATCTCCCGGTTGCAACCTCATAGCTGCACGCCCCTAACCGCACGGCAAAAATAAAAGACAATTAAGGTTTCACAAATGTTAACTTAATACCTTCAGGATCGGAAGAAAACAGGAGTTCACCAAAGGAGATTGGATAAGGAAGAGTGACGGAGCCTGGCACAAGTAAATGCGCAACTCAGCTAGAGGAACCGTGGCTATCAAACCACGTTCGCTAGTTGGGAGCCTGTGGACCCCACCTATTGGTCGCCTCTTACGATACCGTGGATGTTATTCTACCCCACCCACCAATAGGGAGACTTCCGATACAAGGCTGACGTATTTAAGCCCCTTCACATACCATCGGACTGACCAGTATCGAACCTGGATGTCGAACCCGAGCCCGATAACAAAATACAACCCGATCGTTTTTGCTAACAGATCGAAGGTTTTCGTCGACGCTAAGATGGGAAAGGATTGGGAGTGTGTGCAAATGTGGCCTAAATTAAGGTACAGCCACAGCATTTGCCTGGCGTGAATTTGGAAAACCACGGAAAACCATCTTCAGACCTGCCGACGGTTGGATTGGAACCCACCGTTTGCTGAATGCAAGCTGACAGCTGCCAACTACGTGGCCCTAACCTCACGGCGAACTCGCTCGGTAAATAATAATAATAAAATTAATAATAATAATAATAATAATAATAATAATAATAATAATAATAATAATAATAATAATAATAATAATAATAATAATAATAACGAAATGGCGTCTGGCTTTTAGTGCCGCGAGTGTCCAGGGACATGTTAGCTTCGCCAGGTGCAGGTCTTTCGATTTGACACCCGTAGGCGACATGCGCGTTGTGATGAGGATGAAATGATGATGAAGACGGCACATAGCCTACACCTAGCTCCCATGCCAGAGAAATTAACCAATGATGATTAAAATTCCCGACCTTTCAGGAAATCGAATCCGGGACCCCTGTAACCAAAGACCAACATGCTAACCATTTAGGCATGGAGCTGGAAATATTATTATATTATTATATGTATGTATGTTGGGTATTCAGGCCGAAGGCTGGTTTGATCCTCCACAGTTCCACTGAAAGCTATCAACAGATAGCCTAGGCGTCACTGAAGAGGCGTACTAGGGAGATGAGGAGTGAGGTAGTTTCCCGTTGCTTTCCTCACCGAGCTAGCAGTTGCTACTGCACATCAGCCTGCCAAGCCCACTGAAATGCATGCACTAACCGACCCCATGAGCGATATTTTCACACCATTCATAACAGGAACTGGCTGCATAAGGAATGTTATTACTGGCATCACTCATACCTCGGTCACTTTCATATTGTCAAAGCCAAGGATGAGACTGAGACGAGCCAATGAAAGTAACAAATTGCTCTAGCCCATACCAGAAGACATAGTGCAGTGTAAACACTACATCTCTCCAGCAGGGGATTAATAATAATAATAATAATAATAATAATAATAATAATAATAATAATAATAATAATAATTCTACTTCACATTAACTAGCCTACTTTTTCGGTTTTCGGAGAGGCCGAAGTGCCGGATTTTTGTCCCGTAAGAATAATTTTACATGCCAATAAATGAGGCTGACGTATTTGAGCACCTTCAAATATCACCGGACTGAGCCAGGATCGAACCTGCCAAGTTGGGCTCAGAAGGGCAGCGTTCTAGAGTCTGAGCTACTCAGCCCGACACTCGGTAAACAATCCCACTGGTGGTGGTGATCATTGTTTTAGTAATAATAATAATAATAATAATAATAATAATAATAATAATAATAATAATAATAATAATAATAATAATAATAATATTAAATGATGTTACTTGCTTTACTTACCACTAACTATTTTAGCGGTTTTCGGAGACGCCGGGGTGCCGAAATTTAGTCCCGTAGGAATTCCTTTACGTGCCAGTAAATCTAGTGACACGAGGCTGATGTATTTGAGCACCGTCAAATACCACCGGGCTGAGCCAGGATTGAACCTGCCAAGTTAGGGTCAGAAGGGCAGCGCCTCAACCGTCTGAGACACTCAGCCCGGTGAGTATTGTTTTAAGAGTAAGTAGCCTACAACTAGGCAACCATCCTCTATATAACACTAAACAGGCAGGAAAAATTGGAAGGAGCCGACACTTTTAAAAATGAAGGTATCGGCCAAAGAAAGACAAGAACCACGCAGGGCGTGAACGTGAAAGACTTCCTAGACCTCGAGTCGGGGTTGGATAAGAACAAGAGTTGACCAAGGGAGATTAGATAGGACAGATAAAATTGAGGAGCCTGGTACAAGTAAGTGGAAGCAATGCCAGGACTCAGCTAAGGGCCCCATGGTCACCAACCCACGCTCCAAAGTTGGGAGCCCCTAGGGCCTCCTTTACGACAGGCAGGTGATACAGTGGGTGTTATTCTACCACCCCCACCCACAGGAGAAACAATCCCACTGTTAGCGTGAATAAAGGAATGTTATTTTCAATCATTTAAGTCACTCTAAAACCAAAATGAGTGGGCCTTAATACGAAGCAAGTACAACGAAAAACTTCAAAAAGGTGGTGAAAGCAGGAAACCTGCAGAAAAAGTTGCAATATTTAACACACAGCAAAATTTAATAAAAATTAGAGAACGGTCGGTAATATTTCCTCCTTTTGCTGCAGCTTTCTATGTTTAAATAAATATGCTTAAAAAGTGAAGGTAGTGTAAGAATAAAGGGGAAGGATATATATATATAGCCTAATACGTACATGCGCAATAAAAAATGTCTAAAAAGACAAGGGGTAGAATTGAAATGTATTCCAGAGCGACAAAGGGAGAGTTGTATGCAGCAAGTTCTATATTAGAAGACCATCTAGTAAAAAGCTTTTTATGTGTTTCAAAAACTCCATTAATCCAGCAGCTTGAAAAGGAAGGAGCGAGAGAGAGAGAGAGAGAGAGAGAGAGAGTAGCTATACATATATGTATGACAGACAGAAAGAGAGGCAATGACAGAGACGGAAAGCTGCATATCGAATTGGGATAAGCCATTGCCGACCAATGACAGTTGCGAATCTAACACCCCGATCTGGGATTGGTCAACATACAAAACTGTACCCTAACTGTGCGTGTAAGTGAGACAGAGGTAGACAGAGAGAGAGAGAGAGGCAAGCTAAAATAGAGAATGCGCTCTCTCATCCATAGCCTGCTACTCGACACATACAAACGTACTCAGAGAGAAAGCATCAGAAACCCCATTACAACTCCTTATCTCTCTCACTCCACCTCCATTCCAAATCTCTCTCCCTCTTCCGCCGCGATTCCATTTTACAGGGAATAGGAATAAAAAATAAAAAGAGGAGGCGGGGGGGGGGGAGTAAAAAAGTAGGTGGTTAGGGGAGGAAGCCTTCATTTTCTCCCACTTGAGGCGACACAAGGCTTGGAGAGACAGCGGGTCATTTCTCCTCCAGCCATGACAAATGAGACAAAGTGTGGATTTATTCCAGAGGACGGAGGGACATGTTGGAAATTAAAAATTTCGTACACACTTAACAAATCCCTAGTAGAACCGTTCAGATAATTAGGATTCGAACCCGGCCTCGAAAGCGGCCAATTTATATTCCGATATTAAAAAGCTCGGCGTTGTCAAGTCCTATACATCATGGGCATTACAATAATAATGCTATTGATTTTTCCTTCTATTTGTTCTACCGTACGTCACACCGACACACACAGGTCTTAGGGCGACGGTGGGATAACAGTAGTGGTCGTGGTTACTGGCCGGTCCTGCAGTGTAGGGATAGCGTGCCAGTCATTTACCCGGACGGCCCGGGTTCGATTCCAGGCCAGGGCAGGAATTTTTACCTGGATCTGAGGGCTGGTTCGAGGTCCACTCAGCCTACGTGTTTACAATTAGAGAGCTATCTGGAGATGGCGGCACCGATCTAGAAAGCCAAGAATAATGGCCGAAAGGATTCATTGTGCTGACCACACAACACCTCATAATCTGCAGGCATTCGGGATGAGCAAGGTCGCTTGGTAGGTAATGGCCCTTCGGGACTGTTGCACCATGAGGTTTGGGTGGTGATTATTGTTTTTAAGAGGAAGTACAAATGGGCAACCGTCCTATATATAAAACACTAATCCGAGGGAAAACATGAAAGGGGTCTGCCTCTTCGAAAAATGAAGGTATCGGCCAAAGAAAGATAAGGGAGCTTTAGAATAACACCCACGGTATCCAAAGCCTGTCATAAGAGGTGACTAAAAGGGGCCTCAGGGGTTCTTAACCTACGTTGGCGTCCACAGGATCCTTAGCTGAGTCCAGGCATTGCTTCCACTTGTGTCAGGCTCCTCACTTTCATCTATCCTATTCGACCTCCCTTGGTCAATTCCTGTTCTTTTCCGACGGTGTTAGAGCACTCGAGGCCTAGGGATTCATTTTCACGCCCTTCGTGGCCCTTGTCTTTCTTTGGCCGATACCTTTATTTTTCGAAGTGTCGGACCACTTCTATTTTTGTCCGGCTCCATGCCTAAATGGTTAGCGTGCTGGCCTTTGGTCACAGGGGTCTCGGGATCGATTCCCGGCAGAGCCGGGAATTTTAACCATAATTGGTTAATTCCCCTGGCACGGGTACTGGGTGTTTGTGTCGTCTTCATCATCATTTCATCCTCATCACGACGCGCAGGTCGCCTATGGGAGTCAAATTAAAAGATCTGCATCTAACGAGCCGAAGTCCTTGGACACATCCTGGCACTAAAAGCCATACACCATTTCATTTCATTTACTTCTATTGTTCTCTCGGATTAGTGTTAATAGAGATGGTTGCTGCCCAGTTGTAGGTCTACTCCCTCTTAAAATAATAACAACGACCGCCATCACCTCGAGATCCAATACCGCTGGGGTCGGAAAAGAAGAAGATTTGGCCACGGGAGATGGGGTAGGATAGATGAAGGTGATGAGGGCCCGGATTTTTATGCAGTAACAGGTTAGATTGCAAACTAATTTGGTTAGAAGGAAGTGTCGGCCACCCGCTATTCCATAATGTAGCAAGAGTAACATAAATTGTAGGGGTTCTGATGGACCGTACCCCTAATGTTTATGCAGACTCCATAGCATAATCGTTGTGAAGGTAAACTATACTTGCTACTCGCTTCAGTAAGTTTGCATTCTAACCTATTAACGCAAAAAAATCCGGGCTCTAGTGATGAATCTCGCAAAAGTAAGGGGAAGCAATGCCAGTACTCAACTAAAGACTCCATGGTCGTCAATCCACGCTCCCAAGAAAGGAGCCCCTGAAGCTCCCTTTAAGCCGCTTCTTACTCCCTCTTACTGGAGGAGTAAGAGCGTTCGTGGCATGAATTAAGGCTATATACAGCCTCAGCGTTTGTTTGGTGTGAAAATGGGGAACCATGGAAAACCAACTTCAGGGCTGCGAATGATGGGGTTCGAACTCAGCAACTCCCGAGTGCAAAAACAAACTGTGCCGCAACTGCTTGGTATGATTGGCTTTTAAGTCCCGCTTGAACGATTTTCGGGGGCGCAAGGTACCGGAAATATGTCCCGCAGGAGTTCTTTTACGTGACAATACCGTAACTATCGAGGCGAGGCTGGCATATACGCTATACGAGCATCTTCAAATACCACCGGCGCCCGGCTACATGGCTATTGTTAGCACGCTGGCCTTTGATTGATGGGGTCTCGACTTCGATCCCCGGCCGGGTTGGGGATTTTAACCTTAATTGGTTAATTCCACTATTTTAATAAAGGTACAATTAATCACGTTGGGTTTGAAGCATACGTTAAAAATCAAAATAATGACTAAATACAAATATGGGTTTGCTAGGCGGTGAAAACTGAAAGCGAGAATTAAAGAAACAAAACAAAACCATCGATCAAAAGTTTAGCACATCACCGCTTGAGTCACGCAGCCTGACGAGAAAACTACTAAAGTGATTATTGCCTTACGGGGAATTACTTTTTTAAAAGAGGGAGAGGGAGAGAGAGAGAGAGAGAGAGAGAGAGAGAGAGAGAGAGAACATAAACCTCACGGCACTACGCCTCTGACGGACCTTGCCCTACGAAGTGACCACTGATCAGCCCGCAGACCTGCAGATTACGTGGTGAAGCATAGTTAGCATGACGAATCCTCTCGACCGCCGTTATTCCTGGCTTTCTAGGTTTGGGCCGCCATCTCACCGTCAGATAGTTCCACAATAATGTTCTCATGAAAGTTGAGTTGACCTCGTACCAGCTCTCAGATACAGGTAAAAATCCCCGACCGGTACTTCGCTTGGTTGACCAGAGTGCAGACCCCCCATTCCTCAATTAGGAACAATAGCGCTGTCTCTCTCTTTCCCCACGCGTGTCTCGCTCGCTCCGCCTGTCTCCCTCTTCCTCACTTGCTCGGCAGCGCTCCAAACCCGAGCCGAACTTAGCCGAGTAGCCCAGAGATGGAGCGTTGGTCCGAGTGAGACCGATGCACTGTGCACAGGACCTCTGCGCCTCAGTTTGCACGCGCGAGATTTTGGGCTTTTGAGAGGCCTTGTCGTATAAGAAGGTGAAAGTAAGGAGCTTGACAGAAGTGGTAGCAATACCAGACTCAGCCCCCGTTCCCAAGTTAAAAGAGGTCGTTGGTTCTCACTTCCTAATCGACGATCAGAGGCACGAATTCACTATTTTATATGGCAGCATACTTTAGCCCTAAGCACAGGGTTTCCTTTTATGATTGACGAAAACTGAAGCTTTCCCTCACGCCTAGGCTACAGACAATACAATTATCAAGACATCTTCCATTTACACCGAACAATAACTTTATGAGGAGCACCTGCCTAATGACGGGTTGCTTCCCCTTTGCTGGTGATCACTTCTTTGCAAACGTTGGGGCCAAATTCCGCAACGTGACGCACGTGCAATCCAAGCTTGCTTCAGCACCTCGTGTAGTTGAAGCACAATTTGTGGAACCGTAGGAGCAGCACTCACAGCGCGTTCCAAAATAATCCAGACATATTCGATACGGTTACAGACCGAGAAATTTCGGGGCCAAAGAAGAGTGGAGAATTCATTGCCATGTTCCTCCAACCACTGTGTAGTCAACTGAGCCTGGTGACACAGTGTACTGTCCTGTTGGAATATACCAATGTTGTCGGGAAAGACTGCCTGGAGATATGGATGCAGATTGTTGTTCACTCAAAGTATGTGGTATGATAAGCAAATGGTCCTAGGGCATGCCAGGAGACTACTCCCCACAGCACGACACCATCATCCACGTCCTATGCCAGCCATGTCAGCTGCAGCATCTCGTGTAGTTGACGCACATTTTGACGAGTAGTAGGAACAGCCTTCAGAGCACGTTCCAACAAACCCCAGACATGTTCGATGGGGTTACAGCCTGAGAAATTTGGGGACCACCGCAGGATGGCGAATTCATTGGTGAATTCTCCAACCAGCCAACTGAGCCCGCTGGCACGACACATTGTTCTGTTCGGATATGGCACAGTTATCGGAAAAGACTGCCTGGAGAAAGGGGTGCACACTGTTGTTGACTAAAAAGTTCCGGTACTCTTCACCACTAAGAGTGTTTGTTACGATGACCAAATCACCCCAAAACATGACACCGCCACACCACCTTGTTGCTTCTTTTTTCCTAGTGGCTTTACGTCACACCGACACAGATAGGTCTTATGGCGACAATGGGATAGGAAAGGGCTAGGAGTTGGAAGGACGCGGCCGTGGCCTTAATCAAGGTACAGCCCCAGCATTTACCTGGTGTGAAAATGGGAAACCACGGAAAACCATCTTCAGGGCTGCTGACATTGGGATTCGAACCCACTATTTCCCAGATGCAAGCTCACAGCCGTGCGTCCCTAACCGCACGGCCTACTCACCCGGTATCGCCCTGTTGGATGCCTACGGTTCAGGCAGTCGAAATCGCCTTCTGCTGTTTACGTCAGATGCGGTGCAACAGGAAATAGAACTCTTCACTCCAAGAAATCCTCTTCCAATGCGTTCAACATACAGTGACGCCTTTCCTTGGCCAAAGTAAGGTGTTCTTTGCGATGACATGAGGTCAATAAGGGCACGAATGTTCGTCTAAAGCTTGAGAACCCGATTCGACGAAAGGTACGTTGGAGGGTCATTGAGGAAACCGGAGATACCTGCCCGCTGATGTACTGATGCGGTCTAATATTCCACTGCAGTGTGTCGTTGCTCTGATGTCAGTCGTGATCAGCCGCAGTATAATCTTCTGCTCGATGTCTGTCCCCGATTCCTGCCCTCCTGCTACACTCTCGATACCGTTGTACAGGAACAGCCAATAAGAGCAGCTGGCGCCAAGATACTGGCACCACACCTCTCCAGTTATCAGCCCGCGTTTGACGTCGTTAAATCGCCAATTTTAAGACCTGTTTTTACATGTAGAACTGTGATGCGGCTGTGCTTCGACCGTGCCGTGTCGTTTGCAATCACCAAACAGTATAAACCATTTTATTTGCACTTAACAGCAGCTGGGTATTTGCATATGTAGGCCTGTGCCCCTGCTGTGTTGGTACTGTGCTGTCACGGATCACCAAGCAGAGTGATTACGGTCCACACAGTCGTCGCCAGGTCTCAGCGCAGTACCGCATATGAACATTAGAAACTGTCGTTCTAGTCTCCCCAAGCCGGACTTCGTATTATTTTGGTGATAATCAGAAGCACTTAAGTTCCACGTGTTGAGATACACTGTGTTACAGTTTGCATCCCCTGTGGGTGGGGGTGGTAGAATAACACCCACGGTATGCACTGCCTGTCATAAGAGGCGACAATAAGGGGCCACAGGGGCTCTCAAGTTGGGAGCGTGTATTGATGCGGCTGTTTGGGCATCCTTTACTGTGACATGTCTGTGTCATTTGGTCTGAATTTGTTATCATATACTCCTGCAAGATGAACTACCTGTCACATCGCTTGTGAATAAAATGACCTTGTCCTTGACGATATTACATGTTTTTCTTTTTTCCGGCAGTGTAAATAAATTACTGACTCGGGGACTATAATTCATATAGGTCTACGTCGAAGGCAAGTCCGTATAGTATAACTGAGTAGAGGAGTATTACTCTACTTGGAGCGGGTGGGGATAATGGCGGAGCCATTCGAGTGGCTCACAAAGAGGATTCCTTCTTTTTAATACAGTCTCTAAAAAGCAAAGAAATTATATGACAAGTGCGTACGCTCGTTATCAGTAAGTACCAGACAAGTATTGTCTCGACTGTATGCTCTCCTCCACTGTCAGCTCAAATCACGAAGTGCGTCATTTTAAATCCTCGTCGCCTTAGCAACCGGTCGCGTCCAACAAATAAAAGAAAGCACAATAAGAAGTTGGAGTCTCCTTCCCTTCTGATTTCATTTCTCTAGATAGTTCACTACTGAATAGCGATACCCTACTGTTCTGACTTCGTCGAGAGAACCGAAACTGATGTAAACATAGAACATCATGTATCCATCCGCGGCCTTGAGGTTGACTAGAGAATGGCCGGGCTACTCCCGAGCACATGGCAAGAGACATGTGGGGTTGTCTAGGAACTGTCATTACCACCATTTTCAAGTCCGAGCTTGCACCTTGCTTACCTGCCAGCTCGCCATCGTCGCCGCACCGGCCCAACACTCTAGCAGATAGGCCACCTGCCAAGATTTTTCCACGCGGTCCGGCCAATTTGATATACTTCAAGTGGACTTTCTGCGGTCTCTGCCATTACTCCAGCGACCACCGACCAGGACACACGTCCAGCTAGCCATATCCAGCCCTGTTGCCTGAATTGCCGCGATTACATCAGACTGTTGCTGGATGCCACTGATGTCAACATGTAGATGACACATGCAATGATTATGATATGGATACGAAGCAAATTATATTCACCATCCGAGAGGAATAAACTACAAGCAAATTACATCACACATGGATTTAACACCCCAGAAAGGAAATAAATTACGGGAGATTGATGGGTTTGAGGTTATGCCCAAAATGTAGTCTACTGTAAATACGTAATCAATCATTCACAGCAGCATATATAAGGGAAAATAATCACACTTTTGATATTTAATCTTTTAATTAAATTAAATTCTAGAAGGGAAATATATTTTTGAAAAGGCAATATGAAAGACAGTTTAAAAAAAACACAGTTTACCTACTTCGAATCGGAAAAGGGCGAACTCCTTCCAAGTCGGATTCCTTTCTCTCTCCTCTTTCTCGCTGTTGCTCGTATCATTCGAATTAATTACAAGATGATCGACAGTCACATCGCACAGACCGTCGATTCCCAGAATCACCAAGTGATAAAAGGCACGCCACATTACAGCTGTTAAACCCACCAGATTCTCGTTAATATTCTGACTTCTACGAGTTTTACTGTTACGCGCAACATATCCGTTTGCTACGCTCCACACCAACTCTGTGGAGGTGAATGGAGGTAAAATTCCCATCGAGCCTTCACGAACGGACGATGTCATAGAGGCTAGAGAATCAACATGGCGGGTCAAGCATGAAGGCATGGGTACCCGGCATTCTTCAGATTGAATTACTTGCTTAGACTACATTTATGACAATGAATCGGTTCTTGGATATTATTCTGACTGAAATTATTTGAGTAATTATATTTTGGACATTGTGCACGTAGGATCGCATGATGATGCTGTGATCTCGCTAACGAACTATGTTCTCATATTTACAGCATGACTGGTTTTCTCGCTGACGTCGGTATAGATACTAAAGGTCTTAACGTCGGTATAGATGCTGGGAGAGGGGGGTCTTAATAGGGGCAATCACATAGTTAATCGAGAATATTGAAACGTATTCCAGTCCGGTTCCCTATCTGAAAGGCCAGAAGGTCCTGAAGAGGTAGATCTCATAAAAGACTACATTACATTACTTATCCTAGTTGAGTGCGGATAAAAACTGGGAGTTACACGTTGGTTTATCGTGGCAATCAATCAATCAATCAATCAATCAATCAATCAATCAATCAATCAATCAATCAATCAATCAATCACTTAGAAACTTATTGAACATTTTCCTTGATAAATTATTCCAATAACTTACTCCCCGTCCTCAATTTGTCCTCTTGAATTTCAACTTTATCTTTATTCCTCTACTAATGTCATTACACGCTCTCTCTCCACTGACAGCTCGGAACATACCACGCAATCGAGCAGCTCGTCTCCTTACTCCCAAGTCTTCCCAGCCCAAAGTATGCAACATTTTCGTAACACTACTCCTTTGTCGGAAATCCCCCGGAATAAATAGTGCTGCCTTCGTTTGGATCATTCCCAGCACGCCCATCAACTTGTCCTCATGTGGGTCCCATGCACTGGAACCATACTCTAGTTGGGAGGGGGGAGTCTTACCAGAGACTTCAACGCCCTATTCTTTACATCCTTAGACTACTATAAATCCTAAGTACCCTCATAACCACGTGAGATCTTAAATCTTTCTTAACAAACTCGTCAATATGATTGCGCCAATGAAGATATTTCCTTATATTAACACGTATAGAGGTACTTACCTAACTATTTATAGAAGAATGGAAAGACAAGTTAAAACTGATTTGAGAAAAGATCAATTTGGCTTCAGAAGAAATGTATGAATACCTGAAGCAATCCTGACTTAACGTCTGATCTTAAAGGATCGAATTACAAAGGACAAGCCAACGTACATGGCTTCGTAGGTCTAGAAAATGCATTTGATAATGTTGACTGGTCCGAGCTATTTGAGATTCAGAAGGTGATCGGGATCAGATAACGAGAAGGAAGAATTATCTAGAATCTGTACAAAAATCGGTCTACTGTGATAAGGAGGAAAGCAACGGGAAACTACCTGACTCCTCATTTCCCTAGTACGCCTCTTCGGTGACGCCTAGGCTATTTATGACAGCTGTTGGCGGAGCTGCAGAGGATCAAACCAGCCTTCGGGCTGAATACCCAACATACATACTGTGATAAGAATGGGGGGGGGGGGGGCTTTGAAAAAAAAAAGCAGCAATCCAGAAAAGAGTGAGGCAAGGCTCCAGTTCCCCCCCCCCCCCGGCCGCCCTGCCGCCCTCCATTCCGGTGTTTATACAGAACCGGCGGTAAAGGAAATCAAAGAGGACTTTGGAAAAGGAATCACAATCGAAGGAGAGGAAATCAAAACCTTGAGATTTGTCGATCATATTGTTATTTTATCTAAGTCGGTAGAAAATGGAAAAATTACTGAATGGTACGGACATAGTCTTGGGGAAGGTGTACAAGATGAAAATATAAGAATCCAAAACGAAAATAATGGAGTACAGTCAAATGACGTCAGATGATGCAGGAAATATTAGATTAGGAAATGATGTCTTAAAGACAGTAGATGAATATTGTTACTTGGCTAGTAAAATAACTAACGATGGCAGAGGTAATGAGGACATAAAACGCAGACTAGCACAAGCAAGGAAGACCTTTTTATAAGAAAAGAAATTTGCTCACTTCGAACATTGATAGAGGAATTAGACGTTTTTGAAGACTTTCGTCTGGAGCGTGGCACTGTATGGAAAGGAAACATGGACGATAACTAGCTCAGAAAGAAAGAGAATAGAAGCTTTTGAAATGTGGTGTCTCAAAAGGATGCTGAATGTGAGACGCCCAGGACTTGTTCGGTTGGTTTTTGATGGAAGTGTAGGTGGTAAGAACGGTAGGGGTAGACCAAGGTATGATTAGGCTATGACAAGCAGATTAGAGCGGATGTAGTAAAGTAGAAATGAAAATGTTAACACAGGACAGGGTGGCAAGGAGTGCTGCATCAAACCAGTCTATGGACTGGTGACACAAACAACTTCCAGTGTTCCCCAAGAGCTAATAGAGAGGTTTTTATCTCTTGGTGAAACTTACAACTTGACCTTTCATAACATTTACTGTCCACTATCCATCTCAAAACATTGTCTAGGCTCACAATCCTGCAACTCGTATTACTCGACATCATCCCCAAATAGTCTTCTCTGTGATTCCAGTTTTTTACTCATATCATTTATATACATAATATATAGCCTAAGAAAACATATGGTTTTCCGTAGTTTCCCATTTTCACACCAGGCAAATGCTGGGGCTGTACCTTAATTAAGGCCACGGCCGCTTCCTTCCAACTCCTAGGCCTTTCCTATCCCAACGTCGCCATAAGACCTATCTGTGTTGGTGCGACGTAAAGCCCCTAGCAAAAAAAACAACAACATAAAGGTCCATTAATACGTTTCCCCCTGTGGGTACGGGCGGTAGAATAACACCCACGGTATCCCCTGCCTGTCATAAGAGGCGACTAAAAGGGGCCCCAGGGAATCTGAACTTTGGGAATCACGTGGCCCTTACCTGAGTCCTGGCATTGCTTCCACTTACTTGCGCCAGGCACCTCACTTTCATCTATCCTATCCGACCTCTCTTGGTCAACTCTTGTTCTTTTCCGACCCCGACGCTATTAGGTTTGCGAGGGCTAGGGAGTCTTTCATTTTCACGCCCTTCATGGCCCTTGTCTTCCTTTGGCCGATGTCTTCATTTTTCGAAGTGTCGGATCCCTTCCATTTGTTTCCCTCTGATTAGTGTTCATAGAGGATGGTTGCCTAATTGTACTTCCAATAATCACCACCACCACCACCACCTGAGATTACAGGACGGTATTTATCGTACACTACATCCTGCATTTTGACTAGTCAATAACCGCACGCTGTTGTTTAACTCTTTTCGAATGCTTTTCCGTAATTTTGTAGATGCCAATAACTAGTAATGATCTCAAAGGAAGGCACAAGGACATTTGACTAAAAATGAATCGCACAGCCCGGACAAGGACAATTAAATTTCCCTTTCTAAGCTGGAGAGAGAGAGAGAGAGAGAGAGAAATAAATAAAAGAAAACTGGTAATGTTCTTGTATCTGAACCCTGCGTCTCATTAAAATGTTCCGCTCCGGTAAGCAGCGGTGCTGTGAAGGGTGCGATAAACCTCGGTAAAGAAAGGGGTTCACCATCCATGGGGACGAGGGTGAGATGTGTATTGGTAGGGTACACATCTCGTCATGGGGGAAGCGCTCTACCGATACAGCGACCAAGATGAATTCATTACAAGTAAGTCAGTCGCGCTGCAGGAAGCATTTCATTATGAGTAGGCCTACGCTAAGGAGGGATTCCTTCTACCAATGTAAGACATCCCACATCATCATCTTCTCTTTCGTCGAAAGCATGGTCGACATTTTTAATCACGGAATACCCAATTTTATTTATGTTTAGAACTTCCCTAATTATAGGATTGCCACTAGAACAAAGTGCGGTTAGGGTCGCGCAGCTGTGAGCTTGTGGGTTCGAGCCCCACTGTCCGCAGCTTCCGTGGTGTCCCAGTTTCACACCAGGCAAAAGCTGAGGCCGTGCCTTAATTAAGGCCACGGCCGCTTTCTTCCCACTCTTAGCCCTTTCCTATCTCATCGTCGCCAATTGTAAAAAGAAAGTGCAATTCATTTTCTGATTTGCTTAAGAGGTTATAAAAGTGACTATCTAATAAAATAAGAGATGATCACATTACTATGGGAATACGAAAATAAATCTTCGACTAAGAAGTAAGTAAGCCGGCCGCGAATTCTCTTAGCCGTCATTCTTGGCTTTCTAGACCGGGGCTGCCATCTCACCGTCAGATAGCTCCTCAATTGTAATCAAGTTGTAATCGAATCAGCCCTCAGATACAGGTTGAAGTCCCTGACCTGGCCGGGAATCAGGCGGTGTTAGAGTACGGATGGTTGATGTGATCTTGCAGGCTGTGTTGTGGAGTACTGATGAATGGTCATGACTGAGAGATATATTATCAAAGAGGGGCGTTAGAGTACCTACAGATGACCGGGCGAGTTGGCCATACGGTTAGAGGTGCGCGGCTGTGAGCTTGCACCCGGGAGATAATGGGTTCAAATCCCACAGTCTGTAGCCCTGAAGATGGTTTTCCGTGGTTTCCCATTTTTTTGCTATTTGCTTTACGCCGCACCGACACAGATAGGTGTTCTGGCAACGATGGAACAGGAAAGGAATAGGAATGAGAAGGAAGTGGCCATGGTCTTAATAAAGGTACAGCCCCAGCATTTGCATGGTGTGAAAATGGGAAACAACGGAAAGCCATCTTAAGGGCTGCCAACAGTGGGATTCGAACCCACTATCTCCCGGATGCGAGCTCACAGCTGAGCGTCCCTAACCACACGGCCAACTCACCCGGTGGTTTCCCATTTTCACACCAGGCAAATGCTGAGGCTGTACCTTAATTAAGGCCACGGCCGCTTCCTTGCAACTCCTAGTCCTTTCTTACCCCCATCGTCACCACAAGACCTATTTGTGTCGCTGCGACGTAAAGCCACTAGCAATTAAGTACAGATGGCCGATGTGGTCTTGTAGGCTGTGATAAGAAGTACTGATGGATGGCCAACACTGAGAGACACACACAGAAGACAATTCTATCAAGAAGGCCTCATCTCATTATAATTTAGAGACTAGAAAACTGATTATTGCATTCGTAGTAGTTTCATAGGCCCTGAGCCAGTTTCCCCACTTTCGATGCAGTGAATCCTAACACTTGCTGACTCCACTTTCCATACAGATGTCTCTCCGAAACGATTCATTAGATGCAATTAAAGTAATCATAATAAAGTAATAATAATAATAATAATAATAATAATAATAATAATAATAATAATAATAATAATAATAATAATAATAATAATAATAATAATGTTTTCAAGTTCCACTAACCACTTTTACGGTTTTCGAGGACGCCGATGTGCCGGAATTTAGTCCCGCGGGATTTCTTTTACGTGCCAGTACTCTACGTACTAGAGCACCTTCAAACACCACCGGACTGAGCCAGGACCGAACCTGCCAAGTTGGGGTCAGAAGGCCAGCGCATCTGAGTCACTCCGCCCGACAAAGCAGCAAGTTAAGTTCATTATCAATTTCAGTTTTCTGAAGGACACATTTGCAATCATTTGATTTTCCCGAGGGAAAATTTGACAACTTTTTTCGTTTACGATTATCTCTCTCGAATATCTAACACCAGGTTATCTCGTAAGATCCTCGAATTTCTAGTGACTTGGTCAACTAAAGTGAAAGAGAATCTGACCGGTACCTCGCAGGCACTAATAAATAAGTTCAGAACTTGTGTTCGCGAGATAATGGATCTTCAGCAAAGAGAGAGATGATGAACAGACGCAAAGTGGTTTGAAGATCGAAGAACCAAATTCTCCACCCAGATGAAGGAGTACTGGCTAACATTTAGTGTTAATCGTAGTGCTAAGCACCCGAAACGATATTTAAAAATAACCAAATAAAAATAATTCCTTTCATTCGTTACTTACACAGTATCCTCATTTTTTAACTTTTACATGGGTATTTCACACAATGTCCCCGTCTTAATTTAAATTATTTAATTAACTCATCCATTCATTCATTCATTCATTCGTTTTCCAAATCAGAAGGGGCGGATATTTCCCTCAATGGGCAAGAAACAAGCAAGCTGTTTTTTTCTTCATCATAGCCAAGATAAAAGACAGATTTTCTCTCAAATACGATAAGGTGTTGGGAGATATGGCAAGGAATAATTACCATGACGCCATTGACAGGCAGTTCCTCCCTCCAGCTGAGACTGTACAATCGGCATATCACAGAACCCCTCTGGAGGGTTGTAACGTAAAGCCTCACATATCCATCCCTCCCCAGTAAATGGGTTGGTCCCTAAATTAATACGTCGAAGGCAAGCGAAGGGTGATGATTTAGGGGAGAAAGTGGAACGTTCCCTCGGACACAGAAATCTCGTTATGGGAAGCTTGATCAGCACTTAGTCATGCTACCCCCCAGAAGGGGAGGGCTCTCCCTCTTCATGCACAGCAAGTTGTAAATGAAATGCACAGTTCCTGACGCAAGGGTGAGAGAGACGGGATTGGAAAATCTCAGACTGAATGAGCCGGGAGGGGCAGACAGTGGACATGTTCGATAGTCTGGACCAACCACCATCCCTCTTTATTCAATTTCATTTCCCTCCCCTTCGCTCCTCATCTACCTACCTCCCCTTTTCACCAGCACAGGGTGTACCTGCAGCGACGAACGGATTCTTTAAACACGGTACACGCGGTTACAATTCAGCATTTCCGAAAGTTCAACCAGGGCTGCTTTACCCCATCAGGTCGCAGGAGGCCATGGTCTAAAGCGAGCATAACCCAAGTTTTCCCTCTTTGCACAAACAGTGTTCTCAACAATTTAAAAAAAAAAGCAGGTGTTGAAAATAAAATTGATGTTTCCTTAGGTCATCAGTCCATAAACTGCTTTGATCCAATCCTCGATACCATCAAATTCGCACTAAGCTTTTCATTTCTAAGCAACTGCCACATCCTACGCCTAGTCTGATCTGTTTGTCATATTCATGCATTGGCTAACCCTTACTGATCTAATAATAATTAATAATAATAATAATAATAATAATAATAATAATAATAATAATAATAATATGAATTAAAAATGGAGAAGTTGGAGATCCTAGAAAGAAGAATACTACAGAAAATCTTAGGCGCAATCGAGACTGAAACCGACTGGAATCAAACTTCGGAACACCAATGAAGTCTACGAAAATGTGTAGAAAATTTCAGAGACCATGAAAAAATAGGTCATCATTTCTCGGACATTTGTACAGAATGGACACAACCAGACTAACCAAAAAGTTATTCGACTACCTGTGGAACAAGAAAACAACGGCGGAATGGATTAAGGAAGTTTGTAAATATCTAGAGAAGTTCAACATCTAGGAAGTTCAGATGTTACACAGCAAAATATTACGGACCATGATTCAAAACTTGGAAGGGTTTCAAGTCGAAAGAACTGCAAAGACGGGAAGAGCCTGGACAGATGAACATAAGAAACAGCATAGCGCCCATATGGAGGAGTATAGGAGGAAGAGGAAACTTTTAAAAAAACTAAACAGTAGCGTGATCCTGAGTGGTCAATTCGCAATTTTTTTTAAAAAAAATGCAAGTACCTTGGTGAGATACTACAGCCTAACGGGCTGAATAAAGAAGGAAACCGCGAGAGAGAGCAAGAAAATGGAGTTTGCGTTCCACCTAACGAAAAACACACACAACAAGAAAGCGATTTCTATTAGGACTAAACTACGACACTATCAGACAGCAATCCAACCAGAGTGCCCCTATGCTTCAGAACGTCTAAGATTAACAACCAGAAAACACACTGAAGAAATCGAGAAGAACGAAAGATTTTAAGAGAAATTCTTGGTCCACAAAAATTTGCTGACACATACCGATTACGCAGTAACAAAGAAGTAAGCCAACATAATGCATGCAGCAGGATTTCAGATACAATACGCAAACGACGGGCTAAGTTCTCTGAACATATTTCAAGTATGCCCGACGGCAGACTCA
This sequence comes from Anabrus simplex, assembly GCF_040414725.1. NCBI lineage: Eukaryota > Metazoa > Arthropoda > Insecta > Orthoptera > Tettigoniidae > Anabrus > Anabrus simplex. Next base: position 146,458,706 of record NC_090279.1, on the reverse strand, counting down.
TTAAGAATGTTTTCAACCATTTCAACAAGCCCAATAGGAAAGGCAACTCATGACAAACGGTTTGTTAACATCAAGAAGGATCTGGAAGAAATGAACATCATGGATCAAGACATCCACAACAGAACCACTTTCAGAAAAAGGATACGCACATTTGAGGGGTTCCTCAAGAGAATGAAGGAATGCTGGCACCAAAGAAAACTTTTTTTTTTTTTTTTTTGCTAATTGCTTTACGTCGCACCGACACAGATAGGTCTTATGGCGACGATGGGATAGGAAACGCCTAGGAAGTGGAAGGAAGCCGTGGCCTTAATTAAGGTACAGTCCCAGCATTTTCCTGGTGTGAAAATGGGAAATCACGGAAAACCATCTTCAGGGCTGCCGACAGTGGGACTCGAACCCATTATCTCCCGATTACTGGATACTGGCCGCACTTACGCGACTGCAGCTATCGAGCTCGATCCAAAGAAAACTGAAATCATGATGAGTTGTTTACGTGGTCCGCAGTTGGCCAAAATTGATGAAATATTTCGAAATGGTTTTTTTGTTTTTGTTTTGCTTTACGTCGCACAGACACAGATAGCTCTTATGGCGACGATGGGGGAAGCGGCCGTGGCCTTAATTAAGGTACAGCCCCTGCATTTGCCTGGTGTATTTCGGAATGGAGTATGGCTTTTAGTGTCTGGAGTGTCCGAGGACAAGTTCGGCTCGCCAGATGTAGGTCTTTTGACGCCCGTAGGTGACCTGAACGTCGTGATGAAGATTAATAATAATAATAATAATTATTATTATTTATTTATTTATTTATTTTAAATTTTATGGTCTACATTGGAGAACTCTAGTCAATTACACGAAGGATTTTTTGATTTCTTATCAGCTCAATATTTCTTCATTAATAATAACCCCTTTAATAAATAATTTCTAATACTTAGGGGAAATCGTCTAAACATCCGAATTAAATCATGAAGCAAAGAGAGAATTTCTCAATTATGAAAGGCCTATAGAATCACATGGAATAGGTACAAGAAAAAATTAATATCTCGGAACGCTAAATTACATCACTATAGCACGGTAATTAACGGTGAAGCATTATAAGCACCAGAAACCTTGATCATTGGAGGCAGATCCCTGACTAGAAATGTTAGAAAAACAAGAAAGGAAAATTCTTAGGAAAATCTTTGGAGCAGTATGCATAGAAGTGAGGATGAAAAGGTGGTTTCCTCAATTATACCAACATTCTGAGAAAATATCAGACACTATTAGATAAAGACGATTGAAATGCTACGGCCATATTCAAAGAATGGACAACGAGGGACTAAATAAAATAATATATAATTAGGCTTCCCCACTAAAAGACATGACTAACTGGATAATAGAAATTGAAACAGACTTTCAAGAAATCAGCATAACAGGTGCAATTATATGGGATAGGCCTAGCTTTAGAACGTTGGTAACAAACATAGTTTTGCTGAAAAACACAAGATGAGAACCACCTGCATGGACGGAGGAACGGAAGAAAAATCATAGCGAGAGGATGAAGAGGTTCGGGGAAGAGAAGAATGAATAATAATAATAATAATAATAATAATAATAATAATAATAATAATAATAATAATAATAATAATAATAATAATTGTACCAGGTGGTACACCTCCACGCCGCTAATTCAAACTTTGCGCCAGTTGAAACTCCTCTACTGGAGGAAGCCTGAACTTTATCTACAGTGTTAATTCTCAAGTTTCTCAGAAGATGTCCCTACTCGTAAATTTTGAAGTTTCTGAACTGGGTCGTTTTCGATGTATTTTTGTTTTGCCTGTAGTAAGAAGTGAGGACATTCTCTTCTAGATGGCACTACTGAAGGACTACAATTATGCACCCTAGTGCGAAGTGAAAGAACTGTGTTTTTGGAGAAATTTTGGGTTCATAAGTTTGTTCTTTGTTAAATTTCTTTCAGTCATTGTTTAAGTTGGCAATATTAACCCTTTCTTTCCGCCAGTTTTGAATTTGACCAATAAGAAATTTCTGTAATTAATTTTCCACCAATAAGGTGTTTCTTCTTCATCTGGTGTAGTAGTTTTTGCCATTAACCAATAAAATGATTGTGGGAGGGTGTTATCATTCACGAAACGTCTCGAACTTTCCACGAGGGTATATAAACTGCTGATTTTCGGGTCTCCGGGCCACTTCAGTAACATCTATCATTGTGTAAATTATGTAGCAGGGGGCGGGAAGCGCCTCTTTCTTCGGGCAGCAGTTCAACCACCAGGTAATGGCCTTTTAATAACTTCTTTTCTTGCTAGCTCAGCAGTTTAACTCTCGGGGCAGGTCCGAAGCCTTTTACCCTGTAACTTTCCTCTAAAATGTAAAGACACTTGGTATCTATTCTATCTTTTTAAACTACAAATTGGGATAGAGAGTGCTTATTTTCACAACAGTTTCTTCCACTCTAATGTAATGTAAATCGTTTTCTTATATAAGTCACCTCTTTAGTATGGGATTAGCCCTTGCATTAGCGGCCTAGTGCCAAGTAGGTTTTAGTAAAGTATATTAGGAGTGCAGTTTCGCCTCCTCTCAAGTTGGTATTTTGGAGGCCACGTAATTGTCCTGTTTCTTCACTGAATAGGCCTCAGTAGGTTGGGTATTTTTACCCCTGTGTTATTTGTGTTTGGAGGTCAACTTGAAAGTGGAGTTTGGTGTGGCCTTTGATAGGCTTGAACTTAAGAGCGGGTCGCTCTTTCTTAAAATTTGTTTCTGCGTGCCTCGAGGAGGCTTTTCTGTGTAAATGGGAGCAAGAGCTCCTGGGCATGATTGGGGTCTTCTGCCCGTTTGTTGAATCTTGTATATCGTAAGGTTGGGCTTATAGCTCAAGAATTGTGTGTCTGGCTCTCGGAGCCCAAATCCTGTAACACTGTAATTGTACACTCTCGAATTGTTGCTAGGCTACTGAGTACCTGTTATAATTGTTATTTATTGATCTGGAAAAGAAAATATAACCTTGTTAAATTAACTTTAATTTCGTATTCTGAGACCTGTTCACCCCAGCACCTTCTTTCACCTCTGCACATCCGCAATACTCCGTAATAATAATAATAATAATAATAATAATAATAATAATAATAATAATAATAATAATAATAGGCTAATAATAATAATAAGACATAAAATTGCAGCCAAAACAGGACTTCAAATATGATATGAAAAAAACCAGTAGGCCTACATGGAAGTAGCCTCTCGGTTTCTAGATGAGCAAGCTATGATGACTAAATTTGGACAAATTTCCCAAGTTCAAATACCTTGAAGAAATCATTCAACCTTTTGGATTAAATTGTGAAGCAAATAAGGAGAGAATTACTAAATTACAGAAAGCATATCGAATCACTTGGAACACATATAACAACAAATCATTATCTCGGAAAACAAAACTAAGACATTATAATACAGTAGTAAAACCTGAAGAATTATACGCATCTGAAACCTTGATCATTGACGGTAGATCACTCATAAAATATAATTATAGTAAAGCAAGAAATAAAAATTTTACGGAAACGTTCCGGCAGAGTCTGCACAGAGGGATTGTGGATGAAAAGGAAATCTGAAGAATTGTATTGCCATACTGAAAAAATCTCAGACACTATCAGGAAAAGAAGGTAGAAATTCTAAAGTCACATTCTCAGAATGAACCATGATAGACTGACCAAAAGAATTTTAAACCTTGCCCTCACGCTGAAAGTCAAGAACAACTGGCTAAATGAAATAGAATCAGATCTTCAGGAAATCAACATCAATCAGGAAACTGTGAAGAACCGATCTGCTTTCAGAGCACTGATTAATAACCATTGTTTCGCGGAGCCAAAAGCTAGAACTAATAAAACCTGGACAGGAGAATGTAAGAATAATTTCAGTGAGAGGATATAGAGATTTTGGGAAGAGAAGAAGGCTAAATTATCAGCTAAATAAGTTCAAGCGTGCTCCTCAGTTAGGCATAACGATGTAAAAAATAAAAATAATATTAATATAGACCTCTTGTCACTCCATGTGAGATTTGTGCTGGACAAAGCGGAGGCGAGACAGGTTTTTCTCCGGGTATTCCGGTTTTCCCTGTCATCTTTCATTCGAGCAACACTCTCCATTATCATTTCATTTCATCTGTCAGTCATTAATTATTGGCCCAGAGGAGTGCGACAGGCCTCGGCAGCCGGCACAATTCATATCCTCGCCGCAAGATGGGGGCTTCATTCATTCCATCCCTGACCCGGTCAATGACTGGAAAACAGGTTATAGGTTTTCATTAATATAGACCTCTTCATATGATTATGAGGGTATTTAGGGGTTGTAGTAAGGATGTAAAGGCGAGGTGTGTATGTGGGACCTTCACCAGGATTACTCCGAGAACTGCAAAAGATCCAAAGGAAAGTAGCCGAATTTGACCTGGGTGTTTTTCCGACAAACCAGTAGTGTTACGAAAAGGATGGAAACTTTGGGCTCGGAAAACTTGGGGGTAAGGAGACGAGTTGCTCGACTATGCGGTTTGTTCTGAGCTGTCAGTGGAGTGATGGCGTGAAATGAAGATTTTAAAAGTAGGAGAAATAATATGATTAAACCGGAATTAATTCGTCTATACGCAGAGTAATTTTAGGTTATTTTGTCCTTGTGGCAGCCATAACTGTGTGGGAATTTAATCCTTTCAAATAAATAATAACAGTAGCATAACTGATACCTGTACGTATTTATGCGTCACGCTGTAGATATGATGAACACGACTCCAATAGCCAATGGGACTGTCGTCAATCAGCCTAGCAAACCCGAAAACTGTGGATTCAACAATAATCTCGGTCGTATTTGACATTTTCCTTTTCACCCCCCGTAACCTCCCACCCTCCATGCTGATGGAGGCTGAACTTGGACTTAAATGGCATCCAGATTGTCACAATTCTTCTCGGCCACCCTGAAAACTACGGATTCGACATTAATATTGGTTGTTTTCGATTATTTTTACATGTCACCCCTTCCCCTAGTGGTGCTATGGGCATCTCACCTCCCACATTATTTTTGCCCAGGTAGTAAGTCACGTGTGTACCAAGTTTGGTAGAGAGCTATGCTGGAACATACATCCATCCATAATTCGGTCATTATGGACATTTCTTTTTCACCCCTTCTCATTCCCACTGCCTGCGGGGCTGAACTTGGACTTAAATGGCATCCGTAGTGTCAATCTTCTCAGCGATCTCGACAACCAGGGATTGTCTATTCATACAAATATTGGTCGTTTTCGATTATTTTTATAAGTCACATCTCCCCCTATGGATGTCTCACGCCCATTGTTTTTTTTTTAAATGTTAAGTCATATGTGTACCAAGTTTGGTTGAAATTGCTCCATGCATTTCAGAGCAATGTTGAAAAAACCATTCACACACGAGAGAGAGAGAGAGAGAGAGAGAGAGAGAGAGAGAGAGAGAGAGAGAGAATATATTCATTCAACGCCATTCCAAAGAAACTTGAGAAAAGCCTTTTGATGGAGCAAGTGACTGTGCGGTTTGTGTCATGAAGCCATCAGCTCACATTCGGGAGATAGTGGGTTCGAACTCCACTGTCGGCAGCCCTGAAGATGCTTTTCCGTGGTTTCCTATTTTCATACCAGAGAAATGCTGGGCTGTACATTAATTAAGGCCACATTCGCTTCCTTCCCAGTCTTAGCCCTTTACTATCCCATCGTCGCCATACGATCTGCGTCGTTGTGACATAAAACTAATAATAATAATAATAATAATAATAATAATAATAATAATAATAATAATAATAATCAAAAATGAAATGGCGTATGGTTTTTAGTGCCGGGAGTGTCCGAGGACAACTTCAGCTCGCCAGATGCAGGCCTTATGATTTGACTCCCGTAGGCGACCTGCGAAGATGAAGACGACACATACACCCAGCCCCCGTGTCAGCGAAATTAACCAATTACGGTTAAAAATTCCCGACCCCACCGGGAATCGAACCCGGTACTCCTGTGATCAAAGGCCAGCACACTAACCATTTAGGCACAGAGCCGGACAATAATAATAATAATAATAATAATAATAATAATAATAATAATAATAATAATAATAATAATAATAATAATAATAATAATAATAATAATATAATGCAAAGTGGGAAAAGAACACGCCGTACGTAGCTCCTGATCGAACTAACGACCACAAGGCGTTTTGTAAACATTGCAAGACGACGTACAGTATTTATTTTATTATTTTAAAATTTGTTAATTTTTGTATGTTTCCTTTTAGATTAAGGGTCTTCAACCCACAGACTGTAAAATAAGTTATGCAATAAAAGTGAGTGAAATGTATTTTTCTATGTTACTAGTGGACCCGTCTTGCTCCACAGCATTCGTTATAAATAGGTCATATAAGTCGTCTTGATATAGCCTACCTGTTGTAGTTCTACTGTTTACCGGGCGAGTTGGCCGTGCGGTTAGAGGCGCGCGGCTGTGAGCTTGCATCTGGGAGTTAGTGGGTTTGAACACCACTGTCGGCAGCCCTGAAGATGGTTTTCCGTGGTTTCCCATTTTCACACCAGGCAAATGCTGGGGCTGTACCTTAATTAAGGCCACGGACGCTTCCTTCCAACTCTTAGGCCTTGCCTATCCCATCGTCGCCATAAGACCTATCTGTGTTGGTGCGACGTAGAACCACTAGCAAAAAAAAAGTTACACTGTTTTGCCTGCTCATTTCACTGGTTTTATGAACATTTAATACCGGTAAGTAATAGCTGATCCATTCGTAATGTAGTTTATAATACTTTTTTTTTCTTCATAAAATAGGTATATTCACTGTGCTTCGATTTTTCGGGCGTATGTGGATCCTAACATTTCCAAGCGATCTTGTCCGAAATAGTGTAATAAAACAGCTGGCCGCGACTGAATACTGGTTCGGGTAAGTAGACACCCACTCTTTCAAGAGTTTGTCCCTGCGCTTTATTAATGGCCATATAGAAGGCTAGTCGACTTGATACCTTTCCGTCTGTGCGTACGGTACGTCGACTGTTTTCTCTAAGCAACATTTAAGTTATTAAGAACGGTCTGCCATCTACTGAGTATATTTAGTAGCTGGGGAAGGTCAGCGAATCAAAGTATCTAGCAGAGAGTAACATTCCTCCATCGTGAGAGGAAGTGTATACTCTCTGGCTTAAGAGGCAGTAATCAAACATGGCTGCATGCAATCACATTACTAATGATAAAATCACATATATCAGAATATTAATGAAAGTGTTAGTCGCTTATTATTATTAATGAAAATGCACACAATGTGCAAAATACAAAAAGTATATTACATTAATCTAATCCCAGTTTTGTTATTGATATGTGTCTTTTACTCCAGATATTCGCATGATATCTTTTACAATGTTCATTGCACAATTCACACACACAATTTTCATTCGGGTGATGAAATCTCTTACTTTGGCAGAACTTGTGATGAACACCATGTGTTGCACATTACGTGTCGAAGCTCGTAATTTGCTTGTTTTAGTCGCTTAGCAACCTGCTAAGTACGGAATGTATTGCGGGTTAGGGTAAGCCTTCGCCTGCAATTATTGGAGCGATAATTTAATAATATGATTTTATAATTACTCAAAGTTGGCTGTCTGATGATTCTCCGGCAGGTAATTTCGGATAGAATGAAAGAAATAATGAAGTAAATCGGTCCAGAAGAACGACCGGACGAACTGTACAGAGCTGTTTTTAATAATTTTTTAAATATATAGATTTCAGTAAGAAATAAGAACAAAACCTAGCAACATAATACTTTTGAAAATGTTAATTTAGTTTGTTGTTTTAAAATTGCAAGTGAAAATGTAGCTTTCCCCCAAAATTTTGACTGTCTTGTCCCTCATTCCTTCCTTCAACAGTTGGTCACTCTACATTCAGATCGGCGACAGTATTTATCGAAAGGAAAACCGCAACGTCCTATGAACATTTACGAAAAACAAATCTGTAATAAATGTGACAATGGAGATGGCGCGAGGGAACTACGAACCACCCTGTACTTGAAATAAAAAGTGCCCTCCTCCCTATGTCAGTGAGCGGCGGTTTCGGCTGGTTAATTTACAGGTTTAGCGATACTGGCAGCTTAGCTCTGTCTGGGAATATGATTGCAGGGGAGGGGAGAGTGACGTCATAACAGGATTTTACTCGCCGAGCTATCAAGTTCTGACGGGACGGGAAACGAATTTAACCAAAGAAATTAAAAGAGAAGTGATAAAGCGAATGGACACCGCCCTCTCTCTCTAAAGCCGTCTAGTCTGAGGTGACTATCACATGAACAGTTACATATAACAGTGTCTTTTTCTACTTTCAGTTTATCGACTGGCAGTAACTGCCATCCACAGACACAGAAAGGGCATGACAATAATAGACGGGTAGAAAGACATGATAATAACACTGCGCTCCGTCCAACGATTACAAAGGCTCCAATTTTTCTGAAGTACACTGCTCACCTTATATCCTGGTAAATCATATTGTACAGACTTTAAAATGATACGTTACTGGGTTATATGGAAATAACAAAGGTAGGAATGATCTAAAGTCTGTTCTACATCATCAAATTTTTGCCAAATTCAAGACCACAAGAATTGTCAATACCTCACAACTTTACTCCTCAAGTCACTTGCAATACTTGACAAGTCTTGAAAGTGAATTAGAACATGTTCTAATAATCGATCAAAGAATTGTCAAGTCTTTGACAGAAACGACCAATGGAATTCGAGTATTAACGGTGCGCGCTATGCCGCTAGGAATGGTGGGATTCTCGGGACGGAAATCAAAACAACAAAAAGGCTTCTTCTTCATTAAGGGATGTGTATTAATTGCTAAGTGTGAGTGAGGCACATCCCTGACTATATTCACTGTACTCTGTAGAGTGCCACAATATAATGAATAACACAGCAGCGTACGAGGAGATTGCTACAGAAATATCTCAACGAAGCGGACAGCTTTTATATTGATTATTGATGATGATGATGATGATGCTTGTTGTTTAAAGGGGCCTAACATCGAGGTTTTTGCTACTTGCTTTACGTCGCACCGACACAGATAGGTCTTATGGCGACGATGGGACAGGAAAGGGCTAGGAGTGGGAAGGAAGCGGCTGTGGCCTTAATTAAGGTACAGCCCCAGCATTTGCCTGGTGTGAAAATGGGAAACCACAGAAAACCATTTTCAGGGCTGCCGACAGTGGGGTTCGAACCTACTATCTCCCGAATACTGGATACTGCCCGCACTTAAGCGACTGCAGCTATCGAGCTCGGTCATCGAGGTTTTCGGCCCATATTGATTACTGTACGATGACCTATAAGTTTAAGTAAATACTATCAGCAATATATTAATTTTTTTAATGAAAACTAAAGGCAGTCAGTCCGGCCATTCTATCCGGTCGATTTCCTTCATTTTTGTTTTAACTGAAAGGTATTTATGCACAGATTTGTCATCAGGTACTATAAGTCACTTAACTTCCGCCTTTCTCAAATTATGTGATTTTTTCAATTTTTTGTCACTCTGAAGCAATGATATCTTTCGTTCTAATTGAGGTACGCAGTTCGTATAGGTCTAAAACCATTCAGTGGATCAAGCGCTTTCTTTTGAGGTAATAAATACTTAAATTGGTAGATTCTGAGAAAAGGTATGAGTACATTCGTCTCCATGACGAAGATCTTTGAAGGACTTTTTAACAGTTCGGCGCGTAGTGTTGTTCCAAAGAATGTTTCATTCAATTTCTTTGTGTGATGTATTTTCAAGTGTTTTGTTCACATAACATAACATTCTATTACCACAGCAGATCATGTGCTTTATTTCATTAACTCGAAACTTTGCAAATACATCCGCGAGGCTAGTAACGAACAACACCATACTTCGTACATTGCGGGAGGAGCCAGCGGGAAACTGCTAGTATTAATATTATCATGGTATTCCTAATATTCATTCTTGTAATAAGATATGGATTTCCGTTGCATTGCTATAATATTTATTCAATTAATGTGAGTAAATGCAATGTAACATAACCTCTGCAAATGATGCTATGGCAGTAAATACATTGCAAAAATTATGTTGAAGATAACCACATTAATATTTTCCCCATGGAAATTATGGTTTATTACGAGGTTCTGTTCCTTTTTACGAATGTATCTCACTGCTAGTCCAAGAACGAAAACTATTATTTGCCTTTCCTGCATATAAAAACAAAATGCTATCAAATCTTTTCAAATCTTATCAAACCTTCAGCCATGTTGAACAATCTTTGACAAGATTTGATAATTTTTCTGAAAGAGAAGTTTGATGGTGTACAACAGGCATAAGACAGAAGATCAAACCAGACTGAGGCAAAGAACTGTGAGAACACAGAATAAAACTCCTATTCATACATTAATGTGTATGACGACCGAATTCCTTCTATTTCTCGGCCTTGTAAATAGCTAATGCAACACTATTCACAATCATCATGGTGATAAAGAGTAGTGAACTGTGGATCCAGCAATCATACGAGTATCTGGGCAGATTAATGCTGTCTATTAATTCTAAAATATTTTTGGCATTATTCACAATCATTACGCTTTTCGGCAACAGAAGGGTAGGTAGCGGTCGTGGCCTTAACAAACGTATAGGCCTACCCCGAGAACTTGCCTAGTGTGAAACTGGGTAACCACGGAAAACCATCATCAGGGCTGCCGATGGTGGGATTCGAACTCACCATACGAGATTTTCTTAAGTTATTAGTTACAGTCCCACTGTGGGTGAGAGCGGTAGAATAACACCCACGGTATTCCCTGCTTGTCGTAAGAGGCGGCTAAAAGGGGCCCCAGGGGCTCTTAACTTGGGAGCATGGGTTGGCGACCACAGAGCCCTTACCTGAGTTCTGGCATTGCTTCCACTTACTTGTGCCAGGCTCCTCACTTTCATCTATCCTATGCGACCACCCTTTCTCAACTACTGTTCTTTTCCGACCTAGACGGTATTAGGTTGTCTTTCATTTTCACGCACTTCGCGGCTCTCGTCTTTCTTTCGCCAGTATATTTATTTTTTGAAGCGTCGAACCCATTCCTTTTTTTTCTCCGAATACTGTTATATAGATGATGGTTGCCCAGTTGTACTTCCTCATAAAACAGTAATCACCACCACTCTTTGTTACAGGAAGAAAGTGCACAGTAAGAAGATGACGCTACTGACATAGCAGGCTTATACATAAACGAACACTGGTTGCCATGGTTACTATGGTATCAGGAAATTGATGACGTTATTTCCAGAAAGAACTCCAGGGGAAAAGCATATCCATGTCAACAAATAACAAAGAACTATTAAACTAATTTTTAAAGTTTTGTCAGTAATTGTGGTTTCTATTCTTACAGTGTCCGATGGAACAGGCGCCAGTCTGACGTCTATTACAAAGCCTGTTATGCAGGCTTTCAGGGGGCCATGGAAATCAGTGGACCGTGTAATGAACAGGTAAAGGAGGAGCTCAGTGAGAGACAGACAACACAAGCCGATCACTCTGTTATGCCCACCCCCCTCAAAGCTATCGCGATGGAATAATCCCGACTGTAGACATAATTAATTTGCCATCCTAGCTACCACTACTTCATCTGTTGATTGGTCGCTCACTGGCTGGTTGGATAAGCTCTCAGCCCCCTGGGAACAGGCCACGCAGCATCCTAGAGGTCGACCATGCGGGACCGATACGATACAGTGAAAACAAAACAATGCCGGCGGAGAGCGGAACCAATACTCTAGAGAGACCGCTGCAGAGGGCTTTGCTCAAAACAGGCAGAGAAATACACATGTGTTGTTACAATAAAAATATACTGTGTGTATCATGAATTACAATGGATGAGTAACAGAAACTCAATATTAGAAAAATACAGAAGGTAAGCTTTTGGGATGACTTCGTAATCGAATACAGATCGCCGTTTGAAACAACATTAAAAAAAAAAGTAATAAGCAAACGAACAATTGTCAACAATTTACGTTTGAGGTAGCTTTGGTTTTATTTTGCCTTTCTGTTTGCTGATACTGGTCGAATGCAAAGTCGAGTGGAATATTTCTCAACGGAATTGAAGTCCAATTTGCCATTTACTTGAGATAAAATTTAAACCAGTTAGTCTTTTCTTTTTTTTTTTTTTTTTTTTTTTTTGCGAAGTTTCAATAATACTGTCTTATTAGAAGAATAGCTCGATGGAAATGTAAGGCGATACTGCCGTCGTAATGTATTTAAATACCTGGATCTTGCAAGCAATCTCCTTAATAACGAGATTAATGTTGCAATCTTCCAACCGCAGATGCCCCTTGTTAACAGCATTAAAATTTGAATTTTATGTTGTATAAAGAATCATCACAAGTCACTTATTTTAAGGCTTTATTCAAGCGATTGTCAACAACACAGTGCAACAAGAAAATAACGTCTAAACCATTAAAGATATCGTACTCTGTTTTTTTTTTGTTTTTTGTATTTTTGCTAGGGGCTTTACGTCGCGCCGACACAGATAGGTCTTATGGCGACAATGGGATAGGAAAGGCCTAGGAGTTGGAAGGAAGCGGCCTTGGCCTTAATTAAGGTACAGCCCCAGCATTTGCCTGGTGTGAAAATGGGAAACCACAGAAAACCATTTTCAGGGCTGCCGATAGTGGAATTCGAACCTACTATCTCCCGGATGAAAGCTCACAGCCGCGCGCCTCTACGCGCACGGCCAACTCGCCCGATACTCTGTTTTCGTATTCGTAAATGATACCCAGGGACTTGTAAAATAATGTGCCACGTATTCTCATGGGGTGATTAATAACCGAGATATTGATACCAACTCCATATTTTTAAATGGAACGGCACAATTTCATACAGCTGGCCTAAACGTATAACTGCGCACAAGTTCTAATATGTAAGTAATTTCAAAATCAGACAGTTATTTTTTGAGATATCAATAACAACAGCATGCGCGGTTTTGTATGCTGCATCAGACAGCGTGAAGTCGGGCAAGGACATATTGACGCACAAGCAGTTTCTGGGTGTGATTCCAGCCACAGCATGAATACCAGGCATGTAAGCATATCGTACAAGTGTGATGGGTTTGCAAAGTGTGTATGACAAGCGAAGTTATGACAGGAATTTTAAAAAGAATAAAATAATTACTTTGACTTCAAAGGAACATAACGAAAGCTATAACATAATTGTCACTGGCTTGAGTGTACAGTATTTAGTACTGTACAAATTGATAAATAAACATAACACAGGACACCTGAAGAACTCCTCCTAGAAAAGAAAATGAATAATGTCCGAATAATCTCCCTTCCCCGTCGTGTGTTCGCCACTCATACAATAACGTTACACACCCAGGGTATGTTACGGTAGGCCTACATCATATTCTGTGTACGATAGTTTACAGTACATGCGTGGTATCCGTTCTGTGACAGGAATCAATGCCAAGAAACAGCTTGCGTGCCAATACGCCCAAATGCGTTTTTTTTAAACTGATGCCGCAAAAAGTAACTGTCCGATTTTGAAAATACTTACATATTTGAACTTGTAGGCCTACGCAGTTGAACATTTAGGCCAGCTGTATATATTCGTGTCGTTCCATTTAAAAATATTAAGTTAGTATCAATATCTGAGTTATTACCCCACGATAATAAGTAGCACATTGTTTTACAAGGCCTCGGTTATCATTTAAGAATTTGAAAACAGAATACCGATATCTTTAATGTTTAGACGTTATTTCCGTGTAATATCTTAGGTGAATAACCCTGTATGTAAAGCTTTGATCTGTAGTAATTACGTAACATAAGTTTTTGCAAAGAACATTTTAATGAACATTATGACAAATTATCACAGTTTATATAAAAAAGCATTTCAAGTTGGTATATACTAACACTATTAATTCTCCCACCAAGAACTCCCTTCCCCCCTCCCCCCACTCGTCTTTCGCTGATTACATCACTACCTAATTCACTAATACTGTTTAAGTTTGTATGCATATTTTTAGACAATTTCAGAAAAGCTATGTCTTAGTACATTTTTATTGTTTTCACCCAAGCAAGAACACTTGTAACTGATGATGTCGTAGGCTACAAAAACGAAACATGTAGGTTGAGGTGGCCTGTTGCTAATAATAATAATAATAATAATAATAATAATAATAATAATAATAATAATCGTATGGCCTCAGCTACCGTGTGCAGACATTTCGATTTGACGCCATCTGGCTGTCTGCTCGTCTATTTCAACGTTCCGTTTTACTCTAGGCCCACTAGATGGCAGACCGAGTAAACCGGATCTCTCTTGGGCGTCTATGGCTGAGATTTAATGAATTTTGTCGGGTAAATACCAAATGTATCACCAGAGGTCTTTTACATGCCGATATCGTATGACATGGAGTATCGAATGGACTTTTTTTCCGCCCTTCAAAAATCCGACTACCTCTGCCGGGTTTGAACCCGCTATCTTGGGATCCGGAGGACAACACTCTACCGCGGATCCACAGAGGCTGCTGGCCTGTTGCTATAAAATCATGAATGGTCAGAATGGTCCAGGTGTGGATCAGACAGCTTATCAAAATTCGTTTCTTATATAGTGGTTAGCAGCCTACTACTACTAACTGAAAAAATTGCTTAAGGCAATAAATATATAGTATCGATAAGGTAGAATAAATATTTTATCAAATACCTGGATCTTTATTAAATGTTTACAGGGTGAAACAATAAGATATGGCCAAACTTTCAAGACACGTTCCTTAAAAATAGAAGAAAAAAATATGTTATTTGGACATGGATCCGAAAATGCTGTATTTCCAAGCTAGAACTCATTTTACAACTCTAGATAGCACATTACTTATGAAGAGCACAAACGAACAGAACGTACCAGCATAACACATGAAACTCTTTCTTACAGTCCCACCCCATGGCACTACAGCCCTTGAAGGGCCATGGCCTACCAAGCGACCGCTGCTCAGCCTGAAGGCCTGCGGATTACGAGGTGGCGTGTGGTCAGCACGACGAATCCTCCCGGCCATTATTCTTGGCTTTCTAGACCGGGGCCGCTATCTCACCGTCAGATAGCTCCTCAATTCTAATCACGTAGGCTGAGTACACCTCGAACCAGCCCTCAGGTCCAGGTAAAAATCCCTGACCTGGACGGGAATCGAACCCGGGGCTCCCGGGTAAGAGGCAGGCACGCTACCCCTACACCACGGGACCGGCCTTTCTTACAATAAATGTTCAAAACGCCGTCCGTTAGCCACACTCCAGACGAAAGTCCTCAAAAACATCTTTCTAATTCCTGTATCGTCCGTCTCCATGGCTAAATGGATAGCGTGCTGGCCTTCGGTCCACAGGCCCCGGGTTCGATTCCCAGCCGGGTCGGTGATTTTTACTTCAAATGGTTCATTCCCTTGGCTCGGGGACTGGGTATTCGTGCTGTCCCCAACATCCCTGCAACTCACACACCACGCATAACACTATCCTCCACAACAATAACACCTACACATGGCAGATGCCGCCCACCCTCATCGGAGGGCCTGCCTTACAAGGGCTGCACCCGGCTAGAAATAGCCACACGAACTTAATATAACTCCTGTATCAATGTTCGAAGTTGACAAGAAAGGCTTTGTGCTAGTCTGTGGAAGTTAAATTTAGAGGAAATCTACACTGGTGTGAAGATTGGAGGAATAACTCTAAACAATTTGAGATATGATGATGATACAACTCTGCTAGGTGAAACAGAGGAAGATCTAAAGCTTTTAATTTCCCGCCTCAATGATGAAAGTGAAAACATGGGTCTCTATCTCAGTATTAAAAAGACCAAAATTATGACTATGGATGAGTGTGGTACAGTTTGTCTAAAGCTAAATGGGGAAGAGATAGAGAGTGTGGGGGATTTCATCTTCTTAGGAGCCAAAATCAAACTGGAGATTGCGGTCCTGATATCAAAGACGGATTTAGCTTGGACGTATTGCTATGATGACTACATCCCCGATCTGATGATGATGATGCTTGTTGTTTAAAGGGGTCTAATTTGGAGGTCATCGGCCCCTAATGGTACGAAATGAGACGAAATGAAATGGCAAATTAAAAGCCCAAAAAACATCCACTGATCACAATTCAAAACGGGACGACGAAGAATGAATGGATGGATGGATATGAATTTAAACCGATCAGGGGAACCGACCCACAGTGCCTCACATCCACAGAAGCGGGCGTAGAACAATAGTATTAGTGACCAAGGGACACCTATAGCACAATACTAAATCGATGATAATTGTAGTCGAAAGGGGTCCAAAATCCAAGTCAGCCGCCCCTCACAATGGTACTTATGGCTAGAAAAGTAGAACCATGGTATTTGTCATGTTGCGGTACTAATCAAGAGTAGCGTAAACTCGCGATATTCCACACATTATGGTACTACTCACAGGTAATGAAATTCGCACACGTATTACAGACCTTCGGGGTTTCTCACATTGCGGCGCCATTTACAGGCAACGCAAACTTATGGTGTTCATCACATAAGAGTACTAACGACAGGGACTCGTACTAACCCCGTGGTGTTCGTCATATAGTGGGTACTAATCATAGGCAAGCCAGGACCATAGGTTCCGTCATCCCATGGTGTCGCTCACCGAGTGCTACTAATTACATGTACTGTAAAAGCCGTCGCGCTCTAGTTTGCTGCTAATCACAAATCTATTTGGTACCCAACATAGTGGTACTACGCGTAAGTAAAAGCGACCCGTCGTGTTCCCCGCGTGGTGGTACTAATCACAAGTAGATTCATGGTTCTAATTTGATCATCCCTTGGTCGCCCCTTTTAGTCGCCTCTTACGACACGCAGGGGTACCCTGGGTGTATTCTTCATCTGCGTCCCCCACCCACAGGGGGTTGTGTGTTCGGTCCGCGAGAGGTATTTTATTTCCCTCAAGTCCGCCGGCAGCCGGTTAGGACCCCCCTATCCGCCACCTGGGACGCGCCACGTGGGAGTATCACCTCTCCTCCTGTTACGCTAGCGTAGTGGGTTCATGGTCCCCGACCTGGAAGAGCAGAGATATCCGTTTGAATTGCGATTATATTCCCACTGTTCATGTATGGATGTGGGAGCTGAATGCTGAAATAGGCAGACAAAAGGAAGACCGATGCTTTTGA
Organism: Anabrus simplex; assembly: GCF_040414725.1. Lineage (NCBI taxonomy): Eukaryota > Metazoa > Arthropoda > Insecta > Orthoptera > Tettigoniidae > Anabrus > Anabrus simplex. The sequence continues at coordinate 146,441,548 of NC_090279.1, read as the reverse complement.
GCTCTGTGTTGGCGAAGAACTCTTACGTATAAAAATCAGCAATAAGGCTGTTTTGGAGCGTATCAAGCCCCGCATGTCATTGGTTGGTAAGATCATGAAGCTGAGACTAGCATAGTTTCGCCACGTTATGCGATCGGATGCATTGGAAAAAGCGATTATCCTAGGAATGATCAGCGGTACAAGAAGACCAGGTCGCCAGAGGACTCGTTGGTTAGACACCATTAAAACAGACACAACCCTCGCCCTGGAACAACTAAAGGAGGCAGTGTGGACCAGGACAACTTGGAGAGCGCTAGAATCACCGAGGGTCGGATCCGACTGAAGGGGTGACATCGTTGACATCATCCTTCTGCTATCGTTAGTTATTTTACTACCCAAGCAGCAATATTAACCTACCTCCCCTAGGAATTGCTGCATCACCTGCCTTCCTTCGACTGCACTCCATTACTTTTGTTTTACATTTATTTTCATCTTGTACTCCTCCTCCAAGACTGTGTCCATACCATTCAGATATTCCTCCAAATCTTCTGCAGACTCAGACAAAAAAAAGAATATCATCGACAAATCTCAGAGTTTTAATTTCTTCTCCTTGGATTGTGATTCCGGGTCGAAATTATTCTTAGATTTATTTTATTGTCTTTTCTACTGGGTGGTTGGAAACAACACGAACCGGGTATATGAGCGTTAGTGGGTTGGCCATACTGATAAATAATTTGAAAACAATAGTTCGATATCTCGCACCGTTGTCATTCTATCAGCTGCTGAAGTTGGCCAATCACATCGCTTCGCGGGCGAATTCAGATGGGCTTTACGAGGCGGCGTTGTTAAACCTACACGCGTCTTAGGATCGCCTTGAGAGCGATGCCGAGAAATCAGCATCAAAGACAAACACACTGTAGCCTACGTTTCAGCCAGTGTCATCGTAGCGCACTTGGAATGGCGCAAACGTAAGAGCTTGGGGTCCGTGTTCAAATCCCTCTCCTGGCGTAGTTTTTCTTTTAACACTTCGGCTCTGAAGGCCAGCGCTCTACCATATGAGCTACTCAGCAGATGAACCTTCTAGTGGCGGATTAGATATCTTTATTAAGCCATCGGTAATCTACTAACAATCCCTATTGCATTAGTCCGTAAGAACGGAATATCCCCCTGTGGAATAACACCCACGGTATCCCGTGTCTGCCGTAAGGCGACTAAAAGGGGCCCAAGGAGTCTCAACTTCGGAGCGCGAACTGATGACCACGAGCTCCTTAGCTGAGTCCTGGCGCTGCTTCCACTTACTTGTGTCAGGCTCCTCGCTTTCATCATCTGATCTCCCTTGGTCGATTCTTGTTCTCTTCCGATCCCGACGGTATTAGAGCACTCGAGGCCTAGGGAGTCTTTCAATTTCATGCCCTTCGTGGCCCTTGTCTTTCATTGGCCGATATCGTCATTTTTCGAAGTGTCGGACCCCTTCATTTTTCTCTCTTCTTCTTCCCCTTCCTTATCTCAGCCTTTTCCCACGTTACGTAGGGTCGACGTTGCTTTGTTGTATTATTCTCTTCCACAAATGTCTGTCCAATGCTTCTTCCCTCTTCCAACCTTTTTTTCTCTTAGTCTAAATCTCCTTCTACCTTGTCTTTCCATCTCATTTTTTGTCTTCCTCTCTTCATTGACCTTGCAGTTTTCCAAGATTTCCAACTCTTTTCCGCACGTAGCCATGCCCTCTAACTGTCCATACCATCTTAGCCTTCTTTCTTGACCCTTCTCTCCTATGCGTCCCACTTTCATCGATCCTCTGATGTAATTATTCCTTATTCTATAATTTCTTGTAACTCCACTATTTCACCTCAACATTCTCATTTCTACCACTTCCATATTTCTCTCTTGGGCTGTTGTGATCAGCCAAGTTATCTGCAATTTTTTAACGTCGACTTACGCACCTCGACAAAGGGTAGGCCCTACATGGAAAGAAAAATTTGAAGACGCTTTTAGTGTTTGGGTAGAACGCGCAGATCGCCGGGAGTATTGAACTTACGATTATGTTTAATGTCTCAATTAACAGGTAATAGAGGAGGCTAACTTTTATAAATAAATAAATAAATAAATAAATAAATAAATAAATAAATAAATAAATAAATAAATTAATTAATTAATTTAAACTCTGAAACGTAGTTTTCATGAAATAGCGCTTCAAAGTAAGGCAACATTTGTGCTAAGTATGTGACGTCACACGCATACTCTGTTACAAGATGGCGCTGTGTCGTTGTCGTGTCGTTGTGAATACATCGTGGTCAGTTATAGAGAATAACAACTTTAACAATCGAAAATTGATTAGGATTCAGGCAAAAACGTGCAAAGAAAGAGTTGAAACGAGAAAAATGAATAATGAAGGAATCAAAGAAATGAAACGAAAAGAATATATTAGGTGTTACTATGAGAAGTTGAACGATTTAATGATTGCGGAGGAGTTTGATATTGATTTTTTTTTTTACAATTTGTTTTACGTCGCACCGACAGAGATAGGTCTTACGGCGACGATGAGATAGGAAAGGCTTAGGAGTGGGAAAGAAGCGGCCGTGCCCTTAATTAAGGTACACACTTGTCTGGAGTGAAAATGGGAAAGCACGTAAAAACCATTTTCAGGGCTGCCGTAAGTGGGACTCGAATCCATAACTTCCCGGATGAAAGCTTACAACTGGGCACCATTAACCGTACGGCGCCCGGTGATATTGATTCTGATATGCCAATCATCATGACGGCAGATTTTAATACAGACATCCAAAGAAATGAAAAGGCATTTGATTTTCTCAAACATCACTTTGATTTGAACGTTGTGCCGAGCAACTATCTCAGCATATTGGGCAGTTCATTTATACTTTTAATTTACTCGTAATATTACTCCAGAACTCTTAAATTACGGCTCTTGTTTCTCATATCGTGAGCCTCCGTGGCTCAGGCTGCAGCGCGCCGGACTCTCACCGCTGGATACCGTGGTTCAAATCCCGGTCACTCCATGTGAGATTTGTCCTGGACAAAGCGGAGGCGGGACAGGCTTTTCTCCGGGTACTCTTGTTTTCCCTGTCATCTTTCATTCCAGCAACACTCTCCATTTAACATTTCATTTCATTTGTCAGTCATTTATCATTGCCCCAGAGGAGTGCGACAGGCTTCGGCAGCCGGCACATTTCCTATCCTCATCGCTAGATGGGGCTTCATTTATTCCATTCCTGACCATGTCAAATGACTGGAAAAGACTGTGGATTTTCATTTTCATTTCTCATATCACAGACTATTACACCGAGATATTACCCACATTCCTAGTGTACAACTTTCTATTGAATAAAGCTTATTTTCCACATAATATTTGTCTTGTATTTCTAATAAGTCTACGAAGCTCTCAAAATCCTTCGACCGTTTTTTTTTTTTTTACAATTTGTTTTACGTCGCACCGGCAGATATAGGTCTTATGGCGATAATGGGATAGGAAAGGCTTAGGAGTGGGAAGGAAGGGACCGTGGAATTAATTAAGATAAATCCCCAGCATTTGCCTGGTGAGAAAATGAGAAACCACGGAAATCCCTCTTCAGGGCTGCCGACAGTAGGGTTCGAACCCACTATCTCCCAGATGCCCCCCTAACCGCACGGCCAACTCGCCCGGTCTCTGCGCCCGTTACAATAGAGCCAGCCTACCACCATTTTTTTCTCTCTGTGTGATTACTGTCAATATAGGATGGTTGCCCAGTTATATTTCCTGTTAAAACAATAATCACCACCACCACCAAGAACGGAATAAACAGTACAATTCCTGTAGCCAGGGCAACCAACGATTGCACAATGCACAGCGAGCAATCAAAGCGTGAAAGAGAGGAAAAAATGCTGGTAATAGGGGGCCGTGCATAAAATAAAATAAAAAACTGCACTGTTATAAGAACATTTATTGCGCAGACAGAGACATAAAAAACTGATAAATGAAGCGACTTACAGCTATTGAGTTACTTTAGTAATCAAGTAGAAACAGCCGGCTGATTGTTACGTAATGATGATTTACTTCACCGCGAAGCTGCAGCAATGTGGTGGAAGGTTCGGATTTCTTGTCCGTTATATATATATACCGCAGTACAGAGAGAGAGGGGGGGCTTTGGTAGCGTTCGCTCCTCTAATGACCGACATACGAGCACAAAATGACGATCAATTTGACGTTCCAACTCTCGTGCACAGCTCCATCATATACATAAGTATAATTACATTTATTATTTTAAAATATGATACTATCCGTTAATTATTCCACTAGAAACGTGAGCGGGAGAGAGAGGAGAGGTGAAAGCGGGGAAGAGAAGGGATTTGTAGTCGAGCAGAGAAAAGCACACATACACACAATGGTTCTGCTGAAAACCGCTCATGGATTATGATGTAATGGAATATTATTGATAAAATGTTCAGAACAACATATATTTTTAAAAAAAATTATTACCATTATTATGATATTATTACTAGCTCTACTACTATCAGGCCAGGCGGTATAAAAATATTCAGAGAAAAGAGAAGAATGATGCTAAAAAGTCATAACAATAATCATTATCATAATAACAACAACAATAACAACATACAACAGGTCTGCCTCTATAATAAAATAAAAACAGACTACCACCGCACTGCGGGGAAAAATAAAACAAAGGAAATTTGAATCACGCACGCCTGCACATGTGTGTTACCTGCAACAATTAGATTACATATATTTAAAAAAAAAAAGGGCGACACTGAGAGAGAGGCAACTAAAGAGTGACGTAGAAACGGCAGAGAAAGAGTAGAAAAGTTTTTGTGTGAAATGTAACAGAATATAACAATACTAATAAAAGTATTGTCTGAATGTTTACAGTTCTTTTCTCTTTTTGTCAGAAAACTTGGATTTTTTGGTCACAAACTTCGTTTATATCCTGGACTAGGTGATGTACCCGTGCTTCGCTACGGGATTCTCAGAAGGACTGACTTTGTGGTTGTCCTAACTGAAGTCAACATGGGTCGTTACAAAAACGTCAGTAGGAATGTAGCGATTAAAAACAATGTTATCATATAAAATTCTCGATCACTTAGTATAGACAGATGACGAACAGTGGTTGCTATGGTTACCACGGTGTCGGTTTTCTGTCCATGCTAAATGATGATGCTAATTCCAGATATACCCCCATTCCAAAAACCCATGTTTATAATATGAAATTCCGAAGATTTCCAGGAAAAACTCAGCGAGAAGATCGGAGAGAAATACTAAAAATGAAAGCCATAGAGGATGACGAGGATGAGAAAAGGCAGTTAAAATGAACGTAGTCAACAGAAGCTCACACGAACAAAAAGAACTGCTCTTTAGCAATCCATGTCTATACCAGTCCGCAGGGAACGGCTTGTATGCCAAACCTGGAACAAAGCCATAAAAGAATTAAATCGCCATCAATGCAGTGAAAAATGTAAACCATTCGATTAAATGATGTCAGGGCGGGTGTACAGCTGCAGGTGTTGTGCGAGGTTCACGGCGGCTTAGGACGGGGGAGGCAGGGGCCCGCTATTATGAGTGCTGACACAAGATGACGTGAAGAGCAGTCGAGCGGAAAAAACTCTCCTTCTTGTTGGGGGAGCGATATTAATATAGAAACTACTACACTTCAGGTAGTGGCAGATCACCATTCTGATTCACTCGACCGGAAATGAGTCGTACCTCTTTAGCAACGGGAGGTCTGTCTGCGTGGGGCCCGCCAGCGACCTACTGCAATGGCCATGTTTCCACAGCCTACAAAGATTATTAGCGAACGTCTTAAGAAAACAGTTCCGAGGATATTTGTTGGTTGTATCATTTTAGACAAGCGGTTCCTATACTTTTCCCGTTGGAGCTTGCTTTGTAACCTACGCAGATCCCTTCCTCTTATTGCAATTTCACAGAAGCATATTTGAGAACAGCGTAAAAAAGGAGTGGATTTCAACATTTAACTTTCAGGTCTGTCAAAACAAGAAATATGGATAAAACTTAAAACACCTTGATATAGCTGTAAAATAAACCTATTAGGGACAGAATGGCACGTTTCGTTCTACAAGAACATCCTCAGATTCTATCAAATTAATTTTAATCATGCGTAACCTATAGGCTATATGTACAATACTGTTTACTGAGGCAAGGCTGCAGTTTGCCCCCCCCCCCCCCACCTTCTTTTCAATGTCAATACAGAACAGGCGATACAGGAAATCAAACAGGAATTTGAAAAGGGAATCCCAATCCAAGGAGAGGAAATCAAAACCCTGAGATTTGCCGATGATATTGCTATTTTATCTCATTCTGCAGGAGATTTGCAGAAAGTGCCGAATGGACCTGACACAGTCTTGGAGATGGAGATGGAGTACAAGATGAAAATAAATAATTCCAAACCAAAAGAGAAGTTTAGATAACATGTAGGCTAATTGAATTAAGTAATTACTGTAACTCATATCAGTTTACCTGAGTATTTTTAAAACAATTATTTGTTTTTAGGAATAATAATAATAAAAATAAAAGAATGCATCAAGAAGGACTTACAAAACAAATAGTCGAATTCTGCGAAAGCAGCAGTAGAGCCAAAACAGACATAATGAAGTGGATTGGCGAAATCAAAACTGATTTGAAACAGGTAGGAATTACACCAGCAGATGTTCAAAACAAATCCAAAATTCACAAACGGCAAATTAACCAAGAGGAAAGACCAAGGAAGAAGACTGGTCTGAAGACAGAAGGGAAGCCCGTAGTAAAAGAATGAAAGAATTATGGGCACAAAGGAAGGAAAATACAAGCCTCTAAGTACTTTGCATAGTCCTAACAGGCTTATTCGCATATATATATATAATGGTCTCTCTCATATCTTGTTTAATTGTGTTTTAGAGAAAGTTATCAGGGAATAGCGAAAAGAAATGAGGCAGTTCAACTTTTCAACTGGAATTATTGTAGGTCATAAAAAGGAACTGGGCTTAAATATGAATGTCTCGCATTTGCTGAAGATATGGGATAGTGTTTTCTGCAAAAAGCGTACAAATTGTAACTAACCAGATTGAAGTCCATAAAGAAACAGCATTGCAAATTTATTTTGTAAAGACGGAGTATATGAACATAAATGCCACAGATACATCCAGGACAATGAAGACCAAGTATACTGACATCAACAGGGCTAAGAAATTCAAGTTAGAGGTGGGGACGGAGCGAGTAATACCGATGAGTAATCCGGTTGTAGCGGTAGAGCGCAACACCGAACCCCTCCGCTTACAACTGCGAGTACTCGCGGAGGACCTGAGCACAGTGTAGCGCACAACACGTACGAAAGTACCTGTATTCAATCTGTGTGTATCGAATGTACGTATATATTTCCTACGCTTGTTATGTTTTGTAGATAATGTAAAGTCTGTTATATTATATTTGTGGTGTTAGTGTGATATTTAAACATATTCGTAGACAGTAGTTATATTTTTAGAACATTTAAAGGAATTGAAAGAAATTTTTACAGAACGTTGTTCCACAAATGCCACGAAAACCGTCGGATGCCTGGCAGTTTTTTGACAGCACTGATAATAGGAAACACGCAAAATGCAAATTTTGTGGCCGCACATACGCGACGGGTGGTGGCACATCAAATATAATATAATATAATATAATATAATATAATATAATATAATATAATATAATATAATATAATATAATATAATATAATATAATATAATATAATATAATATAATATAATATAATATAATATAATATAATATAATATAATATAATATAATATAATAACTGTATTTATAGAAGCAATCTACTGATAGCTGTTTGGCATTGGGACGTGTAGTAGTATGTTGTCAGATATGTTTTGCATTCACATTTGCAAAGAAGGACATTCCAGTCAACGTTCATTTACGTAATTACTTTTGTCATCCTGTAGATGAAATTATGTCAGTGTTTTTCATTATATTCTGATAAGATTCTTTATATTCAGGTTATTCTTCTCATTAACAGTGTACCGTATCACATGAACTTACGAAATAATTGTTAATACATTACTTTTCTGTTAACTTCCAATCCCCTTCTATACAAACCCTTTCGGTAGGTATGCGCCATACTTTGTTTCACTATTCGAATGATTTAACTATACGAGTTACTAACATTTATTCCACATCCTACCTCCTACTCCCTAGCAGTTACGTATATAACAATTATAGTGAATATATATGCAGTTATTTACAGTTGTTATGTTGTGAGAGAAGGGTATTAATAGGGGGATGCAATACCTTCGCAGTGCCATACCTATAACGTGTTTAAACGACCCGCGTCAGGACATTTACTCGGTAGTTCACTCGGTACTACCGGGTGATGACGTCACAACAACTGCTCCGCTCCGCTCCGTCCCCAGCACTAATTCAAGTACCTAAGGGAGATTCTGACTCAGACCATCAACGAAAAGACGGCAATTAAAGAAAGGACGAGAAAGATGGAGGCAGCATTCAAACTACGACAGAACATGTACAAATCGAAATCACTCTCTCATCAGGTCAAATTCAGGCATTACAGTACTGTAAGCGAACTTTTATGCGTATATGCAGCCGAGATAATACCCAGCAAGGGACTCTCACACGCGGAAAAGAATGTACCTCATAATGATTCTTGGGCCTAGGAAACCAACATATGTATTTACTTTGCGATTAAGACAAAAGCAAGAACTACACCAAAGGTTTCAAAATATCATAACCACAATGAAAAGGGGATATAAATGGACATATTAAAAGGATAGAACTAGAAAAGCTCTCCAACAGGATTCACACTTTCCAGGGAAACAGCAAACGCAAGTCCCGTGAGTGAAAGAAGTACATCGGGATCTAGAAAAGTGTGGAATAAGGGCGGAACACGTCCGAATCAGAGAAGTCTTCAGAAGAAAATTTGTGGAGGAGAAGGATCTGTCCGAGGGGAACAAACAAGAGTATTCTCGACAGAAAAACGAGCACGAGTAAGCCGACGGGTGATGGAGAACTGGTGAAAGAGATAGAAAACTTGAGAAAATGATAGAAGTTGTGTAATCGCAATCCACAGGTGGTTGAAACGATACTAATAATACACTGATTGACAGTGACAATGCAACACCAAGGAGGAGTGGTTCGAAAGGGATGAAAGTTGGGGAAAAAACAGAGACGGCACGGACGAATAATTGATGTTTATTTCAAACCGATATGCAGGTTACACAATGCGCACGGCATCGACTCAGTAGGATGTAGGACCACCGCGAGCGGCGATGCACGCAGAAACACGTCGAGGTACAGAGTCAATAAGAGTGCGGATGGTGTCCTGAGGGATGGTTCTCCATTCTCTGTCAACCATTTGCCACAGTTGGTCGTCCGTACGAGGCTGGGGCAGAGTTTGCAAACGGCGTCCAATGAGATCCCACACGTGTTCGATTGGTGAGAGATCCGGAGAGTACGCTGGCCACGGAAGCATCTGTACACCTCGTAGAGCCTGTTGGGAGATGCGAGCAGTGTGTGGGCGGGCATTATCCTGCTGAAACAGAGCATTGGGCAGCCCCTGAAGGTACGGGAGTGCCACCGGCCGCAGCACATGCTGCACGTAGCGGTGGGCATTTAACGTGCCTTGAATACGCACTAGAGGTGACGTGGAATCATACGCAATAGCGCCCCAAACCATGATGCCGCGTTGTCTAGCGGTAGGGTGCTCCACAGTTACTGCCGGATTTGACCTTTCTCCACGCCGACGCCACACTCGTCTGCGGTAACTATCACTGACAGAACAGAAGCGTGACTCATCGGAGAACACGACGTTCCGCCATTCCCTCATCCAAGTCGCTCTAGCCCGGCACCATACCAGGCGTGCACGTCTATGCTGTGGAGTCAATGGTAGTCTTCTGAGCGGCCGCCGGGAGTGCAGGCCTCCTTCCACCAATCGACGGGAAATTGTTCTGGTCGATATTGGAACAGCCAGGGTGTCTTGCACATGCTGAAGAATGGCGGTTGACGTGGCGTGCGGGGCTGCCACCGCTTGGCGGCGGATGCGCCGATCCTCGCGTGCTGACGTCACTCGGGCTGCGCCTGGACCCCTCGCACGTGCCACATGTCCCTGCGCCAACCATCTTCGCCACAGGCGCTGCACCGTGGACACATCCCTATGGGTATCGGCTGCGATTTGACGAAGCGACCAACCTGCCCTTCTCAGCCCGATCACCATACCCCTAGTAAAGCCGTCTGTCTGCTGGAAATGCCTCCGTTGACGGCGGCCTGGCATTCTTAGCTATACACGTGTCCTGTGGCACACGACAACACGTTCTACAATGACTGTCGGCTGAGAAATCACGGTACGAAGTGGGCCATTCGCCAACGCCGTGTCCCATTTATCGTTCGCTACGTGCGCAGCACAGCGGCGCATTTCACACCATGAGCATACCTCAGTGACGTCAGTCTACCCTGCAATTGGCATAAAGTTCTGACCACTCCTTCTTGGTGTTGCATTTGCTCTGTCAGTCAGTGTAATAGTAATAATAATAATAATAATAGTAATAATTTTTAAAATGGCATCAAAATCAACTGCCTTGCAATCGCAGATGACCTCGCAATCCTGTCTAGAAACACTGATGCAGCTACACAACAGATAAATACTTTACATTAAAGCAGAAAGCAGACAAAGCAGGACTTCAAATTTCCAGTGAAAATCCAAACATATGACCAACTTCAAAACAGTCCCTATCACTTGAAGACAGTCCACCAAGCTCCACAGCTGCAGTCGCTAAAGTGCGGCCAGTATCCAGTATTCGGGAGATAGTGGGTTCTCGCCCCACTGTCGGCAGCCCTGAAGATGGCTTTCCGTAGTTTCCTATTTTCACACCAGGAAAATGCTGGGGCTGAACCTTCATTAAGGCCATGGCCGCTTCCTTCCTACTCCTAGTCCTTTCCTATTTCATTGTCGCCGAAAGACCTGTGTGAGTCAGTGCGACGTAAAGTAACTTGTAAAAAAAAAATAAAGAAAATACAGTCCGGCTTCGTAGCATAACGGGTAGTACTAACAGCTGTCGTCCTCGATGCTCCGGGTTCGATTCCCGGTACTGCTAGAAACTTAAGAGTGGTAGAAGGGCTGGTATGTAGTTGAAATGGTACATGCAACTCACCTCCATTGGGGGTGTGCCTGAAAAGAACTGCACCAACTCAGGATAAGGACATGAATTTACTTGAAGACAGAGCATGGAAAGATAGAGAGTTGACAGCTCAAGTACTCCGGAGAAATCGTATAGCTGAAAACTAGCGAGAGATAAGTCAACTACACCAGGCAAAAGAAGATAGCCGCTGCCTTTTGCAGGACACATTTTGTACAAGAGGAAATCCATCTCAAGGCGAGCTGAACTAAGACACTACAACACAGTGTCTGCATGCTAGTGAATGCCTCCGAATGACAGGGATGTCGAGACTAAGAGAAGGCGAGAAATTTGAGAGAAAGATGCTCCGCAAGATAATGGCTCCAAAAATCGTGGATGGCCAGCGTAGGTTACGAGGAAGCTGAGAATTATACTAGGAAAGCGAAGGAATGATTGAGTCAATGAAGAAAAGAAAACACATTTTATGTTCAGAATGAACGAGAAGAGGCTGACAAAAGAGATTTTTAAAACACTTGATAGTAGACCTAAAGATTCCGACATATGGTTCAGGAGATAAGAAAGCGTCTTGAGCCTGGATTAAATCGGGAAGACATCCTAAACCGAACAAAGCATAGATCAGTGATCGACAGCTTCAGAGGCTTCCATGACGAACAGAAAGTGAACAGGATATGGGCAGAGGAAAGAAGACAGGCTGTCAGAGAAAAAATACAAAGATTTTGGGCTGTAAATAAGGTTCAACTACTGTGTGATAGTTGCTTAACGTGGTCTCAAATGACCGTAAACAGCGAGGAACGCAGTACTGTATGCTGCCGCGATAATGACTCTAGGAAGGCTTGGGGCGGAGCAAGTGGAGAAAGAAGAATTCTAGGAAAGATACTCGGACCAAAATTAAGAGGTGAAAGGTGGGAACGATGATCAAGGGACAAACTGTACCGAAACGTGAGGACGATCTCCGAAGAAAGAAGACTCAACAGAGCAAGATTTGCTGGACATGTGATCCGGATGGACATGGAGAGTGTGGGAGACAACAGCTAGGACGAGAGGAAAGACGGGAACAAAGTGGGTTGTCTGGACTGAGATGAGGATCAAGGTGGAAGAGACAAAGAACCTACCAACATACCAGAGAAGACTCCGTGGCTGAGGCGGCAGCGCGCCGGCCTTTCACCGCTGTGTTCCGTGGTTCAAATCCCGGTCACTCCATGTGAGATTTGTGCTGGACAAAGCGGAGGTGTGACAGGTTTTTCTCAAGGTATTCCGGTTTTCCCTGTCGTCTTTCATTCCAGCAGCACTCTCCAGTATCATTTCATTTCATCTGCCAGTCATTTATCATTGTCCCAGAGGAGTGCGACAGGCTTCGGCAGCCGGCACAACACAATGAAAACAACATCAAAGAGTATATACACTGATATTAACGCGCCAAACAATGCGTAGCGTAATGGGAGCGACGGTCCAGTGACGTCACGACCACGGCAGTCTACTGCGCATTCGTCTCGTGACACCAACCGTCTCTCTTCTAGCTACCGTGATTCATTCCATTCCTTAACCGATCGAATGACTGGAAACAGGTTGTGGATTTTCAATATGCCAGAGCTCAGTGACAGAGAAAGGTACAGGAATAGGATAGAGAAGTACCAGTGGGGGAACAAGAGAAGAGGATACTGAAAATATTAGCTGAAGAAAGGAGGACGAGAGAGAGGATGAAGAGGTTCTTCACAAAACCAAAAAATCAGGAGATTTAGATATGAAAATCAAGCAAAATCGAGAGGAATCAGGAGATAAAATTGGTAAAAACTGCTCACCCTACATGTCTTGCGCAATACAGGAGTACTCAACACTTATTGTCTCAAAACCCGATTGTTGCTATACAAGGCTACAAGGCTAAAAATTACACACCTCTATTCCCTCACAGGAAGTATGTGAGAGAGATGATTGGTCTCTGATAAGTCTTCCGAAAATAGCATAAACTCGTGCTCCTCACGTGACAATCAGTCATGCACTTAGATGCCTTTACTTAGCAAACGCATAGATTACATTGCATCACGCGGCCGCGCGATTATGCGAAGCGCAATGTCATTTTTATCAAGTAATAAATTAAAATTAGTCAGAATTGTCTCGAAATAGCTCCTAAGATCTCCAGAAAAGTTACTAGTCACTACCTTTGACATTCTGTCACTAAATTACTAAAAAAGGCTCCAAATCTGGCGGCTAGAATCGACTGGACTGATGTGAACGAACACGAAGATAGCACGCGAGAACGAGCGATTGACAATCGACATACGCGTCGCGGTATACAGGTTTCAATAAACTTCGCACATTCGCGCGTATTTCTCGTTAATAAACGTCGGTATATCATTTAAAAGCGGCCAATGAGTGAAGGACTTCCGGCCATTTGCGTACAAAGCTGAAATCTATCACTGGGTAGAGAAGAGTCCACCTATCCAATACCATTAACTTGTATAATGTGTTATATTATTGGGACTAGTTTCGATCCCATCTACACTGGGTCATCTTCAGTCACGATCCAATTGGAAAAACATATGCTCACATACAACATATAATAAATTAACCAATCAATTTACTATCCAAATTTTAAAACATTGATGAAGTCCGAACAACACGTCCAAAATTGAAATCAAATGATATTTTAAAACTGCTGCTGTTGGTGCGGAACTATGTTGTCGCTCCTATAGTAACCAAATGTTCCAGAGCTGATCTGGGAGTTGGCATTCCCCACGTTTATTGATTTTTGAAACTACATATCGTCCCTTAAGAAACAACACCCGTATGTGACAATGCTGTTCCTGTCCAATATTTTCCTTAAGTCTGGTCACGCCCCCGGGCCACACATGGATATGCAGACCATCAGAACAATTTTCTTTGAGTTCATTTTCCTATGGGCTTGTGTTAAGAAGAATGAACCTTGATTATATCATACTCTAGGAGGGGGTTATGTCATGCAAACATACATTCCTACAGCACGGTACAGTAAGGTTCATTTTCCTTTGCACACGCGCGTAGAAAAATTAACTGAACGAAACTTGTTCTGATGGACTGCATATAAGTACGTGGCTGGGAGTCGTGACCAGTCTTGACGAACATAACTGATAGGAAGAGCATTGTCAGATCTATATTTGGTGTTTCTTAAGGTACGATATATTTTGCATAGATAAAATCCACTCTTCTACACACATCGGTGCTCATTTTCTCGACACATAACTCTCAATCACTACAATCACAAAGCTGAAGTGGTGGGATTTGAAAATAAATATTTGAAGTTCACCAAAAACATAAGTTAAAATCGGGGGAAATAATAAAATAATCGGGAGGCGAGAAAAACTGTCGAAAATAGGAAGTCCCCCGCTTAAATCGGGAGGAAAGTTGGCAGGCATGATTGACAAAGCTGCCCGTCGTCCCGCACAGGCCGTAACGAAATAAGAAGAATATAATAATAATACAAATAATAATGAGAAAAACTTAGAGCAAAACCAATTTTACGGTATCATTTCAAGCAAGCTCTTCACAAATTTACCTCCATCACAGTAGAAAGAAAAATAAAGAGAGTTGTATATTTGACGAGTATTCGTGAATAATTCTGTCACTGGTTCAATGGAAACGTGTTTTGAGCTCAGCTCTTACCTTCTTTCTTTTGCGTATCAATAATATATCGTTCTTTCATATATATATATATTTTTTCCCCAATATTACCACGGTAACGATCGTAATCAACTCCTGCGCGCTAGCTACTCTTCATACGTTTCATAAATCAAAACAGTCTGAAATGAACAGGAGAGGAGGAAAAAAAAATAGAGACGAACAACACTCCACAAAGAGGTAGAGACTATAAAAAATATATATTCACATCTCTATGTATACGTCACAGGCAAGGCCTTCTGTAACTGCTTGGTACTGTCGTTTGCCGATGAGAGATGAGGATTTGTGTGGAATAAAAGAATTTCTCTTTTGATATTTCTGTGGTTATGAAAAGAGTTTCCACCAATATGACGACTGATTTCGCCTCTTGCCGATTACATTCGCTGCTGATGAAACATTGTATCTATATACAAGTCTAAATAGGCCCTATATATATAAAGTTCGATGTACATCCATTGGGCTTTTTTTTGTAAAGACCAAGTTATCAGTGGAACATAGGAAATGAATACTCTTTGACAGAACGAGACAGAAAAAAAAAAGTTATGCAAAGATAGAGTCTTCTGTTTTCAAGTTACTTTCATATTATATACAAAATGTCCTTAAAAATGTTCCAATACACACACAGGAGGCAGCACGCAACATACGAAGGGAAAATGATTCTATAAACATTGGTCGCAAACCCAGTATCTCCAGAGTTATAGTCAGCTACCCCTACTATCAGTGATCACGATGTTCCAATAATTTACGGAAGGTCGTGTGCAACAAAAGACGTGGTCGTAAACCTACTAGCGTGTTGCAGTACGGTCTTATTATGAAGGCTGATCACGGATCTTCCATGAGCAATGGATTAGTCAGGTTTGGCCCGCCCGCTCACCTGACCTTAACCCTTTAAATTGTTGGCTTTGGGGACATAAAAAGACCATGGTGTATGCGGTCTCCATAAACGATGTGGGTACACTGCGAGAACGTGTGTTCAATGCCTGTGATGCAGCCAGGGGTGTTCCAACGAAGCGAGATTCCATTCGACGTACGGTGGAAGGCTGCATTGCAATGGATGGTGGTCACATCGAGCACATGTTGTGAAGAGCAGATCAGAGACATGGTAATGGTAGCGCACCATAACTCCTAAGATATTGTGTTTGCGACCCATGTTTACAGGACCTTTCTTCCTTCATCTGTTACACGCTGTCTCATCTCTAAATATTCGAACCTTTTTCAAGGACACCCTCTACAGTCAAAAGTTCAGTTCCTTTGAATGGGGAAACACCTTGAAGAGAAATACAATTCAAGAATATGACGTCGCTACTAATACAGTAAAACTTGATTATTTTTTTCATTTTTTCTGTTTGATTAGTGTTAACAATCTCCACTCCCACCTTTCATATTATAATTTATACAGTCAACAGTTCAATCTATTCGAATGAGGGATCACCTTGAAGACAAATACAATTCAAGAATATGACTTCACCACCATAGCACTGCTAGTGTATTAGAGTAGAACTCGCTTAATTCGAACGTTATAAAATCAAATTTGTGAATTAATCGAACTTTTCCAGCGGTCCTTTGACATTGCTATACAATTTCTTCTTATTCACCCCCTGTGGCTGGGGGCAGTAGAATAACACCCACGGTATTCCCTAAGAAGCGAATTAAAATGGACCCCAAGTGCTCTCAACTTGCGAGCGTAGGTTGGCGACCACGGGGACCATAGCCAAGTCTTGGCATTGCTTGCACTTACTTGTGCCAGGCTCCTCATTTTCATCTATCCTATCCAACCTCTCTTGGTCAACTTTTGTTCTTTTCCAACCCAACGCTATTAGTTTCGCAATGCCAAGGCAGTCATTCATTTTCGCGCCCTTCATGGCCCTTGTTTTTCTTTGACCGGTACCTTCATTTTTCGAAGTGTTGGAGCCCTTCCATTTTTGCTCTGATTAGTGTTACATAGAGGATGGTTCCGCATTTATACTTCCTCTTAAAACAATAACCACCACCACCACCACCACCACCACCACCACCACCACCACCACCACCACCACTTCTTCTTCTTCTTCTTCTTCTTGGTCGAGGTTCCATTTCACACTTCGTGGTCTTTAACGTAATTCCGTGAGCAATACCCTCGCCATATACCCTGCTGTGTACAGATTCGTCAAACTCTTTATCTGGTCAATGTATCGGTTCGGGTCACTACCCTTCAGCCGTTTTCCACCAGCTTTGCCCTGAATGATATGGTTCTCAACGCCATCTTGCTTCACATTGCACCGACACACCTAGGTCCTATTGTGATGATGGGATAGGGCTAGGACAGGGACAGAGGTAATCGTGGCCTTAATTAAAGTGAAAATGGAAAAGGACGTCAAACCGTCTTCAAGGCAGCCGACAGTGGGGTTCAAACCCACAATCTCCCAAATGCAACTCATAGCTGCGCTAGCTAACTACCTAGGTTTACTGAACTAAAGTTTAATAATGAAGACAGGGTAAATTCACTCATATCTTGAAGCGTCGAACGCGGTTAAGCTCTTTGATGTTACGTGGGTTCTTTTATTTTATTTTGTATTGGAGTAACTTGGCATATTTTATTGTTTTTCCTTTTGTTTCGTTCTGATTACCGAAGAAAGACATCCGCCGCCTCTCAGTCATAATCAAGAAGGCGTTGGTTCCTCTTTGCTTCCTCAGCCCCTAGCGTCGTCACCACATTGCCTGCTAGAGGTTTCCGATACAAGGCACTTTTGATTCACGCACGCCGACATTGTATTGTTTTCTAAAACGCCTTTCTTGTTTCCATATCCGCCATTTTGGTTCCCCCTCTTCTGCGTGTGACGGCGAGATTCAAAGTAATGATGGAGTGAAAACTACTTATTTGGAAAGAGAAAGAACAAAACAAAAAACACAATTACCGGAAGCGGGAAACATGAAAACGAAGCGGTTTCTTTAACGCGTACCATGCTGCTGCCATCTTTGTTCGTATCTGTCCTCCCCAATTCTCAGTTTCCGTTTTTTATTATTATTTTTACTTTCTTTGAATTGTGCTGTGCAATCGTTAAAGCTTCTCTTTTTAGCCAGCTAATCAATTTATGTGTTTGCTTGTATGTAAGGGTTTAGTCACACATCAAAAGATTTAGGCTCTACTCCCCCTCTTTTTAACGTTATAATAGGGCGCTATTAATGTAGAGAACCAATTGAAATGGACTTCAAAGCCTCCTGCGACCGCCAAATAGATCTTGTGTGTGTTGTATGCGAACGCAGCACGTGGTATGTAGAACAGGCTTAGGGAGAACAACTATACAGGCAATAAGAGTATTCCGGTGCAGAAGGGGGGCCTTGGGAAACAGCGGGAGGGTGCCAATACAAGAAGAGAAGTCGACGTACTGCTTAAAAGTCGACTGGAGACTTTCTTTTGTTTCCATTTTTTATCAACATCATCACTTATCTGCATTATAGATTGACGTAATAAATAAGTGTAGAGGATAATGGTATGAATACAGAGATTCAAACAAATGATGGAATTTGTTACATATTGAGAAAAATGATTTAGAGTGATTTTAAAAGTGAACTGACACGAAAGAGAGTCACGCCTCGAAATCGTTTTATCTTCATAACTCGAGGTAACAAGAGTCTAATACAAGCTTCGGGTATTACAAATACCGCTTCAGTTTTTAGCAAACTGGAAGTCAGGTAAAAATTACCGCAAAGTAAATGCATGCCTACTAACTTCAATCTTAGCCTCAATTCTTCCAAAGAAGTACTAAGTTCAATCGTAGCCTCAATTCATCCAAAGGAATACTACACTAAGTTCAATCGTAAACTGAATTCTTCCACAGGAGTATTAACTTCAATCGTAACCTCAATTCTTCCAAATATTACTAACTTCAATTGTAGTTTCAATTCTTCCAAATAATTATTAACTTCAAACGTAGCCTAAGTTCTTTCAAAGCTTACTAACTTCAATCGTAGTCTCAATTCTTCCAGAGGATTAATAACTTCAATCTTAACCTCAGTTCTTCCAAAGGATTATTTTTTTAAATTTTCTTTTTTATTCGCTAGTTGCTTTACGTCGCACCGACACAGATGGGTTGGGAAATGCCTAGGAGTGGGAAGCAAGTGGCTGTGGCCGTAATCAAGGTAGAGCCCCAGCATTTGCCTGGTGTGAAAATGGGAAACCACGGAAAACCATCTTCAGGGCTGCCGACAGTGGGGTTCGAACCCACTATCTCCCGGATGCAAGCTCACAACTACACGCCCCTAACCGCACGGCCAACTCGTCCGGTTCCAAACAATACTGACTTCAATCGTAGTCTCAATTCTTCCAAAGGATTACTAACTTCAATCAAAAAATCAATTCTACCAAACGATTACTGTAGAATCTATACATATAAAATAAGAGTTTTGTCTGTACATTGCTCAGAATTTGAAAATAATGGTATTTCTGTATCGGTCATGTCCATAGTAACAAGAAAATGCACTTTTTACTTTTCCGTAATTTCTGTCTGACTGTCTGTCTGTCTGTCTGTCTGTCTGTCTGTATGTATGTATGTATGTATGTACACGCATCACGAGAAAACGGTTGAAGAGAATTTAATGAAAATCGGTATGTGAAGTCGGGGGACGAGCCTCTACAATCTAGGCTATAAATCATTTTACTTATGCTGAGTGAAATGGTAGTTTAGGGGAAGGCGTAAAATTGAATTCTCAACTATTTATGTTATTAGTGGTCTAATGAAAACCGGTATGTGAAGCCGGGAGATGAGCCTCTACAATCTAGGCTATAAATAATTTTACTCACGCTGAGTGAAATGGTAGTTTAGGGGAAGGCCTAAAATTGAATTCTCAACTATTTATGTTATTAGTGGTCGTATTTTAAAGAAAATGGGTATGCAAAGTTGGGGAATAAGTTGCTACAATCTAGGCTATCAATAATTGTATTCACGCTGAGAAAATGGTAGTTTAGGGGAAGGCCTACACTTTAATTCTCAAATATTGTTGTTATTAGTAGTCCTATCTTGATGAAAATCGGTATACAAAGTCAGGAAACAAGTCGCCATAGTCTAGGCTGTAAATTATTTTATTCACGCTGAGTGAAATGGTAGTTTAGGGGAAGGCCTAAAATGTAATTCTCAAGTATTTCTTATTAGAGATGTAATCGATGAATGCTACATAACTAAGGTTATATAGTATTAAATTTCCTATTATTCATGTCTTATACATTGTTACCGTACTGGCTATTATCACCAAGATATTCATGAATTTGAATTTTTGTTACTAAGTCCATATCAGCGCCGAGTAACGAGAAAATGGGCAAACAGTATTTAATGAAAATCGGTACGTAAAGTCGGAGAATAAGAAACTACAGTTTATGGTATAAAATATTTTACAAATCACAGAGTCGAAAGAAAACTAAATGTGAAGGCCTAAAATATAGAAAGCTCATAACAATGATCAACAATAACATTACACTGACCATTGTTTGTCGTGATGTGCTTTGTGTCTTCTGTTGCCCCTCATCTCCGGTAGATAGGATTACTGCTGCGTACAGAGTATTTTTTTATTTGATTTACGTCGCACCGACATAGATAGGTTTTATGGCGACGATGGGATAGGAAAGGGCTAGGAGTGCCTTAGGCCTTAATTAAGGTACAGGCCCAGCATTTGGCTGGTATGAAAGTGGGAAACCACGGAATACCATCTTCAGCGCTGCCGACAATGGGGTTCGAATCCACTATCTCTCGGATCCAAGCTCACAGCTGCGCACCGCTAACCACACGGTCAACTCGCCCAGTCATACAGAGTGTAACAGCCTGCCTGAATATTGATGGGAAGTAGCTGGGGAGTTGGATAACTTTCTTCTTTAGCATGCCATTCCCCTGGTTTATAAATTTTCTGATACTACTGGTACGTAACTCACTGGATCATCATAGCATTCGGGCCATTCAATCCCTACTCTGAGGCACTGATTGGAATGAACAGTGTGCATATTTAGCGGAATAATGGCAGATAAGTGTTCATGGCAATCTGCGGCCTGGTCATCCCAGCTCTGGAACTTTGGACTATTAGATTGGCACCGCAATCTAATCGCAGCACTGTTAATTAAAAGTCATTAAACACGCGGCTTTCCATTTGATCGAGTATTTTATATGATATCATTGCTTTTAATCGCTACATTCATACTTACGTTTTTGTAATGACCTATGTTGATTTTAGGTTAGGGAAACCACAAAGTCAGTCTTTCTGAGAATCCCGTAGCGAAGCATGGGTACATCAGCTAGTATAACAATAGAACTCAATACCCCTAGGTTCAAATCACCTGAAACTGAGGCTTGCAATGCAAACAATTAGATTGCCTATTAAAACATGAAAGCCAGACTCGTGGTGTAGGGGTAGCGTCCCTGCCTCTTACCCGGAGGCCCGGGGTTCGATTCCCGGCCAGGTTAGGGATTTGTATCTGGACCTGAGGGCTGGTTCGAGGTCCACTCAGCCTACGTGATTAGAATTTGTTTTTGCTAGAGGCTTTACGTCGCACCGACACAGATAGGTCTTATGGCGACGATGGGATAGGAAAGGCCTAGGAGTTGGAAGGAAGCGGCCGTGGCCTTAATTAAGGTACAGCCCCAGCATTTGCCTGGTGTGAAAATGGGAAACCACGGAAAACCATATTCAGGGCTGCCGATAGTGGGATTGGAACCTACTATCTCCCGGATGCAAGCTCACAGCCACGCGCCTCTACGCGCACGGCCAACTCGCCCGGTCGTGATTAGAATTGAGGAGCTATCTGACTGTGAGATAGCGGCCCCGGTCTCGAAAACCAAGAATAACGGCCGAGAGGATTCGTCGTGTTGACCACACGACACCTCGTAATCTGCAGGCCTTCGGCTGAGCAGCGGTCGCTTGGTAGGACAAGGCCCTTCAAGGGCTGTAGTGCCATGGGGTTTGTTTGTTTTTGTTTATTAAAACAAGAAACATTATAATTCAATCTAATAAGTGCTTATAGGCCTACCCATGTAAAAAATTAATTGTACTAAGCCAAGTGGCCCTGGCCTTAATTAAGGTATATCCCCTGCATTGGCCTGATGTTGAAATGGAAAACCTCGGTAAACCGTTTTCAGGGCTGCCGACAGTGGAGTTCGAACCCACAATCTCCCGAATGCAAGCTCACAGTTGTGCGCCCCTAACCGCACGGCTAACTCGCTCGGTGAATGTAATTATTAAAGGGTGCATTTTCAATATGTTAAATTGGATTGTAGGCACTGAGAGCAGGTCGTCGAGTTTACAGTTCTCATGGCAGACAACTGATGGTCACACAATTATGATTACGATGATGATTATACTATTAGTGACAATGAGATGGTGTCTGTCTGTTCCGGATAGGCTCGAAAATTACTGAAGCGACTGAACTGAAATTTGGTAACGGTATAGCTTGAAATCCCCAGCCACGCAAAGGATGCTTTCGATTTTGTTATATTTCACCGTTTCGAACTAGTGGGGGATTTTACAGAGGTATGTCCCAAATTTGAGCAACGTTTTCCCTACATCAACTAAAATAACAGGTACATGGTTGACCCTATCGGTGAAGTGCACAATGCGGCCTTTGAATTAAATTTTCTACAAGAAACGCCATATGCATTTTCAATGGTTTCCGAGAAAATACAACTTTCTTTTGTTTTTCGCTGCGGGTGCCTTCCCTGATGAGTAAGTTATGCCACTTATTTAGCGCGTGAGTCATTTGTTAACAGGCCAGCTGAAGAATGAGCGCTCAATTTATACGGAAAGCTTATGTATTCTACAGTTGTACCGTTGAGGGTGCTAAGCGTTCACATCCATTTAATGAGAACTGCTGCGAGCCGTAGTTAATTTATTTCGCCATTTTCATTATCATCATGGCATTATATTTATATTCCGTGTTTGCATCTTTTTAAACAGTGTGTACTTTTTTTTATTGTCTTGTTTTATATGGCGGTACTCAGGCTATGAAGCCTGCTATTCTGTCCGACCATAGATATACCTACATGAAGATAATATATACACTAAATAAATTATCTACAATTTAATATCTTAAGGTTTCAATTAAATGTTTTAATTAATCTAATAACTTAGCTATGATCTAATCCTACGTATGTTATGAATAATTATTACTTATTAACCAGGTTTGACAGAGTTGCTTTGAGACGCTCCTTTTTTTTTTTTTTTTTTTTTTTTTTTTTTTTTTTTTTTTTTTTTTTTTGCAAGTTGCTTTACGTCGCACCGACACAGATAGGTCTTATGGCGACTATGGGACAGGGAAGGGCTAGGAGTGGGAAGGAAGCGGCCGTGGCCTTACTTAAGGTACAGCCCCAGCATTTTCCTGGTGTGAAAATGGGAAACCGCGGAAAACCATCTTCAGGGCTGCCAACAGTGGGGTTCGAACCTACTATCTCCCGAATACTGGATACTGGCCGCACTTAAGCGACTGCAGCTATCGAGCTCGGCGCTCCTAATATCAGCAGGTAGGGTAATTCGACTGGTGGCGACTACAAATAATGATCTACTGTAGCCAACTGAGCGGTGAACGGGAATGCTTAGTACTGAGGTGGATGATCTGGTAGGTATACTAGCAGATGATGCTCGGTAATGGAAATGTATGGCAAGGTATTCAGAAGTGTTAAGGTGTTACAATGTAACAGAGAAACAATGTGTACATTTCGTCGCTCTCTTAAGTGGAGCCATCAAATGTGGGAGAAATATGGTTAAACCTTGGTATATCTGAAATAAATCGAACACACGTGTTATGCGCCTTTTGGAGCTTGACGGAAAGTAAGGCGTTCAGGTTACTGTATACTACGTGAGAGTAGTTGAATATTCGCATTCATATTCATACTCAGTGGGTTTATAATTCACATTTCATTTTGCGTCATTATCTAGACAACCAGAGCCTCCATGGCTCAGGCGGCAGCTCTGGCCTCTCACCGCTGGGTTCCGTGGTTCAAATCCCGGTCACTCCATGTGAGATCTGTGCTCGACAACGCGGAGGCAGGACAGGTTTTTCTCCGGGTACTCCGGTTTTCCCTTGTCTTCTTTCATTCCAGCAACACTCTCCAATATCATTTCATTTCAACTGTCATTCATTAATCATTGCCGCAGAGGAGTGCGACAGGCTTCGGCAGCCGGCACAATTCCTATCCTCGCCGCTAGATGGGGACTTCATTCATTCCATTCCTGACCCGGTCGAATGACTGGAAACAAGCTGTGGATTTCCATCTTTACGTGGCGTCCACCTATCAAGGGCTAACTTATATATTTATGTACCCGATGAGAAAGTCATAAATATTGTCTATAAGAGAGTGTTGTATATCAATGCGGGCCACCTGAATTTAAGCACTTTAATCCTTGTCCATAAATCATTACAGAGAACGGGTAATTTAGCCAGTAATAATAATAATAATAACAACTTAGTTAAGACATAGAGGAACAGGGGAGGAAAATATTGAGGGAAACCTTTGGTCCAGTCTACTAAGACGGAATCTGGATGAAACAAGTCTCGAGAGCTTTATCAGCATTCTGATGATGATGATGATGATGGTGCTTGTTGTGTTGAACGAGACCAGCATAAGCGAAGGTTATCGGCCCCTAATGGTACGAAATGAGACGAAATGTAATGGCAATTTAAAAGTCCAAAATCCTCCACTGACCAGAATTCAAAACGTGAGGACGAAGAATGAATGGATGGATACGAATTTAAAACAATCAGTGGATCCGGCCCGCAATGCCCCACATTCGCAGAAACAAGCGTTAAACAATAGTATCACTGACCAAGGGACTGCTTCTAAAGCAAGATACTGATTCGATGATGCTTGTAGTGTAAAGGGGTCCAAAATCCAGGTCACATTATGGTAATTATCGCTAGGAAAGTAGAAACATGGCATTTGTCATGTTGCGGTACTAATCAAAAGTAGCGTAGACTCGCGGTATTCCACACATTATGGCACTACTCACGGGTAATGTAATGCGCACATGTAACACAGACCTATGGTGTTCCTCACATAAGTGTACTAACCACTGGGACTGGTACTATTCCGTGGTGTTCCTCACATAGTGGGTACTTATCAAAAGCAAGGCAGACCCATGGTGTCCCTCACATAAGTGTACTAACCACTGGGACTGGTACTATCCCGTGGTGTTCCTCACATAGTAGGTACTTATCATAAGCAAGGCAGACCCATGGTGTCCCTCACATAAGTTTACTAACCACAGGGACTGGTACTATCCCGTGGTGTTCCTCACATAGTGGGTACTTATCATAAGCACGGCAGACCCATGGTGTCCCTCACATAAGTGTACTAACCACTGGGACTGGTACTATCCCGTGGTGTTCCTCACATAGTGGGTACTTATCATAAGCAAGGCAGACCCATGGTGTCCCTCACATAAGTGTACTAACCACTGGGACTGGTACTATCCCGTGGTGTTCCTCACATAGTGGGTACTTATCATAAGCAAGGCAGACCCATGGTGTCCCTCACATAAGTTTACTAACCACAGGGACTGGTACTATCCCGTGGTGTTCCTCACATAGTGGGTACTTATCATAAGCACGGCAGACCCATGGTGTCCCTCACATAAGTGTACTAACCACTGGGACTGGTACTATCCCGTGGTGTTCCTCACATAGTGGGTACTTATCATAAGCAAGGCAGACCCATGGTGTCCTTCACATAAGTGTACTAACCACTGGGACTGGTACTATTCCGTGGTGTTCCTCACATAGTGGGTACTTATCATAAGCAAGGCAGACCCATGGTGTCCCTCACATAAGTGTACTAACCACAGGGACTGGTACTATCCCGTGGTGTTCCTCACATAGTGGGTACTTATCATAAGCAAGGCAGACCCATGGTGTCCCTCACATAAGTGTACTAACCACAGGGACTGGTACTATCCCGTGGTGTTCCTCACATAGTGGGTACTTATCATAAGCAAGGCAGACCCATGGTGTCCCTCACATAAGTGTACTAACCACTGGGACTGGTACTATCCCGTGGTGTTCCTCACATAGTGGGTACTTATCATAAGCAAGGCAGACCCATGTTGTCCCTCACATGAGTGTACTAACCACAGGGACTGGTACTATCCCGTGGTGTTCCTCACATAGTGGGTACTTATCATAAGCAAGGCAGACCCATGGTGTCCCTCACATAAGTGTACTAACCACTGGGACTGGTACTATCCCGTGGTGTTCCTCACATAGTGGGTACTTATCATAAGCAAGGCAGACCCATGGTGTCCCTCACATAAGTTTACTAACCACAGGGACTGGTACTATCCCGTGGTGTTCCTCACATAGTGGGTACTTATCATAAGCACGGCAGACCCATGGTGTCCCTCACATAAGTGTACTAACCACTGGGACTGGTACTATCCCGTGGTGTTCCTCACATAGTGGGTACTTATCATAAGCAAGGCAGACCCATGGTGTCCCTCACATAAGTGTACTAACCACTGGGACTGGTACTATCCCGTGGTGTTCCTCACATAGTGGGTACTTATCATAAGCAAGGCAGACCCATGGTGTCCCTCACATAAGTGTACTAACCACAGGGACTGGTACTATCCCGTGGTGTTCCTCACATAGTGGGTACTTATCATAAGCAAGGCAGACCCATGTTGTCCCTCACATGAGTGTACTAACCACAGGGACTGGTACTATCTCGTGGTGTTCCTCACATAGTGGGTACTTATCATAAGCAAGGCAGACCCATGGTGTCCCTCACATAAGTGTACTAACCACTGGGACTGGTACTATCCCGTGGTGTTCCTCACATAGTGGGTACTTATCATAAGCAAGGCAGACCCATGGTGTCCCTCATAGAGTGGTACTAATCACAGGGACTGGTACTATCCCGTGGTGTTCCTCACATAGTGGGTACTTATCATAAGCAAGGCAGACCCATGGTGTCCCTCATAGAGTGGTACTAATCACAGGGACTGGTACTATCCCGTGGTGTTCCTCACATACTGGGTACTTATCATAAGCAAAGCAGACCCATGGTGTCCCTCACATAAGTGTACTAACCACAAGGACTGGTACTATCCCGTGGTGTTCCTCACATAGTGGGTACTTATCATAAGCAAGGCAGACCCATGGTGTCCCTCACATAAGTGTACTAACCACAGGGACTGGTACTATCCCGTGGCGTTCCTCACATAGTGGGTACTTATCATAAGCAAGGCAGACCCATGGTATCCCTCACATAAGTGTACTAACCACTGGTACTGGTACTATCCCGTGGTGTTCCTCACATAGTGGGTACTTATCATAAGCAAGGCAGACCCATGGTGTCCCTCATAGAGTGGTACTAATCACAGGGACTGGTACTATCCCGTGGTGTTCCTTACATAGTGGGTACTTATCATAAGCAAGGCAGACCCATGGTGTCCCTCATAGAGTGGTACTAATCACAGGGACTGGTACTATCCCGTGGTGTTCCTCACATAGTGGGTACTTATCATAAGCAAAGCAGACCCATGGTGTCCCTCACATAAGTGTACTAACCACAGGGACTGGTACTATCCCGTGGTGTTCCTCACACAGTGGGTACTTATCATAAGCAAGGCAGACCCATGGTGTCCCTCATAGAGTGGTACTAATCACAGGGACTGGTACTATCCCGTGGTGTTCCTCACATACTGGGTACTTATCATAAGCAAAGCAGACCCATGGTGTCCCTCACATAAGTGTACTAACCACAAGGACTGGTACTATCCCGTGGTGTTCCTCACATAGTGGGTACTTATCATAAGCAAGGCAGACCCATGGTGTCCCTCATAGAGTGGTACTAATCACAGGTATTGTAAAACCCAGCCGGAAGCACACACTGTCACTACTAATCACAAACCTATTGCGTACCTACATAGTGGTACTACGCGCAAGTAAAAACGACCCATGGTGTTCCTTGCGTGATGGTACTAATTACAAGTAGTCTCATGGTTCTAATTCGATCATCCCTTGGTCGCCCCTTTCAGTCGCCTCTTACGACAAGAAGGGGATACCGTGGGTGTGTTCTTCATCTGCGTCCCCCACCTACTGGAGGTTATCAGCATTCTGGAAAGATCACCGACACCATCAGGAAAAGGCGATTAAAATGCTATGGCCACATTCTCAGAATGATCAATGACAGGCTCACCAAAAGGAGTCTCATCAACCTTGCTCTGTCAATGGATGTCAAGAACAACTGGCTTAGTGAAATAGACAAAGACATCCAGCAAATTGGCATCCCACAGGCAATCATTCAAAATCGACTCCAGTTCAAAACAATCAGTCAACCACCATCATGTTGGTGAGAAAATGGATACCAAGACCAATAAATCATGGACTGAAGAACAGAGGAAACTGTTCAGCGCCCAGATGAAGAGATTTTGGGAGAAGGAAAAAAATCAACATAAGCTAAATAAGTTATCTCGCGCTCCTCAGATGGGCATGTATGTATGTACGTATGCATGCACGTTTGTATGTATGTATGTATGTATGTATGTATGTATGTATGTATGTATGTATGTATGTATGTATGTATGTATGTATGTATGTATGTATGTATGTATGTATGTATGTATGTTGGATATTCATACCGAAGGCTAGTTTGATCTTCCACAGCTCCACCAAAATCTATCACAGACAGCCGAGGCGTCACTGAAGAGAAATAAGTCTGCCAAGCCGACTGAAATACATGCACCAACCGACCCTATGAGCGATATTTTCACACCATTCATAACAGGGACTGGCTGCATAAGGAATGGTATTACTGGCATTGCTCATACCTCGGTCACTTTCATATTGTCAAAGACAAGGATCAGACTGGGACAGGTCAATGAAAGTAACAAATTGCTCTAGCCCATACCAGAAGACATCTTGCCAGCAAGGGATCCCAGATGGGCATAACGCTGTAAAAAAAAGTTTAACAAACGGCCTACTATGGAAATGAATATGTAACGCAGGACAATGAGAATTTTCCTACGCGATCATGTCTCCAACATAACAGACAGCGGATCGGAAGATTGAGGTGAATGAAGGGCAGACTTCGTTTGTATCAGAGCTGGCAAGTAATTGAGGAAAAATAATTGAAAGATTACACAATCTTAGCGCAACAGATGCAGGACAAAAAGTACTCGAACAACAACAGACAGAGATGAACGGATTAGCCCTACACACGATAGCAAGAGTAGGCAAAAGAGTGAGGCACGTCAAACATATATTCTATCTGAGGTCCGCAAGCATCGATCTTGGAGTTCATGATGGACTACTTGAGAGTAGTAAGCTAATGGCTATGTTATAGACGAAATCTCTATTCAGCCAAAAGTTGACAAGAAATATAGAAAACGTTCCTCGAGCACCTGAAGAGAAGGTATATTTTTTATCATATTTTTTAGTAACGGTTTGCTTGAAAGCGATACACTTTATTAAATGTAATTTTCACCCGTAATTTACTTCTCGAAATAAAATTTTAATGTTGCATTATAGTAACAGATATACATTATATAACATTAACGGGATAAAATAATATTGATAATGAGGATTTTTTAGTTACAGGCCCTACCAAAACAGAGCCTTCAGTCATAGATACAAGACCTCCAGATTTATGTGACTATTAATATCACGATCATAGCTACAGGACCTCCAGTATTATGCGACTGTTCATATCGTGATCATAGCCTCAAGACATCCAGTTTTATGTGGCTGTTGATATCGTGATCATAGCCAAGGAACCTCCAGTTTTATGTGACTGTTGATATCATGACCATAGCCACAGGAGCTTCAGTTTTATGTGACTGTTGATATCGTGATCATACCCTCTGGACCTCCAGTTTTATGTGGCTGTTGATATCGTGATCATAACCAAGGAACCTCCAGTTTTATGTGACTGTTGATATCGCGATCATAGCCACAGAACCTCCAGTTTTATGTGGCTGTTGATATCGTGATCATAGCCACAGGACCTCCAGTTTTATGTGGCTGTTGATATCGCGATCATAGCCACAGAACCTCCAGTTTTATGTGACTGTTGATATCGCGATCATAGCCACAGAACCTCCAGTTTTATGTGGCTGTTGATATCGTGATCATAGCCACAGGACCTCCAGTTTTATGTGGCTGTTGATATCGTGATCATAGCCACAGGACCTCCAGTTTTATGTGGCTGTTGATATCGTGATCATAGCCACAGGACCTCCAGTTTTATGTGGCTGTTGATATCGTGATCATAGCCACAGGACCTCCAGTTTTATGTGACTGTTGATATAGTGATCATAGCCACAGAACCTCCAGTTTTATGTGACTTATGATATCGTGATCATAGCCACGTGACCTCCAGCTTTATGTGACCTATGATATCGTGATCATAGCCACGGGACCTCCAGTTTTATGTGACTGTTGATATCGTGATCATAGCCACATGACCTCCAGTTTTATATGACTGTTGATATCGTGATCATAGCCACAGGACCTCCAGTTTTAGGGACTGTTGATATACTGATCATAGCTTCGGGACCTTCAGTTTTATATGACTGTTGATATAGTGATCAAAGCCTCGGTACCTTCAGTTTCATGTAGCTAAATGTTGATATCGTGATCAAGCCACAGGATCTTCAGTTTTATGTGAGTGTTGATATCGTGATCATAGCCACGGGACCTCCAATTTTATGAGACTGTTGATATCGTGATCATAGTCATGGGACCTCCAGTTTTATGTGACTGGTGATATCGTAAATCATAGCTACGGGACCTTCAGTTTTATTTCTACACCCGAACTACTTTTCTCACCAAAAATTCCCCATGTACCGACCCGGATTCAAACCTAATAATAATAATAATAATAATAATAATAATAATAA